>NC_134518.1:34333723-34657651 GCF_027942865.1 Odontesthes bonariensis
GACGGTTACAACGTGGGATGCCGCCGAAGAACATATGCGGAGAATACAAGAGCACTATAGTCCCCGAAATGTGGCGGTAAATAACTCTGCTCGGAGGCTGAGGAGCTCGCGGACCTCCTTGTCTCCCCAGTTGGCCATATTAAAAAATGTCTAGAACTTGATGTAGGCTAAAACAGAGTAAAACTTGTCCTCACCTGTCGCTGTTGTTCTGAATCAGCTGTCCATTCTGTCTTTTAAACACCTCACATCACGCCCACGTCCGACCCGCGTCGATTGCGTTCACATCAAACTGGGCTCGGCAAAAAGACTAGGGTCCGACGCGGGTCGAAAGGCGAGTCGAGTTGACACGCCAGCCCGGGTCGGCAGTGTGAACGCAACAGCGGACACGCTAAATTCGCGTATTAAACGCAGGTTATTAGTCAGTGTGAAAGGGGCTTTTGATTGAATGCACCTCAGCTCTCGGGCGCCCCCTAGTGGCTCGGGGCTCCAAGCAGTTGCCTGCCTTGCCTGTTGACAAGGTGCGCCTCTGGCCGTGCATCACAACAGTTCCACGGTTCTCCGAGTTTCTCTGATGTCAATGCCATCCAATACCGTCGCCGGCTGTGAACCAGACCCTGTCATGCCCAGTATCAGCATGGGGCCCTCAATAAAGCTCATGTGCTGAATGACGAGAGCCAAGTTCCAACATCTGGTGGATTAACTGAAACCAGAAGAGTGGAGGTTGTCTGAGCAGCTAATTAACACTGGTGGTGTCCATGCCACCTCTGGGTATCTGCATACTTTTGCTCATGTACTGCGTCTCACTGTGGATGAAAGCCTCGCAGGTCCCAGCTGGTGGCGATGGATTTTTGGTTTTAGTTAACAGTAATAACTTTGGCCAGAACTTCCTTTTCGTTCCAGCTGTGCCTCTTCTCTGTCATGTCTGCGCTTGCTTCCTCGGTCATGTTGTCTCTCCGACACACACACACACACACACACACACACACACACACACACACACACACACACACACACACACACACACACACACACACACACTCTCCATCGTCTTTTTGGTCACATCTCTCATTTTCTTCCCTTCACTCTCCATCTCTGTGTGTGCTGGATTGATTGTACCTCAGGTTACATATTCTGTCCACATTTCAGCTCTCTGCTGCTCGCCTCTCCTTCACATTCGTCTCTGGAGTGCCGGCTGACCGTGGGCTATTACTGTCTCATTAAAGGGAGGCCGGGGAGACACAGGCCTGATAAATCAATCAAACTTCCTCTCGCTGTGCCAGAGGGGAGATGGATCGAAATGGATTTCGTCCCAGCGAGAGAATATCCCAGGGTGCACCTCTTCCAAATGGTGTCAGATGTATATGCTGAGGCAGCACGCTGACTCCAACAATAGCTGAGGTTCTATTTTCATACATTTAGTGGGATTACATTGGCAGCGGAGGGACAGTCTGTGCTTTCAGACTGTCGTATAACACACACTCAGTATGCATCGCGGTCAGCAAATCCTGGTAATTTGACAGAAATCCAACTGTTATTTGAAGAGAGGTGACTCTGATTCCTCCTCAAGACATTTAAACTTATTCTACTTTTCCACCATTGGCAGCCTCTGTGGTCAGTGTAACAGATGAGACTTTTAATGTTAGGATACTGCTGTTTCCACATCGTAATGTCCGTGATGTTGCACCTTTGTTGCATGTCGGTGTGCTGTGTGAAGGCACAGAGGCAGACCAGAAGTTGATCCACTGCTGACAGACCTCTTGAAGTTCCACGGGAGGTGGTAACAGGGGGGGAAACTGTCATTGTGTGTCTGAAAAGGGCTTTTGTAGAAGTCAAACCATGATCTGAATCCAACCAAACTTTTACCAAAGTGCTGTTTTTATACTGACTGTATGTTCCTATGATTCATATTATATAAAGTTAAAGACAAACAACTTCTCTGGTTGTAAAGATTAGAGGATTTAAGCCACTGTCGACCAAGTGGTAGGTACCCATTAGCCCTACCGCTCCATTTTCAGAGCTCTGAGGTCGGCAAACAAACTTTACCTGGATGTGCCGAAATGCAGGCTAAAAACGAAAGGAGATCGAGCTTTTGCAGTGGTTGCCCCTAAACTTTGGAACGGGTTACCATGGTTACCGCTGCATATTCGTTCATCAGAAACTCTCGAAATTTTTAAAACATCTCTTAAATGTAAATGTATTTTATTTATGCAGCCCTTTACAAACAATCCTTACGATGTACCAAAGTGCTTTAAAACAGGTAATAAATAAAGAGAAGAATAAGTAAAAACAAATAAAAACAATAAAAGAACAGTGAAAGCCATAAAATACAACACAATCGAATAATATAAAATAAGATAAAAATGTCATCATACTACTGGGTATTAAAAGCCATCCTAAATAAGTAGGTTTTTAAGCCTAGATTTGAAGAGGGTTAGGGGTAATCCTAACCCTTAAAACCCACCTTTTCTCCCAGGCTTTCAGACCTGGGTGAAACAAATGTTATCTATGTGTGTAAATTGTTTATATCTCTAGCTGAATTGCTTTGTTAAATGTATCTGTTGAATTTAATTGTTATTTATTCACGTAAAGCACTTTGGTCAACCCAGGTTGTTATAAGGTGCTATATAAATAAACGTGACCATTACCTTTTTCTTATGTCACAGTGGTCATTTAACCTTTCAACAAGGGTATTTGGGGCCATTGAGATGGTTAGATGAAACTATGCTTGAATCTTTAGGGGCAAGGGTAGAAATTAGAATTGTATCTACAAAGATGTAACGGCATGTGAGCAGTTCTTTACAGTGTACATCAAAACTATAGTTACAGCTGCCACTGGGAAGGTCGAAACTCCCACAAAGAGATGCAGATGATCTGCCATCATGAGTGTTATACATGCTTGTAGGTCACAGATGCGGCGCTAATTAGAACTGAACACAACTAAAGAGATGAGGTTTGTGGGAGTGGTAGTTGTGCCGTTCAGAATACATCCTCCAGGAGACATTAATGTGTGTAAAGTCGTCAACAGCAGTTGATGAAATATCCAAGATACAATCATAATAACTGCAATGTGAATCAAAAGCGTCAGGGAAAGACTTTTACACTCTTCAAATATATTCACTCAAACCTGCAAACATCTGGCTTTTCAGTACAATAGGACATTCATCAGCTTCAGTTTCGATTAGCATCAATGGGAACACACGAGGGTGCCATGGTTAGGGCACCAATGGTGTGCACAGCTCACCTTTCCTTTAGGGCCGGGCAACAATTAAAATGTTTAATCTAATTAATCACATGATTTCCCTGATGAATCACGATTAATCACATTTAGTTTTATTTTAAATGTGCTGCCATATGAATGAAAGTGCCATAACATTTGTTGTGCAAACACACTTTTAACATCAGCATCTTTCTGTAGTTTTTATGTAGAAGCCTCGCTCCACTGTCTGTTTCCTTGAATGACTTGCTGCTATCAGTTGTGTGTTTTGCCTTTAAGTGATATTTTAGACTGGAACTACTACGCTGAGAAGACAATTCAACTTGGCAGTGTTTACGGATGACTTTGGTTCTGTCGACTCCGCCGTCTGGAAGAACTTTAAAAGGAAAATGGCCGAGTAAAAGTTCCGTACCCTTCTCCATGTTTGGTGGATCCACCGATTACTTTCTTTTCCGGTTCCACAGCAGACAGCAGCAGACTTTTACAAAATAAAAGCCTGTGAGCAACAGACTTTGAAACTGACAGCAACTCGTGCGCAAACAGAGAAGATATTCATTGGCAGCTCACCCTCAGTCCTGCTGTGAGTGGCTGACGACCATGGTCCAGCCAAAAATAATACACTAATAATCTTATTATCTCAGAAAGTGGAGCTCATCAGAAGCTGCCTGCCTCCAGGATACAGTTCAATGCCCCTGTGTCGTGCCATTGTCGTTACGGGGCCCTGAGAGTTGGTGCTGGTCGTTAGGACCAGTTCTGACTGCAGCACCTGAAGCATCTAGCTTACACAGGCCACTACTGGCAGCTTGTGTTAGTGAGTCTGCCTGCCATTTAGAAACTTTTTAAACACACCTCTATTTGGTGTAACAACAGCATAACAGAATGGCTGTTGACTCCAGGGTGGCAAAAATGAAGACAGACAAACGCACGATGAGAAAATTCTGCCCTCTGCTTCTCCTTCCTGCTTCTTTAACTTAATTACTGCAGCTCCTTCTTGTGCATTGAAGACAAGTTAGATTTACAATGTTCTTAATAAAGGCCAAATGTGTCTGTGACCTCTGGGGAGAGTTTGTCTGATTAAGTTAGAATCCATCCTTGATGTGTCCTGGTTGTGTTTACACCAGTGCATAATGCTATTACAGTCCAATTACCAGCATGCATTGACTGATTGTTTTTTTCTTCTCGGTTACTCATCCTTTTGTGTGAAATGTTCAGCAGCTGCAGAGTCACAAACTGGTCAACACATTTGTTGTGGACATGGATATGTCGACCAGGTGAGGCACGAACAGGCCCAGAGTCCCAAATGTTCTGCAAAAATACCACAAAAACATTGTGTGGTATACCTAAAACACAGAGGTGGGTAGTAACGAGTTACATTTACTTGAGTAAGTTTTTGAAAAAGTTATACTTCTAGTAGTGGTTTTAAATCTCTATACTTTTTACTTTTACTTGAGTAGATGTGTGCAGCAGAAACTGTCGTCTTACTCCGCTACATTAGGCTACAATGAGCTGGTTACTTTTCTTCTTACCACTTTGGTATTCTACGCCTCATTATTTTTATCCCCCCGCGTACGCCTCATTTTAATGTTTTATTCTAACAGAGAGAGAGACTTCCGCCAAAGGCTCTACCACCTGACTGTGTTCCACCAATCAGACGCAGCCGTGCAGTCTGGTCACGGCGGGACGGGTTAGCTTTAGCATTAGCAGTCGTAGCAAACAAAGAAAGAAACAGATGAAAAATGTCAGAACCAACGGTGGGAAATGAAGACGCAGACGAGGCCTCATACTGAAAGCATGTTTACCTTACAAAGAGTGAGAAACAGCAGCTACATTATGTGTCTTCTGTGTCAACCAAAACAAACGCACATTTCAGCAGAAACTCAACATCTAACTTGAGGAAACATGTAGCGCTAAGTTTCCTAAACTCGTTTTTCCCCCCATGGATAGATGAATGTTTGTTTTTTAGGTTACATATGGGTTACATATGTTTTAAACATTTCCTAAGTCTCTTTTATTTTTTTATTGAAGTACTTGAATTTACCTGGATTATTTTAATTTAAGCTATTTTGTAATGAATTAATTCATTTTAATTCATTTCATCAATTGGATGAACTCAAATTTGCCTAAAGATGATTATTTAATATTTTTATCTGTCTGATTGAATGCTTGTGTTAACAAATAAATCAGACGTTACTCAACAGTTACTCAGTACTTGAGTAGTTTTTTCACCTTTTTTACTCTTACTCAAGTAATTATTTGGATGAATACTTTTTACTTTTACTTGAGTCATATTACTCTGAAGTAACAGTACTTTTACTTGAGTACATTTTTTGGCTACTCTACCCACCTCTGATAGTGACTTATGTGTTAGGTTGTTATGGCTTGATGTGCCGTTTCTGCTGCTCAGACAGAAACCTTGTTGTGCTGCTCTCTGTCCACTCAAATCTGAGCCGAGTCTCGCATCCAGTCGAATGTTTCCTCAGCTTCCCTTCAAGGCCTACAGAAAGCTGACACTACACCCAATACATAATGATAATACATACACAGAGGAACAATAATGATCATTGGACTCTACACCAAAACATTTCATAAACGCATGAAATTTGCGATTTTGAATTTGCCGCTAGGAAACCTTCCTGGAATTCCAGACTGGGGGCGGGGCTTCCGTGTGACGTCACAAGTGCCATGGTTTTTCCTGGCTGCCTCAGTGTTGCCAATTTAGCTAGATTTAGCGACTTTTGGCCATCTCTGGCGACAAAAAAATAATCTAGCGACTTTCGGGCTCAATCTGGCTGAATCTAGCAACAATTCAACTTGTTTTGTGAGTGACAAATCAGTTGCCCCGCGACACCATACAAGCCGAGACAGAAGCACTGCAGGACGGTGGCAACCCGGCATTTCCTGTCAAAACCGCAGTTTCAAGCTAGCTACAACGAGGGTAGGTTCACTTCCTGTTTTCAAAACAACAGCATGTAATGGCTTTCCCTATGATAAAAGGCAACGGGTATTTTATTTTGTCAAAATAACCGGAAGTGCGTTGCTCACTGCGGCTAGCTTTAGCAGCACCGAATTCGTCGGAACAAAATTGTAAACAGCCGGTATTTTGTCAGGTTTTCAACACGTTGGCGGAGAGCAGACACACCGCGAGATGGTTGCCCTGAAATCAGCCGGCAGAGTGATCATCAAGAGCCCCGACGTGGACATGATCGCTCTGCCGGCTGATTTCCACACTCTCCGCCAGGTCGATTCCTGTCCGACCGCGGGTCTCTCTGCTTCCTCTGCCCCCGGTGGTGTGAGCTGCTGGTGCTGAGGGCAACACACGCACTTCGTCCATCTACTCGCAATAAAAACTGCACTGAACCCAACGTTTTATATTTCCAAGCGACGTCCCGCGGCACACATCGAAATTTGCCGTGAAGAAGCTGTCCAGGTCTGGCAAACTGCTGGCTTCGCTACTAGAACTACTGGGGGTTGTTCCAGCAGCTGGCACTCGTGACGTCACGCACCTGTCGTTCCAGTTTGCCAAATTCGAGTCAAATGTGGTGATAGTTTATTGGGCCTAATCAGGACTATCCAGGGGCCTAAAATTATTTTAAAATCATAAAAAAATTCCATGGTATATAAGGAATCGATCTGCTATTTCAGTTTTGTGCAAAAAATCACCTTTCTGTAGGCCTTTCAGCTTCCCGTAATATCTCACCAACAGATGTGACGGGCTGCTATAGAGTTTTGTCAAACTGCAACTGAGGAGAAGTAACAGCAGACTTTATATTTTCTGCGGCTGATGAAGTCCGCGTCAGAACCACAAAAAAAAAAAATTTCATAAATGATCAGGACAGACCGAGCGTCAGATTTGAATAATTCTGTCGTTACAGGTTTTGTTTGAATTGAGAAGCAGAGTCACAGCAGCTCCCCTTGAAGGCCTGTTACTCATATTATTCCAACTCAGCAGAAGCCACGCTCAATTTTCATCCCAGTGACCTCTGAAAAGAAAAAAATACATCACGCTGATGTAAAAGGAACTGCAGTATTTTATTTCCAGGCTCTGATGTCCCCATCAGATCAACACATGCATGCACTTCTGATGACCCAAGAAGGACTTTTATATATCACCACACAGCTGGCGCTCTTTAGATGTTCAATTTGCAGTCATGTCTTTTGACCCATTTGGCTTTTATTTCCAGAATATCAAGTCTGAATGTTAGAAATTAGCAGATGGAAGCAGCAACATCCATATTCCAGCTATATTCAAAAGAAATAAAGACCTAAATAAAACCCAAAATATCAAATGTATTTAGAAATCTTTAATGTCTGTATAATAACTACGAACCATCGTTTGCTCTTGATAACAAAACTTTAATGATGACTTGCAGTTCTGTTATTTTCTAATTGTTCCTTACAGTTTAATAGATTATTTGCAAAGCCCAGAATTACGAATGAAACACCTGGAAACTCCTGATGCAATCCATAATAATTCATGTAAAGTGAAGGTACAAGTGAAAGGGTTGGGGGTAAATCTTTATAAAAGCAGCTCATGCTGGGCCTTTCAAGCTAAAAAAACATTATTTTTGTTCTGCAAAACTCCAGAACCAAGCAAAAGATATTCATATATTTCATTTTGGCCTCTCTCGAAACAATCTAAATGACAAAATTTGTGGATATTTTCCAACAGGAGGTATTTTTGGCACGATGAGACACATTGTGAGGAATGTATTTGTTTCCCCTAACTTCAGCCATCTAATTTCTTAACCCTAACCAGGTGTTTGATTTAATAAACCTGACCTGGCTTTGGGCTATACACCAACAAAACCTAAAGAAAGGACGAAGAAACAGTAATGTCCATAAAATAGGTGCATGAGACATGTAGACACTGTGCACAAGTGTGAAAAGAAAGCAAAAAAAACCTGAAAATAGCAACATGAGGGATGTAGCCAGAGTACACAGCTGTGGTTTCCAGAATACATAAAAGTAGCATCATATTCTCTGACTTGGTTGAAAAAGGAATGAAGAAGAAAGTTGAGGGAAGGATAAACATCACCGACGCTGGTCCATTTGAAGCTCGGTCAGTGAAACAGGGAACATGGCTGCTTCACAGGGTGGCCGAAGAACTGCCGTCAGAAAAAAAGAGGGATGGAAAGAAAACTTTCCAACTTTTAATTAAACCGGTCTTTAGTTTCACTTCTGAGACGCTGAGCACGGCGTTCGACATCGAGACAACAGTTATCCTGGAACCTGGGCCCATCTCGACATCTAATGGGTGATTATGAAAGATCTAATCACTTGTGTCGGTTTGTCTTTCTGCTCTGCTGCACCCCTCCTGCCATTAATCTCTCATATTCTCCTCCCACAACAACTACAGGCTCGTCCAACGTGAGCTCAGCCTTTATTATGCCTTTAAATCGACATCATATCTAGTCATATAAAACAACAACTTTCTGACTGTCGGTTTTTCACGTCAGATTATGACAATGACTCACTTTAAGACTAAAACCAAATTCATTCACAGCCGATGATGTGTTATGCAGCTGTTAATAATCTGATTAAATAATCAATAATTACACAACATTTAACCAAAAAGTCTAAAATACAACTGAGATTAAAGGCTTTGATTAAACATCGTACTTTTGAACGTATATCTGAACCAGTAGGACCAGAGCCAGATGTTTCCCGTCATTCCCAGTGTTAGTGAAAAATAACTGCCCCATGCTGTGCTCCCAAATCTGCAGCCACCTTGATCTCATCGTGTCATCAATAGGTACTGTGCAAATGTACCGACTTTCAGAGGCTCCTAACTCAAGGGATGAACCAGTGTTGTGTCCACACAGAACAGACAACTTAGCAAAGAAGCCGTTTTAAACTGGATCTTTAGGCACTTTGTTCCCAGCAGCCTGTCACAGAGACACATCATTTGTTCCCATTTCTTTAGTTTCATCTCTGAAATATAAAAATTCTTCATATTTTCCTTCCGAGCAGCCAGACTTTCTCGTAACCTTTTAAACTGGTCTAGATTAATAGTTCTCCAGGCTTTCTGAAGGTCTTTCAAAGTTTTTCTTTGGACATTTTCTGCTTTTTCACTCATTTTGAAGCACAAAAAAGGCACCAAACTCAAGGGATGAACCAGTGTTGTGTCCGCACATAACATTTCTATAGTTGCATGTGTGAAAAACAGCAAAGATAACACAGTGTGACAGACAGAAAACAGGTTTTCTGCAGCAACAAGGTGATTCCCAAAGAGCTGTTAGCTGAAAACTTGGCATATCTCAGCATGGTGTGCAGTGTGTCCTTAAAACATTTGAGGAAACTGGACAAGTGGAGGACAAAAGAAGAAGTGTCAGGCCTAAAGAACTATCTACAGCAGATGAACAGGATCTGAAAGTGATGTCCTTAAGAAAGAGGAACAAATCCAGCAAAGACCTGACACAGGAGCTGAGAGATGCATCTGGACCTTCAGCTGATCCATCTGCTGTTGGCCCAAGCCTCATCAGAAATGGGCTCCATGGAAGGGTGGCTGTCAAGAAGCCGTTCTTAAGGAAGGGAAACAGGGAGAAAAGGCTGAGCTGTGCCAAAGGACACAAGAAGTGGGCTGAAAATCAGTGGCAGCAGGTCTGATGGAGGGATGAATCCTCCCCAGAGCCCGGAGCTCAACATTACTGAAGCAGTGTGGGATCATGTTGGCAGAGAACGGAACAAAAGGCAGCCCACATCCAAAGAAGAGCTTTGGGATGTCCTTCAAGAAGCCTGGAGAACTATTCTTGAAGACTCCTTAAAGAAAGGACAGAAAGCTCGTCTGAGAGGGTTCAGGCTGTGCTGGAGGAGAAAGGCTCCTTAGAATTCTGCAAACTCTGTTTTCTGCATTAAATATCGTCTTTCTTTTATGTTTGAACATTTTTCAGTAAGTCACTGCACCCATTTACTTTTGTCCTGAAAGTTTATAAAGAACTGAGAGGTGGCTCTAGACTTTGCACAGTACTGTATATTTCCTCTATTTGCTATATTCTCTAAATATGTGATAAAACAGCATGTTTGATATAAAAACTGAGCCGTTTCTTTGTAAAACACACATTTTCACTCCTTCACAAAGTGGTTTACATGCAGCGGGCACCCGCTGACATGTTTAACAACCCCACAGATCTCACATGTACAGTGTAGGGTTTAATTTGAGGACAGGAAATGAACTCGTGTTTGCAAATGGCAGAGAATTCGTTGGAAAAAAAAAACCCTGCTCCTACACACGAGCTTGCCTGAGAGGCCTTAATTAGCCAACATGGCTCCTACAGCTAACCCTCACGCTGTTATCGATCGTCACGCACACACACAGACGCACACTCCTCTGTTAATGACCTCTGACAGCAGGGATGAGGCTGCTGCGAGGCACTAACTGCTTCTGGATCACTACAGCCGTGACATTAATACAGCATGTGTACGTGTGTGTGTGTGTGTTTACAGCATGTGCTTAAAACAAAAGGAACATTGGCTCAAAGGCGGCGTTTCATTTCGGGTCCAATTATTCAGCGAGGAAGCAGAGAGCAGCCACTGGTTTGTTGGAAACATTTCCGCTGCAGAAACAGAGCCGTTAAGCTTCCAGCTTTGCCTCACCCGCTGCTAATTCAAGAGAAATTCTGATGTCTGTGGTCCTTTTCAAACCCCAATTTGTCTTCTTTTTGTTCTTTACAGTCTGACGGTTAAAATATGCTGATGAAAGGAGGCAGAGCGTTTGCAGGAAAAACAAAAAGTAAACCAGTGTTTTTATACCCAGAGGAAACCGGGCTTCTTGTTAGGCTGCTTTTCTGCCTGACTTGACACTTTTTGCCGGATCAAACGTCTCATCACAAAACGCATCCAAACAAAAGTGCTTACCCATAATCCATCAGTGCAGGTGCGTGATGCGGAGGGCTCTGAAATAAACAGCAGAGCTTGTCGTTAATCCTTCAGACAAGCCTTTCTCTCTAATTAACAAGCTCGACTTTAACAACACAACAGAAAATTAATTGTCTTTTCACAACAAAATATATTTTTGCACGTCTCCTGCAGCCTGTGTTTTTGGCAGATTGCAGGAGAAGCTGCATCCATCAAAAAGAAAAAAAGGCTTTAGAAGCACATAAAGCTGCTTTTTTTTCACGCGATAGCTTTAAGTTGAATATTTCCATTCCTCTCTTCTTAGGCTTGATCTCCTCAACAATGCAAAGGCTGACGAAGTTTGTGCTCCTCATTGCGTGGCCGTTATCGCCGTTGGTGTATTAGCTGAGTGCAGCATATCTGGGTAAAATGTCCTTTTGACCCCTTTGTAGAAAGCTGGGATGTGACAAGTAATTAAGAAATTCAAATACTAATCAGTCATATGTGTCTACAGGACACTCTTTTCTTTCAAATAAATGAAGATTGATGATTAAAAGTGAGGAGGAAATCGTCTTCTTGGGTTAGGGGTAGGGCTGGGCAACGATTAAAATGTTTAATCTAATTAATCCCATGATTTCTCTGATCAATCACGATTAATCGCATTTGTACGCAAAATCCAAAAATGAATCCAAAAGTAGTGTACAGCTTTTAGCATTTAGCTTTATTTTAAATGTGCTGCCATATGAATGAAAGTGCCATAACATTTGTTGTGCAAACACACTTTTAACATCAGCATCTTTCTGTAGTTTTTATGTAGAAGCCTCGCTCCACTGTCTGTTTCCTTGAATGACTTGCTGCTATCAGTTGTGTGTTTTGCCTTTAAGTGATATTTTAGACTGGAACTACTACGCTGAGAAGACAATTCAACTCGGCAGTGTTTACAGATGACTTTGGTTCTGTCGACTCCGCCGTCTGGAAGAACTTTAAAATGAAAATGGCCGAGTAAAAGTTCCGTACCCTTCTCCATGTTTGGTGGATCCGCCGATTACTTTCTTTTCCGGTTCCGCAGCAGACAGCAACAGACTTTTACAAAATAAAAGCCTGTGAGCAACAGACTTTTACAATAATAAAATAAATAATAAAACAGGGTGGTCCGTGGCGTAGTGGGTTGAGCAGGCGCCCCATGTACAGAGGCTAGTCCTCGCTGCAGCTGGCCCCGGTTTGAGTCCCACATCGGACAGCCCTGTGCTGCGTGTTGTTCCCCCTCTCTCTGCCCCCTGCTTCCTGTCTCTCTGAACTTTCCTATCCATTAAAGGCACAAAAGCCCTCCAAAAAAATAATAATTAAAAAAAAAGTGTTAATGTGTGAGTTAACGTGATAATAACTCGTTAACTCGCCCAGCCCTACTTTCCTTACAGAAACACTTGTTTATTGACCGTAGAGTTTGACACAGAAGCTTTGTAACTGACTTTTACAAAATAAAAGCCTGTGAGCAACAGACTTTTGCAATAATAAAGTAAATAATAATAATACGGGTGGTCTGTGGCGTAGTGGGTTGAGCAGGCGTCCCATCTACAAGAGGCTATAGTCCTCGCTGCAGCTGGCCCCGGTTCAAGTCCCAAATCCCGAACTTTCCTTTCCATTAAAGGCACAAAAGACCCCCCCCCCACAAAAAAAACTGCGTTAATGCGTGATAAAATATTTATCGGTTTTAAATAATTAACGAGTTAACTTGCCCAGCCCTAGTTAGGGGAAAAGCCCTTTTCACACATCGTTTGCACAGTGTTTTGCTAACGTTATGGGGACGTAGTGAATACAATATTGCATAATATCGGGTTCTCATGCAGTAAACCTGTAATCATGTAACATTCTAATGGGATTCTCTTAGTGAAGAGGAGTAAACAGGGGTTAAAGGAGTCCAGCTGCTAATTTCTGCCCCAGGGCCTGCTAGCAGATTAATCCACTCCTAATTAATTTGAAATGGGCTGCCTGAGTGTAATTTCCACATACTGTACACGGCATTAAAAAGAGCCACCTCAGCGCAGTCAGTCCTTCCCGACTTGCTGTGATTCAACACATTTTGAAAAACTTGTCCAATGTTTCTGTAGATGTTGATATGCTGGTGCAATCTGAAATTAGATGAGCAGCAAACTGAAAAACGCAGAAGTTTCCAAATCTGATAACAGAGAGTGGGAGCAAAGAGGGTGACATGAAACATGGAGGGAAAATACTCACCTGATTGTTGCTGCGTGGCTCCGAGCCCACATTCTGCCGCAGAGAAGCGAGAGGGCAGGAGCCGCTCTGCCTGTTAACACCCGCTGAAACAGCCCGAGCTGCTTCTAATGGCCTCGCCAAAACTTTTCATTTTATAATTGGCAGGCGGCCGAGGCGAGATTGACAAATGAGTGTCACCCATCAGCAATTCCTCCAGCCGGGGGATGCCAGAGACGGAGAGCAGAAATCAAAATAATTAAAATAAATAAGGTGCCAAGTGATGGCACTGCTCCCTCCAACATGAAAGCTGCCAGAGAGAGAGAGAGGCAGGGATGGCTGGAGTGTCAGTGTTCACCTCCTCTCAGACCTCTCACCACCAAACCGCTGTTAGTGACAAAAATCTGACAAGCAGCCGCGAGCCTGTGTGTGTGTGTGTTTGTGCAAATGTGTGTTAACAGAGGCAAACCGAAGTTTACGCTTCAGAATGAGTCGATTCTCACTTCCTGTGTGCTCCACTTAAAAAGACTGAGCTGTGATGAGTGAACTGAAGCGGCTGCAAACACAAAACAGCTGCCTGCTGCGTGAGGCCTGCGTGTCCCTCTGCACCCCTGAGATAAGATGTTTTGTTTGCGTTTGCATCTGCTGCATCTGGACCAGATTCCAACCCAAAACTGATTCAGGATGATGCAGGGTCAAGAAAATCCATCAAACAAACTATCAATCTCATGTTTCTTCATTGGTTTGAATAAAGAGGCCATCCTACATGTGGTTCTCTATGAAAGTATGATGAAGGCCTGTGGGTGGACTGTGAGGGGGATAAGGGGATTAGAATAGAAATATTTATATAATTATAAGAATTATATTATATATTTATTATTTATAATATAATTCATCCCCCAATGGGGAAAATTCAAATTAGTCAAGTAGCTCAAAAAAACATATAAATATTTACAATGATTGTATATTAAAAAAAACAACACTAATAACAATACTAGGACACTGGTGGACAACTTTGTGGAGTGGTCTGAACAGAATCACCTGAGGCTGAACGTCAGCAAGACCAGAGAGATGGTGATCGACTTCAGGAGGAAGAAGAAGACGCCTTCACAGCCACTGAAGATCAAGGGGGAGGTGGTGGAAGAGGTTGAGGACTACAAATACCTGGGAGTGGTGATCGACAACAGACTGGACTGGGCATCCAACACTGACGCTGTGTGCAAGAAGGGGATGAGCAGACTTTATTTCCTAAGGAAGCTGAGATCCTTCAATGTGTGCAGCAGGATGTTGGAGACCTTCTACCACAGTGTTGTTGCCAGTGCCATCTTCTTTGCTGCTGTGTGTTGGGGAAGCAGCATCAGAGCCAGCGACTCTAACAGGCTGGACAAAATCATAAGGAAAGCTGGCTCTGTACTCGGACAAAAATTAGAGTCACTGGAAACCGTGGTGGAGAGGAGGACACGGAAGAAGCTGTTATCCATCATGGACAACAAACAGCACCCTCTCCACCACACAGTGGACAGACAGCGGAGCACCTTCTCACACAGACTGCTTCAGCTCCGCTGTCGAAGGGACAGATACAGGAAATCTTTCCTGCCACATGCCATCACCCTGTACAATAATAGTTAAGTGTCATTATGGTATCTCAATACCATAACTGCATAACCGCACAACTGCATTGTTGCACTTTGATGCACATATATTTTTATTTATTTATTTTATATTTTATTTTATTTTATTTTATTTCTATTCTTATTCTTATTCTTATTTTTACTGTCTGTACGCTGCTAATGCAAAATAATTTCCCAGCTGGGATGAATAAAGTAGTTCTATTCTATTCTATTCTATTCTATAATAAAAATACTACTACTAACTAATAATAACAATAATAAAAAAATACTACTCGTACTAATAATATTGATAAATTACTAAATAAATAAATAAATCACTAAATAAATAAATTAATTAATTAATTAATTTGAGAAGAACTCAGCCTTGGGTTAAGCAGACGCTCCATGTACAGACGCTACAGTCCTCGCTGCAGCTGGCCCCAGTTTGAGTCCCGCATCGGATGGCCCCTTGCTGCATGTCTTTCCCCCTCTCTCTGCCCCCTGCTTCCTGTCTCTCTTCAACTGTCCTGTCCGTTAAAGGCATAAAAGCCCCCCCAAAAAAGAAAAAAGGCTGTGGGAACAAAGGACCTCCTGAACCTCTCAGTCCTGCAGCGCAGAGAGATGATTGACATGGGTAATAGCTCCAGTCGTGAGTAAGAAAACCAGCGGCAGCAAGGAATGGGATGATTGCTGAAATTTGAAACATGACATTTTAAGTAGCAGTCCAGCTCCTGCAGCTTGGTCCTCGGGGGGCTCGGGGGGCTCTGTGTTGGTGATTCACACAGGTTCACTGATACATGCCTGCATGCAGCAGGGTGTTGTTGCCACTTGTTGGAAGTCTCAAAAATCCCTGGAACAATCTGAGATGGAGGCGATTTATTACTTGTGTTATTGCTGTTTATCCTTTGGCTTAGTTCTGCCACAGAAAAGTCAGAAGTCACAGACAAAGATTAGCTTTGTGGTGGAAATGAGTGAAACTAAGTGTTGAAAGTACAAAAAATTGTCCGGTGAAAGTATTTTCTTTGCTTTTTTTTATTAGTTATTTACATTTGACTTTTCTTCTCATTGTGATGAAACCTTTTGTCAGCAGATCCCTACATGTTTTTAGCTTTGGGGAGGACAGCATGTTTACTTTGCAAAGTGTGAGAGTGATGCACAACCCACATGCTACCATGAATCTCACACCAAACGGTGACTGGCAGACCTACTTTTGATCATTTCATGGGTTGATGGATCAGAAGGATTCAGTGTGTAGGGTACTCGCATGGCCTCATTTTTTACTTTGGATAAGCCACTCATCCAAGTGTTTAGAAAGAGTCCCCATGGCAACATTGGAATGTATTTCTGTCCATACTCATAACCCAGTTTAGTTTTGCCTAAACATAACCGAGTACTCAGAGTAATCATCTTAGGATGCATCATCTTAGGATGCATCATCTTAGGATGCATCATCTTAGGATGCATCATCTTAGGATGCATCATCTCAGGAGGCATCATCTTAGGATGCATCATCTTAGGATGCATCATCTTAGGATGCATCATCTCAGGAGGCATCATCTTAGGAGGCATCATCTTAGGATGCATCATCTTAGGAGGCATCATCTTAGGAGGCATCATCTTAGGAGGCATCATCTTAGGATGCATCATCTTAAGATGCATCATTTTAGGAGGCATCATCTTAGGAGGCATCATCTTAGGAGGCATTATTTAGGAGGCATCATCTTAGGATGCATCATCTTAGGATGCATCATCTTAGGATGCATCATCTCAGGAGGCATCATCTTAGGAGGCATCATCTTAGGATGCATCATCTTAGGAGGCATCATCTTAGGAGGCATCATCTTAGGAGGCATCATCTTAGGATGCATCATCTTAAGATGCATCATTTTAGGAGGCATCATCTTAGGAGGCATCATCTTAGGAGGCATTATTTAGGAGGCATCATCTTAGGATGCATCATCTTAGGATGCATCATCTTAGGAGGCATCATCTTAGGAGGCATCATCTTAAGATGCATCATCTTAGGAGGCATCATCTTAGGAGGCATCATCTTAGGAGGCATCATCTTAGGAGGCATCATCTCAGGATGCATCATCTCAGGAGGCATCATCTTAGGAGGCATCATCTTAGGAGGCATCATCTTAGGAGTCATCATCTTAGGATGCATCATCTTAGGATGCATCATCTTAGGATGCATCATCTCAGGAGGCATCATCTTAGGATGCATCATCTTAGGAGGCATCATCTTAGGATGCATCATCTTAGGAGGCATCATCTTAGGAGGCATCATCTTAGGAGGCATCATCTTAGGATGCATCATCTTAGGAGGCATCATCTTAGGAGGCATCATCTTAGGAGGCATCATCTTAGGAGGCATCATCTTAGGATGCATCATCTTAGGATGCATCATCTTAGGAGTCATCATCTTAGGAGGCATCATCTTAGGAGGCATCATCTTAGGATGCATCATCTTAGGAGGCATCATCTTAGGATGCATCATCTTAGGATGCATCATCTTAGGATGCATCATCTTAGGAGGCATCATCTTAGGAGGCATCATCTTAGGATGCATCATCTTAGGAGGCATCATCTTAGGATGCATCATCTTAGGATGCATCATCTTAGGATGCATCATCTTAGGACCAAACTTGTCCAAAGTTTGCTTTAAAACGAGAGTATATAGTTCTGCCCGGTTAAATATGAATATAATGAACATGGTATGAAAAACTGTTACGGGGTTTCACCAGGATCAGGTTCTGCTGCATTAACAGAACCTGGAACCATCTCTGTTCTGGCTGTGAGGAGAATGGACGCTACAATCACCCTCTCATTCAGCTATAATTTACCTAAACGTGAGTATATTGTTTAAAGATAATATTTCTCTGCTTGATTGTGTGCCACAGTCCTGCATCTCTTTAAAACTTTTATTATAGCACACGCAGTTTGACCGACTGCACACACACTGCTGTCGTCTCTTTTGTATTCCTGCCTCATTTCTCGCCACCTCCCTTCTCTTTTTCTATTTTACTCTGCTCTCATTTTCTGTCCTTCACTGTGCGGTTATCTAATGGAGCTCCGGCGTGATGTGCGATGCTACGTGAGATGGCAGCAGAGCAGACAGGTGAAAGCCACTTTGTCATCACTGAGACACCACCTGCGAGCTTCCAACACGCTCATTAGCACCTTTTTGCTTCTCTTCTGATCACTCGCCTCGCTGTTTTTCTGTCGCTAACCCCCTGCTGGCGCTGAAGCTTTGTTCTGAAATGTCAAACTGCCATCCGGTCGCTGACAAACGCTGACGCTGATTACAGAGCGAGGGCCTGGACGAACATTTCAGGAAGGGCGGAGCAGGAGCGCGACGCAAAGGCGGAAAGAAAGAAGCCCCTCAGCTTCTCAGCCGTTATTATTCCTCCACAGGTTGCCAGATCTGAGCCAAACTCCCACATTTTAGCTCTTTATCTGAGCCGTGAGCAGCACAATTAGTTGTATTTCTCCATTCACGCCTTCATTATTAGACTCATACTGACCAGGCTCAGAAATGTGAGCCAGTAAAGCAGCAGGTGGGGGTCTGTGCGAGCTTCAGGTGGGATTCGGGACTTTTTCAGACATGTGCTGCTTTCCACCAGTCTAAGGGAAAAAAAATAATGTATCAGCTTCTCTGTGACTGAGCGAATCATCTTAGGATGCATAAAAATGCCAGCAAAAACAAACAACTCACTCTCACCAACTGCACACCAGTCACAGCGGGGTGGGGATACAAACCCTGGTTTGGGTAGGGGGAGAAATAAAAGAGGTAAAGATAAGTTGGAATGGGATTCAAAACCTGGTTCGGGTAGGGGTAATGAAAATATAGAGGGTGCCAGAGGTGGAGGCAGGACAGGACACACTAGTAGATTCAGCAGACAAACTCACCTAAACAGTCCTATAATGGTAAAAGAATGTTGATCAAATGTAATAATAATTCATTCAAATAGATTAATAACTTAACAACTAAAGTCTTAAAACCACAACCCTGTTACAATCAAACACGTAACGGGGTTGAGTGTGACGGAGTTGAGTGTGACGGAGTTGGGATTTTGGCACAAAATGGCCGCCGCTCTACATAGTGAATGCCAGCGAGAGAGAGCACATGGCATGCTCGAGATTCAGTATTAGCACATATTCTTGAAATAAAAAAAACTTTTTTCATAAGTAATAGTTTTCTATCTTTTATGCATGTGACGGTGTTGAGTCATTGAGTTTGACGACCACAATATCACAAGATAAATGACCTAAATTAAGTGAAACATGTGATCCACTTGCCTGTCTTCGCTGTCTTGTTGTCCAAAAGACTTGAGTGATGTCACTTCCTGTTGCCCATATGGAACACACCATTGTTTTTAATGGGGGGAGAATCGTTTGTGTAACGGGGTTGAGGGGTTACTCGGGTACACAACTACATAATGTGATTTTAATGAATTATTAGATTCTTTAAAAAAAAAAAATATCACCAACAAATAAGCACAGAAAGATATTTAGCTTGACATCTGGACTTTGAATTGTTTTATTTGATATATTTTAAGTATACTTTCATCAAAGGCCATAAGGGACATGACAAAATAGGTTGGTGTCAACAAAAAAAAAAACAATATAATTTCTCATGAAAAGATAAAATGTTTTTTACACTGTATGAAAGGAGACATTTTAATGTACATGTAAAGTTGTTAAGATATAGATTGTTGTGACCCAGTAGATTAAAGGGACTCAAAATGCACCTTTTTCATGGAATGAATCATAGAGCTATTGCAACTATCAGACACAGACACAGGCAGTGGTGGGGTAGCTAACATCAGGATGCTAAAGTAGGAGCAGAAAACTCCCGTGGTGATTGTTGCCGACCATTCCTGCAAGTCAAAAAGCTGCTGTAAACATCTGTTTGGCTCCAGGTGAAAACACAGTGTCAGAGCTTTTTTTATTCGGGAAACTCTGTTATTTCTTCGTCAGTGGGGCCAAACTTGATCTTAATGCAGCACTCACACAGCATGGTTCATGCTCGCTGCTCACAGGGTAATAACGTATCTGTCACAGTTTCCATTTTATGAAGAGAATGCAGCAGCCAGATCACCTCATGTAATGACTGCGTCAAGTTAATAACCTTAAAGCCAAGCTTCTGATTGAGCTCAAGCCAATTTATTTCTCAGATATCTCTGCACTTTAGTTAAAAACCTAATTCTGATAATGGTTAAAAAGATTTCATGCAGAACAGTTAATGAAAGAATACCGTTGGCCATGTGCAAATTTAGCTTTCATTCTGAGATAGAATAACCACTTTAGTTATGATAAACAATAGGATTTCTTAACCCTTGTATGGTCTTCACTTTTGGGACCCTCTGGTGTCCCTCGGGACATATTGACCCGGGCCATATTTGGGGCTTTAAAAACTATTCTAACATAAAATTTTATTTCATAAACCATTAACATATATGGTCTTTAGGTCAATTTCAAACAACTGAGATAATATATATGTTTAATGAATACAATCAGTCGAGAACACAATTAAAAATGGAAGTGTGACTCTTTTTGTCATAAGGTCATAATTACTTGGACTCTCTCACTGGGGATGAAGACCATTCAATTTGTCCATTCTTAGACAAATATGTCTGTGAGGCTCTTCCAGTGGCCACCTGTGGTGCTCCTTGTGGTGCATATTCTGACTGAAGGCCATCTTCAAATTCACATTCAGATTCAGATCTAAATTATCCTCATATTCAGAGACATCTTCCTCTTCCACATCGCTCCACATGTGCCTGACTCTCTTCAAATATGAACTCCAAAGCCCTCTGGCAGTTAAATCTTTTGGGTCATACTGATGCTGGAAGACTGAACTGTGATTTAGAGGTATTTATCTCTTTGTCTCACCCCCTTGATGTGCAGGTGTGAAGCATATAGTGCGAGAAAATTGAAGATTTTTACAATGTTATGGAATAACATTTAAAAAAGAAAGTTAGAACAAACAACTTCTGTGTGCTTTGATGATAATAATGTGTGTTTCTGTGTGTCTCTGTGTATGCGGGTCAAACTGACCCAAAGACCATATAAAGGATGTAAATGTGTGGGGTATAGTAGCATGTGTGCTAAAAAAAAATGTTTTTGTTTGAAAATAAGCAAAAGCCGTTGAGTTTCAGGTAGAAAAAAATGTATACTTGTACCATTTTTCTTGTTTTGAAAATTTGAAACGGGGTCAATTTGAAATGAATACCATACAAGGGTTAAAAACTAGATCATGACTATAATATTTTCATTTTTTACTCAAGATTTTGGATAATTTACTCGTCATTTACCACCCTTTTCCCAGTCCGGGCCCCTGCCGGCTCCCTGATCCAAACGTTTGCAGAAACGCTCCTGGTCAGGTACCCGCAGACTTGGGCGAACAGCACCAAACACAAAGAGCAAGTTCCGGAAACTGTTCTGCATTGGTTTGACCTGCTGTTTGTGGTTTAACTGTACGAGGCTGCAGGAAAGCAAGAAGCACTTTCTCAACAAAAAAAATCTAAAAAAGCTTTTCTCTTTTGTGTCACTAAAGCTGGCTCAGTTTAGAGTTTTTAGTCCTTTGGCTTTTTTTTTCTTTGATTTATTCTCCCAGGAACAGACATGCAGAAAGCAGAGGACGTGCAGGAGCAGACGCGCCATTTCTCAGCAAAAAGAGCGTTCAGCAGGGAGCACAGAGTTGCCTTCTATTTTATTTCCTTAGATATCAGCCTGAATAAGGTCAGAGAATAACCTTTGAAGTAGTGCACTATAAACCTCACAAGGGCTGACTGAGACAGACAGTGTGTGTGTGTGAGTGCGCGGTGACATTTTCTCCAATCCTCTAATTTGAAGGCGATCCACTTTAAAGATGTTGGAGGTGGAGGGACTCTATTGTTCCAGTGTTTTAGAAGAGTTTATCATCTGTTGACCTTCTCCGCCACAAAAGCCACTAACAGAGAAGAAAGAAAGAGTTGGAGAAAAAGGCAAACACATCCACCGCTTTCATCTGTGCTCAATAAAGATGTTAGTCAGTGTCATGCGGCAGCTTGTGATCAAAGCGAGCGGAGGAAACCAAACAGCACTATGTCAGCTTTCAGCTAACAAGATTATCTTGTCACTGATTGGTGGATGTTTTCTTACCACCAAGGGAGTGGCTGCAGGGTACTGAAGAGCAACAAGGCTTCTGTTTCATCACTTTTCAGGCATTTATAGTAACGTTACTTTATCATGTTCGAATAGAATCCGACAAACAAAGATTCACTTTTAAAACTGTTCTGTGATTAAGAGTAAAAATGGAAACTAGCACTTGAACCCATTGAACAAATAAACAATCTTTAATGATGAAGTATGAAAGGAAAATCACTCTTTCGAGGAAGACAAAGTATGAAAAAAACATAATGGTATAGAAATAAACAAAGCTCAGTAACAAAGAATACAAAATTTATTTTGTAGATTAAACGTGGCATGAACTGGCGTAGGCTCTCAGACTAAAGAAGTAGGGCTGGGCACCGATTAAAATGTTTAATCTAATTAATCACATGATTTCCCTGATTAATCACGATTAATCGCATTTGTACGCAAAATCCAAAAATGAATCCAAATGTAGTGTATAGCTTTTAGCATTTAGTTTTATTTTAAATGTGCTGCCATATGAATGAAAGTGCCATAACATTTGTTGTGCAAACACACTTTTAACATCAGCATCTTTCTGTAGTTTTTATGTAGAAGCCTCGCTCCACTGTCTGTTTCCTTGAATGACTTGCTGCTATCAGTTGTGTGTTTTGCCTTTAAGTGATATTTTAGACTGGAACTACTACGCTGAGAAGACAATTGAACTTGGCAGTGTTTACAGATGACTTTGGTTCTGTCGACTCCGCCGTCTGGAAGAACTTTAAAATGAAAACGGCCGAGTAAAAGTTCCGTACCCTTCTCCATGTTTGGTGGATCCGCCGATTACGTTCTTTTCCGGTTCCGCAGCAGACAGCAACAGTCTTTTACAAAATAAAAGCCTGTGAGCAACAGACTTTTACAATAATAAAATATATAATAAAACAGGGGTGGTCCTGTGGCGTAGTGGGTTGAGCAGGCACCCCATGTACAAGAGGCTTTAGTCCTCGCTGTGCTGCGTGTAGTTCCCCTCTCTGCCCCCTGCTTCCTGTTTCTCTGAACTTTCCTATTCATTAAAGGCACAAAAGCCCCCCCCCCCAAAAAAAAAAAAAAAAAAAAAACCTGCGTTAATGTGCGATAAAATATTTATCGGTGTTAAATAACTAACGAATTAACGCGATAATAACGAGTTAACTCGCCCAGCCCTATAAAGAAGACAAACTGGCGCAGGACAAAGGGAAAACAAACTATATATACCCCCACAAACACACATACATATAAGGGGAAACAGGTGGAAACCATCAGAGGCAGACAATCAGAGCAATGGGAAACACAAGGCGAAAGGGGCAAGTTACCAGAAACGAGAGGAGAGTTAGATGTTTTAAAAATGTTTTAAAAATAAAAGACAAAAACTAAACATAACTTAACGGGACTTCTTAGACATGACAAAGTGTACAGCCTGTGCCTTTTTAGACTGTAAAGGGACATTTAAGGTTAAAACACATCCAGTCACAAAGCTTCTACACTTTAGAAAAGTTTACTTTAACTTCAGACTCTTTTGAGTTAAGATGAACTGAGAAAACAGCTTTTCCTGCAAATAAATGGCATAAATTATATGATTTTTTATCAGACATAAGTAGGATGTTGAGTTTAAATGTTGAATTTGGGTTGTATATTTGGATTTCACATGGCTAAGAGCTATTTCATTTTACAGACCTTGTGAAAATGGGCCGCTGAGACGCAGACGGGCCTCAAATCAACTTCCTCCTAATTCATTGGTCTGGAAATTACCAGCTAATCGGAGACTATGCCATGAAAGAAAATGTGCTGTGTTGCTCTTTTCTGTCTCTGGTCAGCTGTGGACGAATGAAGGAAAACAACATGATCAGTCAGAATGAGATCATTTCAACTGAGATTTAATTCTGCTCAGCTATTATTGAGCAACATGACAACATGAAGAGAAATGAAATAACATTCATTGAAAGTCTTAATTACTGTCTGTATCAGGTTTAAAACATCATGTATTGCTTTAGCAAATCTGATTTACAGAAAAATATTAAATCAGCACAACTTCTTTGGCAACAAGAACATGGTGGTGGCATTTAATGTGCTGGAAATACACGCAGGCACGATTAGAATAATTCAATTAAAAAGAAGATTTCACGGTGGAAACAAACTATCGTTTCGAGAGTTTTGAGAGGGTGAAAGAGGAGACTTTAACCATGCGGAACAATTATAAGACTTCAACATTATTATGCGTGTTTTTTGGGATCTTTTTGCTTTAATTTTTTCAGTTGCTGTTTGATTAGATGAAGAAGTTTTTCATTTTCTATGAATCAGCATCTCATTTTAACACATTACATGCATAATGTAGGCAACAATGGAGGCAAGATATCACAAACAAAACGGATGTTGGTCTCAATCTCAAGTCACAGAAAGGTTGAAAGTAAAACACTTAGCTGCCCCTATCCAGTCACAGCTTCCTCCTCCATTTGAGGACTTTGTTGGGTTCGTGAATAAAACAGAATGACGTCTGCTATCATGTGGAAAGATGAGCAAGCAACCTGTATGACCGTTTCAGATGAAAGACTTGTTGCTTTCCAAGTTTAAGATTAAAAGGTTGATGCTGACTTCATAGAGCAGATCCAGCACCTGTTCAGCCAACACAAGACCAGAGACAGGAAGGAGGCTCTGAGCCCAGTTAATTCAATGTTGTATTTTATCGATCTCATCTTATTGAACAGAATCATAGATGGGAAGAATCACACACACTCTCCAAACATGTCCAACTGGGAGGTTTGAGCTTGAACACTGCCTGGTTTCTAACCATTTTGAATGGTTACCAAACTGACACTATCGAAAGGATAAATCATGATCAAGGAGAGAGAAAAATAGCAAACATAACTTCATAAGACTGTGCACCATTAGTGCTTAAAAGACTCCAGTAAAGGTTTCCATATTTCCTTAAATTCCACAACCCTTCCCCTGGAAATATAAGTCAGTCTCTCCATGACAGCACAGGAAGCCATCCTCTTATCTATACCCAGACATTGCTTAATGGTACGTCCATTTCTCTCCGAAATATAGCCTTCATCCTGCTGGTCTGCAGGAGTTTAAAATCAATTATGCTTGGCTCTTTTGCACCAACTGTAAAGTTGTCTGAGTCTTCACCACAGTATTCCAATATTTCCTTTTAATTCACAATGAAACCAATGCCCGTCACCTCCTCACGTTTGACGATAAGTGACTGGAATGTCAGGGGACCAGTGGTTCAACTTTAATGGGTCAATATTTGCTCTCATTTACCATTCGTATTGCAGCATGTTCACTCTGATGTTAATGGATTGTTTTTGAGCCCGAAAGTACGGTGGCCGACATGTGCAGACGTGTTGCAAACGGCAAAACAAATCCAACAGTAAAACGCTGCAAGTTCACTCAAAACACAACGGAAGTTCGCCAGGCCACTAGGGGGTCTCGACCTTTGGGAAAGGGGATCGACTACGGGAGATCGACCATAGTAACAAAGGAGAAGAAAGTCAAAAGGTACGTTGTCTTAAAGGGATAGTTCGCCTCTTTTGACATGAAGCTGTATGACATCCCATATCAGCAACATCATTTATGAACATCTTCTTACCCCCTGCTGCGTCCTGTGAGCAGAGTTCCAGCCTCGTTTTAGTGTTGATGAAGGTAGTCCGGCTAGTTGGCTGGGGTTTAAAAAAATAAAGCTTTTTGCTTCTTAAAACAATATGCGTTCAAAAGAGTAATACATTTGCATCGCAAAATCGTTCTCCAGGAAAAAGTCAGACCTAACAATCGCTTGGCACTATTTTCTCTCCCTTCATATCACTGCTACTGCCGCCTGCCGACAGCCGCGCCTGTTACGTTGTTTGCTGCTCGGTCTGCACGGTCTGGACAGCAGGCAGTGATACGAAGGGAGAGAAAATAGGGCCAAGCGATTGTGAGGTCTGACTTTTTTTGGTGAACGATTTTGTGATGCAAATGTATTACTCTTTTGAACGCATATTGTTTTGAGAAGCAAAACGCTTTATTTTTGTGGCCCCAGCCAACTAACAAGACATAAAGGACAACGTACCTTTTGACTTTTGAGGTGTCTGATACTTAAAGAGAATATTTGAAAATAAGCATCACTGAGGTCGCTGGTAGGCTCCAAACGTGTCACTGATGAAGGCCACTGAGTGCATGTGTTCCCAACCAGAGGTGGCATATAGTCACATAAGGAGATTCGGAGGAAAATACCTTCCAAAGGCGTGAAGTCCATATGTATTGTTTTCTGACAAGGTGCCTGGAGAAAAGAGGCCTGGAGCATCTTCACCATATAGGGATAAATTAACACCCATACAAAGAAGTGTCACCCTCTGGAGGGGAGAGATTGCATTTGAACATTGGGCACCGATCTCTCCAGACTTGATGCATCTTTTCTGTAAATTCGAGACGGACCTGATGAATGCAATAAAGGTTTCTATGTTCGATTAAGTTCGTGTCAGCAGAGTTCTTCATCACCCATCTACACATCGGCTGATTGACCGATCCCTGATTCACTTCACTTTCTTCTCCTTCGTTACTATGGTCGATCTCCCATGGTCGCCATTCCTCCAACTTTTCAAAAGAGAACTCTGTTACATGTGACATAAGAGTATAAGAAAACAAAGATATCTGATATTTATGTAGGAAGGGGTTAGATTTTCCAAGTTTCATAATTGCTCTTCAACCATAATGTACTTGCATTTCAATGCTGATATTGTAGATATTTTAACACACACACCCACACATATGAAGATACTTTCACAAACACGTTGCAGGAAAATTAAGCTCCTGTCTCACTCGTATCGGTTCTGTAGTATCGGAACACTTTGGTACCGGTACTGTTATCCCTACTTCATACCAAACATTAACAGTGTTTCTTATCGTTTTCTTTCACAACTGTCATTGGTCATTAAGGCGAAGTAAAAGGAACAATTTCCCAAATAATCTTTTAAAATCCTTTTAGCTTCATGTGAAGACGGCAGCTTTTTCTTCACGTAGAAAAACATTTCCATTCTCCCATTCCCTAATATTCTCTGCAGGAGCGACGGCCCCTGTCGTTTCTGAGAAACAATGATGTCGCAGTCCTTTTGGACTCCTTCCAAAAAGGATTTCCTCTTTCCATTCCTCCGTCTTTGTTTGCGCTTCTGACCTCAGACGAGACATTAAAGCTATCTACTCTGTCCAGGTTTGCTGCTCTGGCTTTGTCTCCGCCTGCCATTATTAGTTCTTCTTCCACCAACACTGGGGCGACGGTCCAATCTTAAGAGCAGGCCAACTTGCTGTTTCCAAACATATCTACTTCTGACTCATGGCTCAGACATTCAGAGCTCTGTTTGTTCTGTTATTATTTTCAGAATACAGATGCATTTGTTTGCATCTTTTCCCTCCAGAGGGAGAAGAGGGGATGACAGATGTCGCCCAGTTGGCTCTGGTTGTTTCCGACCTGCCATCGGCAACCGCACAAAGTCCCATCAATCAGAGCGGGTTGTCATGTCACTGACAAGCAAACACAGTCTACATACAGTACGTGCACAAGTGTGCATGTGTGTGTGCGACCAGCGGTGAAGTATTCAAGTACAAACAGACACACTGTGTGAGTAGACGCACTCACAAACACACACACACAAACCATGGGGAGTAAATGGGCTGCAGTTGCCATAGAAACAGTTGAGTCCCACAACATCTATTCCAGAGAGCCTTCAGAGAAAAAAGAAGTGTTTGTCTCATTTTTCAGATGTGTGTGTGTCTAAGCATAAAGAGCCACACACACACACACACACACACACACACTGAGTGAGTGTGCGGTGGATCCCCCTCTGTGATCACAAAGAGCAGCTCTCATCCCTGAGAATCCCATTTCATGGCCAGGCTTAGCAATGCTCGTGTGTGTGTATGTGTGTTGATGGGGTGGTGTTGGGGGATTACAGGGCCGCTGCTCATACAGGTTGAGATTATTCTAAATAAGATGTGAAATTCCTTCAACACCCCACCAACCACCGACCTGAGAGCGAAGCCTGTTATGCACACCCGAGTTTTCTTTTCCGGTTCAAACTATTTTCAGACGGTTTATGCCTTTTTGATAAGACAAGACATCACCTAAACATGTCCTGTCCCAAACGTCCCCCAAAGCTGTCATAAGTAAACCTTTTAGAAAAGAGTTGTACGGCCTTCAGCTTCCTGATGTTTGACTTCCAACCAAGTTTCTGACTGGATCAGAAACGATGACGCATCTGTCGGACTTGATTTAGATTTAGCAGCCCTCCGAGGGGCTTCTAATTTACTTTGGAATGAAAGAAAGTTTGAATATTTATTGGTGGCGATCAGATTATAAACACAACTATTCCAGCCTATTAGAGAGAAGTGGAAGGATTAGAAGGGACGGCCGTCCTCGCTTCCTCTGCTGTGAGGAGAAAAGATTTTTCCCCCAGGTGCCACTGAGAGGGGCTTTTAGTTATGGGGAAATAGTTGCTATTGGATTTTTATTTGAAAATAGAAAAATAAAAAAATGACTGAATGAATTCAGCGGATGTATGATGTTTCAGAGTTCTTTAGATATCTGGAGATTGTTTGTGTTTCTGTTCAGAGTCTTTCTTCAGCTTCCCTCCCCTCACCTGTGTCCGTTCTCATCAGCTGCCCTCACTCACCGAGCTCCCTCCTCTGTGTTTGGTCTACAGGTTTGTTCACGTTCTTTGTCAGATCCTCACCGTCACGCATGTTGTATCAGGTTTTTCCTCATAGTAAAGTTTTTGTTTGTTTCAAGCTTTGTTTTGTGAGTTCAAGTTTTTTGTATTCCAGCTTTGCCATGCTTTTTCTTATAGTGTATTTAAATAAATCTATCTGCATCCGGGTCCTCTCTCCTCGCCTCCTCACCACACAACGTGACGGAAGGATCTAACGTAGAACATGAACAAACCTGGAGACTAAATCCAGAGGAGGGTGAAGTGAGTGGAGCTGTCTCAGTACGATGAAGACAACTCAACTCTGCATTTGTGCCCAAAGATTGAACTGGTGACCTGGACTGAAGAAGCAGTCTGTAAGTCATCAAATGAGTTTACAGCAGAAATTAATTCAATTTGAAACGTTGAAAAGCCTGTAAATTACTCCACAGCTCAGACAAACTTCATTAATGTTTGCAACACAGCACCTCCTGCTGTTATTTTGAATCATTTCAACATCTAAACAAGTTATTTGAGACATCTCTGTATATATATAAATGTAAATCTATCTAAATGACAGCGTATACGTAGGGCAAGTTGTTGGAGTTTCGGATTTGTGAAGCTCGAGAGAACAACATGCATTTCTAGACGATGTTCCTGAGAAAGAACACGGTGGTCGATGAGATATTTCTCGTCTCTCTGATGGAAATTCAAGGAGTTTCAGGACTATAAGGAATATAACGCCAGTGTAATAAAAACTAGACGCAGTACAGCTGAATAAAAAAAAAACATGTGACACGATGATGTGGAATATCTTTAAAGTTTTGAATCAATTTAAATTGGCCCTATAAGTTGGCAGTCTTGTCTTCCCACTTGTTTTAAGAGCAGAGTGTGAAACTGAAGAAGCAGCTGGTTTAGATGGAGATTGGTGCGTGATTATAGGTTTGGTGTGAAGGCTGGATTGCTTTCAGATGCAAGAGGTGGATTCTATTCAACTCCATCCCACTCAGCGGCTTCACTTCTGTTTTTCAGGGAACAAAAAGGATGATTTGAAATCTCTGATCGTGGATGTTGTGCTGCTGTCAGATCTGAAAGGCTTTATTGCAGCTTACAGATAAGATGCAGTTCCTGGATCGATTGTTGACAGGCTACAGGTCATATCACACTGACAATACGAACGAACGGAGAGCTGTGAATTAAATCCTTTGTATTGCGGAAAGAACATATGTTTCTTATCAACAAAAGCACCCACTGCTGCTGCAAAAATACCAAAACTTTCTGCACTCTGAGCCCAGATTTATTTACCGTCTCCGGCTTGAAGATGGACGACCACAAGGAGTTGAATTTATCCGATGAATCATAAACTAAAGAGTGCTGAAAAACGCTGAGTAACTCTCAGCTGCACGGCTCTGCTAAGGCTTCATATCTGCAACCTGAACAACACATCCTTCTTAGCATTTTGTCCCACACTAGTACTTGGTCTTTGGGTCAGTTTGCTGAAGGAGGGAACTGATCTATAGCTGCATATTGCCATTCATCCTACTGCAGCACTAAAAGATAATTCATAGTTAGAGTCCATTCGGGCAAAAGGCCTGTGTGACATTAATTTTGTCATCAGTTTCCAAAGGTCCAGCAGGTCCATCTGCCCACGGCCCAAATGCACCAAGCACCTCTGACTGTGCATGCACCCGGATTTATCCTCATTCACAAAACTTACGTCGACGAGGAGCAGAACAATAACACGGGCATTTGTTTTGAGCAGAGATGGGACCAAGTCACACATGTGCAAGTCTCAAGTAAGTCCCAAGTAATTTTTTCTTGGGTAAGTCAAGTCAAGTCAAAGTCAACTCACCTTATTATTGCAGTTTTACCTGCAGAATCTGATCTTAATAAAGTGAAAACACAAAGATACAAGTAACTGTCAGTAAACAGCATTGGCCAATGTGTCCAACCTGTCCACCCCGTATCATATCAAGCTAACGTTAGCTAACTACCGACTAGGCTAACAGGATAATATTAGCTAATTTGACAAGCACTTCCTGGTCAGAATGGATCTTCAAATGACGAACAAAGTTCCAAGTTATGATGCTTAACACTCAAGTCATTCAAGTCATCATGTCTCAAGTCAAGTCAAGTGCCGAGTCGAGTCTCAAGTCTTTTGTTTTTTGTCTAGTGAAGTCACAAGTCATCAAAACAGCGACTCGAGTCGACTTGAGTCCAAGTCACAGTGACTTGAGTCCCCATCTCTGGTTTTGAGGAGAGGCTCTACTGGAAATCGCAGATATCCACTCCTCCACAATGTACTGCAGACAGATGCCAAAGCATGGGGAGCGTTGGCACAGCTGACCCGAAAGGACTGCACGGGTGGACATGAAATACTGGAATTCCCTTTGCAGAACGCACCAGCTGTGCAACAGGAGGACGTCACTCAGTCCTGCTGGCTTATCTACAACTAACATGAACCATGTAATGAGGACACAGGAAACGAGGGGCATAAACTATTTTGCTGTCCTTATTTTAACTAAGTTTTACTTCCATCCCTCGACGACTGAAATACATCATTACACATCAAAAGAACACAGTTGAGGTAAGGAAAACACAGCATGTAGAAGCTACGGTACACCAGAGGTGGGTAGAGTAGCCAAAAATTGTGCTCAAGTAAAAGTACTGTTACTTCAGAATAATATGACTCAAGTAAAAGTAAAAAGTATTCATCCAAATAATTACTTGAGTAAGAGTAAAAAAGTGCTTGGTGAAAAAAATACTCAAGTACTGAGTAACTGTTGAGTAACGTCTGATTTATTTGTTAACACAAGCATTCAATCAGACAGACAAAAATACTAAAGAATCCTCTTTAGGCAAATTAGAGTTCATCCAATTATAAAATAAATTAAAATGAATTAATTAATTACAAAATAGCTTAAAGGTCCTATGGCATGAAATTTTCACTTTTTAAGGTTGTTTAACATTAATATGAGTTCCTCTAGCCTGCCTGCGGTCCCCCAGTGGCTAAAAATGACGAAAGACCTAAACCATGCACTGGACCATGCATTCAAGTACTTTAATAAAAAAATAAAAGAGGAAATGTTTAAAACATATGTAACCCATATGTAACCTAAAAAACAAACATTCACCTATCCATGGGGGAAAAACGAGTTTAGGAAACTTACCGCTACATGTTTCCTCAAGTTAGATGTTGAGTTTCTGCTGAAATGTGCGTTTGTTTTGGTTGACACAGAAGACACATAATGTAGCTGCTGTTTCTCACTCTTTGTAAGGTAAACATGCTTTCAGTATGAGGCCTCGTCTGCGTCTTCATTTCCCACCGTTGGTTCTGACATTTTCCATCTGTTTCTTTGTTTGTTTGCTACGACTGCTAATGCTAAAGCTAACCCGTCCCGCCGCTGAGATTGAGTATGGTCACGTGACAAGACTGCACGGCTACGTCTGATTGGTGGAACACAGTCAGGTGGTAGAGCCTTTGGCGGAAGTCTCTCTCTCTGTCAGAATAAAACATTAAAATGAGGCGTACGCGGGGGGATAAAAATAATGAGGCGTAGAATACCAAAGAGGTAAGAAGAAAAGTAACCAGCTCATTGTAGCCTAATGTAGCGGAGTAAGAGGACAGTTTCTTCTACACAAATCTACTCAAGTAAAAGTAAAAAGTTAAGTGATTTAAAACTACTCCTAGAAGTACAATTATTTCAAAAACATACTCAAGTAAACGTAACTCGTTACTACCCACCTCTGTGGTACAAAATCCATTATATCGCAGAAATATGAGTCCTTGTTTCTTCGGCAACTCGACTGTTATGTTTGCAGCCATGGAAACTCCCCTCATAGAAGAATTATACTAGAATTATGTATCGACCAACAAAGGTTTGGATGTCAGCCTGTCTAATGTATGCCCACAGTTGCTTTGTGTAGCGAGCGTTTTCTAGGTACCATAACAACAAGGCGCCTGCAAATGGGTAAATAGGATCATTATCATGTTTTATTTTAAATACCTGCAGCGGTTAGGTTGAGGACTAAAAGTCCACATGTGCTGAGTTAGGAGTGAGAGCCGGTTGATCTGACAACTGCAACCGTTCAATCATTAAGGTCAAACTGAAAATGTGCTAAACGTGGCTAAATTTCCATTAACTTGATTTAATTGGGAAACATCGTAAGAGTTCGGTGCTTCAATCTCTTGTGTTTTGTGAAGTTAGATGTAATATTATGATTAGGGCTGGGCAATGATTAAAATTTTTAATCTAATTTATCACATGATTTCCCTGATTAATCCAAAAAAATCGAATTTATAAATACATTTAAAAATCCAAAAATGAATTCAAAAGTAGTGTATAGCTTTTAGCATTTAGTTTTATTTTAAATGTGCTGCCATATGAATGAAAGTGCCATAACATTTGTTGTGCAAACACACTTTTAACATCAACATGTACCGTCTGGAAGAACTTTAAAATGAAAATGGCCGCGTAAAAGTTCCGTACCCTTCTCCAGGTTTGGTGGATCCGCCGATTACTTTCTTTTCCGGTTCTACAGCAGCAGACTTTTACAAAATAAAATAAATAATAAAACAGGGGTGGTCCGTGGCGTAGTGGGTTGAGCAGGCGCAAGAGGCCACAAGATGCTATAGTCCTCGCTGCAACTGGGCCCGGTTCGAGTCCCGCATTGGATGGCCCTGTGCTGCGTGTTGTCCCCCCTCTCTCTGCCCCCTGCTTCCTGTCTCTCTGAGCTTTCCTATCCATTAAAGGCACAAAAGCCTTTAATGGATAGGAAAGCTATTTGTTAAAGTTATTTGTTAAATAACAAAAAAAAAAAGAAAATAAAACCTGCGTTAATGTGCGATAAAATATTGATCGATGAATAAACGCGATAATAACGAGTTAACTCGCCCAGCACTAATTACGATGTTTAATGTTGCAGTAAAATAGATCAAATGATGTTCTGCATGGAGTCTTATTACAGACTGAGTAACTTTTGTCACCTTTTTCTGCTCTGAAACTAACGCCATGTTATCAGCTGCTGCTGAGTCTCATCTCTTCGGTGTGTTAGTTATTGAGGAATAACAACATGTCATGACAGCAGCTGGGTTGTGCTCTGGATTTGCTGACCAAGAAACACTCGAGTTATCATTGAAAAGTGTGTGTGTGTTCTCGTCATTTGTGATATAATTACCAACCTTGTAGGGACCGGTAGTCCCTATGGGGACCAAAGAAGGGTCTTAATGAGGAAGAGCATCATTTCTGGGGTTGAGGTGAGGGTTAGGGCTGAGGCGTGAAATGAGGTTAGATTAAGTTAACTGTTAGCATTCAGGTTGTACATAAAAAAATGGAAATCAATGCAATGTCCAATTAAGGATGACTGTGAAGGCTTGTGTGTGTTTGGAGTGAATCAGGATCGCATTGAGCAGATGGATGGTTTGCAGTTCTGTGAACCACAGCAAATTAAACAGATGCTTCCAGCATCACTTCACTACGAAACTCATTTGCTAAATTTTAATGTGATTTTTTTTTTTTCTGCATGTGAAAGAAAACATTCTTTTTTTTTTAAAGAATAAAATTATTTTCCTGTCCATCAGGAGCTTTAAAGTGCTGTGACTATCACCGATTCATTCATCACAGCCGCTACATGTGATGCACAAGACATTCAAATTTTTAAGTATTTTCTACCTTTTATCCAAAGATGACATCAGTCACAGCTTTATATTTATCACCTTCAAATCAACACATTTTTAAAAGCAGGCTTCTGATCTTCTTTAGGTGTGAATAATTAGAACCAATCAGTAAAGATTAGTTCTATGGCCAGAACTCTTCAGCTTGTACAAACACGACTTTCCTGAATCATGCCAAGGCGCTGCTGTCCAAATATATGCAGATTTATAGTTTTAAACTGTAAAAAGGAAAAAAAGAAACTAAAGGGTTCATCAAATTCAGATGTCAAATTTAATGGTCAGCCAAGGAGCTAAGATTTTATCTCCCAGTTGAATCTAATTAACATAACCTTGTTTACTCTGTGTATAACATCTACTTTTAGATCCACGTACATTTAAACACACATAGAACTTTGCATCTGTTATGCACTCGTACACTTCTTTATCTTCTTCCTCTTTCACTTTATATCTTTTATATCCTTGGGTTTGTTGTTCCTCTTCTTCACCTCACGCTGGTGCGTTTTGTGTGATTTGTACAGCTGGAGCGTCTCAGTTACATTTCACTGCTAAGAGCAGCCTGCATGTGACAAATAAAGCTGCTGCGACTCAGAAGCTGTAGAGACCTAAAGTGGATGTTTTGTTCTGTCTGGTCTCAGTCCTGCTTCTTCATCAGATCCACTCCTTTCACCTGTGCTCACTTCTAGTCAACAATCACCCTCCGCTGTATTCATTCTCCTCCTCACCGTTACGCCTCATGTCAACTCGGTCAGTTCAAATTCCTGTTCTTCGTGTCTTGTAAGGTTTGTTTATTCTTCGTTTTTTGCTTTATCGGTTTTCGTTGTTTGGTGTTCCGACTCGTTTTGCTTTAAAGTTTTGGAATAAATCTAATTTTACCATTTTGGGTCCTCTCTCCTCGCCGCCTACATTCGTGACAATCATATACTCATCAGTTGTAAAGCGCCAAGAGAACTTTTACTATCATGCAATGCAACCAGTATATTCAAAGCCGCCTCAACAATTTAAGTTTTGACAACTATATCAAATAAACTAACAACTGCATATTAAGTTAAATTTATCATCTGCTGCTCTCTCTACTTTTTAAGCGTCATCATTCCAAGTAGGACTGTCGTACTGTAACTACACGAACTAACAGGTAGAAAATAAAACTGAATTCCTATAAACATGTGATCTGTATGCTCAGTTGCATGATATAAACACTGTAAAACTTTATCATCACCATCTTTTATCATCAAACTGAACTATTTCTTGCATTTCCTGGCATCAAAACGATCAGCACAGACACACTGGCTGCACCTGTTTTCAGCTCAAACTTTCCTCTCTTTTTTCTGGGATTTAATATTTCTGCTCATTGGGGCATTTATCCCACAGATGCAGAGGCGTGAGGTCTGGCTAACGCTGAGACACCATTGTGAAGGACTAAAAGGGAACTTTGATCCAGTGGAGATCAGTCCATTAAGGCGAGTTTCCTCCAATCACTTCCGAGTCATTCATCAATCGACCGGCCGAGCAGCGAGGCTGCTGAACTCCTCGCCATCTTGTTTGCGTCCTCCTTTTTGCAGGTTGTGTTTTCAGGCTGCCTGCGACTGGATGCGGTTGCGGTCGATGTCGCTCAGGTGGTCACCACCTCAGGTCTCTGGATCGATTCTTCCGCTCGCTGGTTTCACACCGGGGTGTGAGCTGGTGTGCTCTGGAAATAAAATGTTGAACCACACGGGAGCTTTGAAAAGGCAGCACAGTTTACAGAGACTCTTGACTTTATTTGACTATTTACAAATGAATTAGAATGATAACTCTAATTTTATCTCAGCATATAGTTCAGATCCTGAAAATATCAAATATTTTCCGCTTTGAGAACTCCAAAAATGACTTTTTAAGAATAAAAGCTGGAACTTTGATCGCATGTAAAGGTAAAGCAATGCATTAAAATCCACAAAACCTTTGAACGTGCACAGCTATATGTGCTGCTGCCCTCTGTTAGGTGAATAAAGATGTGCAACTGACACAAAGAAAGTGGCAAAGGATGGGCATGAATGTTGCTGAATTCGCTGCTGGGCCCTTTTTGTGGACAAAAGCCGCTAAAGGGGTCTGAAAAGTAGCTCGATAAGCTTCGTAACTCGGCAGCAAAGTCCGAGAAGAAGAAGCATTTCTTGACAAACTGGTAAACTTTATCTCAGAGGATGTGATGTTACACTTTTATTCCGTCTTTAAAGGAGATTTCTTAACCATCCACATGAACTTAAGGACAAACTGATGAAATTTTGGTGATAAAATTTGAAAAGTTCATCTGCTCACAGAGAGAAACTGCAGCTCCTCTTTAACTTGATAAAGAAAGGATGATATTTACAATCCAAAAGGTCTGGCAATAACATTTTCAAATCATTCTTTTTCATTCCTGCTTTAATTCCCAGTACAAATGCTTCCATTCTGTCAGAGCCCATATCACCCCTGACATACAAAGAAGATGAGATACTGACAATAAATGCAGCAAAGGTCATTCTGGAGTGTTTGCAGAGCAAGAAAGAAACAAGATCTCCGTTTTGTACGGGGAGAAAGACACAGGATCCACCAACGTGGGATTCTCATTTTCATGTTCATTAGGTTTGGACATCACAGCTCCCTGGTTCTGCATCGATTTGTAACACCGTGGATTTGACAAAACAAGAAAATACGACGCTGTAAAAATGGAAATGGACTGATATTTCACATTTTAGTTATATTCTGAACTGATAACAATAATCCTGGATGTTCCCCTTGGAAAACCTTTGTGACTGCCGACCGTCATGGATCCAACTGTGTTCAGTCCGAGACGATTTTACTGCATAAACAAATTATTGTTGTATGTAAAACTTCCCTCTTTAAATTCTATAAGGGAATGGAATGAAATTCGCCTTTAAGTATGACACTGAGGGCCTCCAACGTGGATCTCCCAGGCTTCCACAGGAGGAGGGGTAAGGGACAAGAAGGGAGGACAGTTTGGTACCTGGAGGCATAAGAAGGACATCCGGGGCAATTCAGCTGCTCTGCCAGCGGTGGACCTGGCAAGATTTACGCCCTGGAGGAACCATCCCTTGCCCCCCCACCCAAAAAAAAAAGACTTACCCCGGCACCAACACAACAACATATTATATTGTTTGTATTATTTTATTATATATAATCTTAAATACAAAAAGGTACAAAAATATACCACATGTAGCTTACAAAATGCCATGTCAATGTATATTACAAGTTATTTAAGTTATTTAATTTCGCATATAGCTCATGACAATAAAGAAAATCCACAGTCTCTGTGTTCTGTGTGAATTTGCACTTGTTGTGTTGCAAACACAAACCAGACCAGGTTGCCTTTGGGTGAAATTAGCTGCATGACATGATGCTTTAATTCTAATTGTAGTTCAGCAAAACTAAAAATCAAACACAGTCGTGGCTAATAGCAACATGTTAGCAAGAGGCTAATAAATAGCCTATAGCCTACGTCACTGATAGAAATCTGCATCCCTTTATCTTTTGCCCGTTTCTCCTCTTCTTCTCTTTCTAAACTGGGCACCTGATGGCTTCTTTGGTCTTTCACCATGATGATGATCCATAATGACTCCACATTATTACCTTTGCTTTTCCCATTAACGCCGTCCGTTCACCCGTCAATCAACTGGAGTCACGTGACGTAAACTAATTCACGGAGATGACTGCACAGATTTTTTATTTTCATTTTTTTTCATTTTTCACATAACCCAGTGAATTACATGAAGGTACATGGGTCTATGTTGATTTTAGGAATTAAATACAATTTATTTGGATTGGAAGCAGCTTGTGTTGTGTGGCCTTGGGTCAGTCTAAGGTTCCAAACATGCTGAGAGCATCGATGCACCTTCTGAAACCCACAATGAGACTGACCATCCATCACCACTAAATGCTGCTGGAGATTAACTACATGGGCGAGATCTTCCCAATGATTTACATGTCAGTTATATAGCAGCTGCTATCCAAAGCAACAGAAACCCTGAAATATACATGTGAAACTAGTGAGAAACTGATTTAGAACTATTCAATCAGAACAAGTAGAGCAGATACTGCTGTGTCGGTTAGGTCCTGTTTGTGTTTCCTGAAGAGATCAGCCATAAAGATGCTTGAAGACGGAGCGAGGGATCCTGCTCTGATAGCGTTTGGTAGCCTGTCCCACCATCTTGGAAACACAAATGAGAAGAGTGTGGACTCAGACTGCCTTGTGTGTGTGGAGGGATGGCAGCAACCAGACAATGTTCCTGAGAAACAAAATGTTCCAGAAGGAGCATAAGTCTGTGTGAACGAGTTGAAACAGCATGTTGCTGCAACGCAGTCACCCTGGAAGCAAACCTCAGTTATTATCACTCAGCTGCTCTGTGTCTGATGCCAGGGGTTAATTCAGAAACACTTATTCTACATTCAGTACATTCACATTAAATCACGGGAAAAAAAGAAAAACAATAAGCAGATTCGATGATTGCTTCACATCTCCTGCAGTTAGTCTATTAATAACACTGTGTTACAAATGTATGATTACTCAAACATGCCCTATACTTCCCACATGCATCAGCCTTGATTTATCATGAATAAAACTATATTCATCCTGCTTCACCGACGCACACAACTACAAGCTTTTTGGTAAATCAGCAGAATGTATAGGATGGACTTAAAACTGTCAAAGTCAGAGTCCTTAATTCTCATTACAGGGCAACCAAACTGTAGGTTGGAGCACGAGTCCAGATGTAAGACTCTGTTCTTTGCTTCACTTCTTCTCATTTTAAAATCTGTTTAAAGGGATAGTTCACCTCTTTTGACATGAACCTGTATGACATCCCATATTAGCAATATTATTTATGAACATTTTCTTACCCCCTGCTGCGTCCTGTGAGCCGAGTTCCAGCCTCGTTTTGGCGTTGACGAAAGTTGGCTAGTTGGCTGGGGCCACAAAAATAAAGCGTTTTGCTTTTCAAAACAATATGCGTTCAAAAGAGTAATACATTTGCATCACAGAATCGTTCTCCAGGAAAAAAATTGTTCTCCGCTTGGCGCAATTTTCTCTCCCTTCGTATCACTGCATGCTTGAATCTAATCAAACGCATATTGTACGATATTGCTAGTGTGGGATGACGTACAGCTTCATGTCAAAAGAGTAGGGCTGGGCAACGATTAAAATGTTCATTCTAATTAATCACATGATTTCCCTGATTAATCTCGATTAATCGCATTTGTACGCAAAATCCAAAAATGAATCCAAAACTAGTGTATAGCTTTTAGCATTTAGCTTTATTTTAAATGTGCTGCCATATGAATGAAAGTGCCATAACATTTGTTGTGCAAACACACTTTTAACATCAGCATCTTTCTGTAGTTTTTATGTAGAAGCCTCGCTCCACTGTCTGTTTCCTTGAATGACTTGCTGCTATCAGTTGTGTGTTTTGCCTTTAAGTGATATTTTAGACTGGAACTACTACGCTGAGAAGACAATTCAACTTGGCAGTGTTTACAGATGACTTTGGTTCTGTCGACTCCGCCGTCTGGAAGAACTTTAAAATGAAAATGGCCGAGTAAAAGTTCCGTACCCTTCTCCATGTTTGGTGGATCTGCCGATTACTTTCTTTTCCGGTTCCACAGCAGACAGCAACAGACTTTTACAAAATAAAAGCCTATGAGCAACAGACTTTTACAATAATAAAATAAATAATAAAACAGGGGTGGTCCGTGGCGTAGTGGGTTGAGCAGGCGCCCCATATACAGAGGCTATAGTCCTCGCTGGAGTTGGCCCCGGTTCCAGTCCCGCATCGGACGGCCCTGTGCTGCGTGTTGTTCCCCCTCTCTCTGCCCCCTGCTTTCCATTAAAGGCACAAAAGCCCCAAAAAATTAAAAAAAACTATGTTAATGCACGATAAAATATTTATTGGTGTTAAATAACTAACGAGTTGAAGCGATAATAATGAGTTAACTCGCCCAGCCCTACAAAAGAGGCGAACTATCCCTTTAAGACAACCCAACGCAGAGCACATACTGGTTAAAGTTGCAGAACTCGAGTCGTTAACATTTTGAAGAGTCTGAATTGTGTAGAAAAAGAAAACCTGTGGGCGGTCTTTAACGGAGATCATTATGATGGCAGCAGACGCTGAACCAGCGGCGGCTCCGATGGAAGGTTTCGTCTCAATGCGATGGAGGCTTTTTGTGATTTAGATGCTGTTCCTCCCCTCCTCCTCCTTCAGTCCTCTGGGCCAATTTTCGCAGGCAGCAGGGGACGAATAGAATGAGTCTCCTCACAGCAAGGTGTGGGGCTGAATGGGGAGAGAATGATGGAGAGTGGAGAGACAAAAAGAAGCAACACTTCACTGTTTGGCAAACTAAATAGCAGACAAGCCTCATAAACCATCTGCCTTTCCCTGTCAAACTCCAGAGCTTCCTATTTGTTAACTGATGCACACATTTCCTGTGGTCTCTCAGGTCATTTCTGTTGGTCTGTCATCCAACTTCAAACCCAATTTAACGTCCACTAAAAAGTATATATTTGGATTAGTGTCAAACTGTCATGAAACCAGTAACTTGAATGGGAAAAAAAACTCAATGAAACTCTGAACAGTTCCTATAATAATCAGACTGCTGTCATTTTCATGATTACAAATAAAGTCATTTTATTTCAGAACTCATTTAAATGGCTCGAACCTGCTCTCACAAATAAAGAAAACCCTTCAGGTACAAAGTAATCTGAGTCTGAAATGTGTTTGTTTGATCCTTTATTCAACAGACAGAAGTGCGAGGGACATTATTTTTAGTTTCTGTACTTCCTAACTTTATTTTTCATGAAATATAAATACTGGGGCGGTCTGTGGCGTAGTGGGTACAGCAGGCGCCCCATGTACAAGAGGCTATAGTCCTCGCTGCAGCTGGCCCTTTGCTGCATGTTGTTCCCCCTCTCTCTGCCCCTGCTTCCTGTTTCTCTACACTGTCCTATCTAATAAAGGCATAAAAGCCCAAAAAAAGAATAACAATAAAAAAAGAACTATAAATACATTTGGAATTGGTTGCAGCAGCAAAAGTTAAAGGGGAACTCCGGTGCACTTGAAGCGCAATCCCATTGCTAGAGGTTGTCAAATACTGACAGTAGGACACAGGCTGGTGCAAATCGGCGCTCCCTGTGCGGCGATTGCGCTGTTTGCGCAGCCTGTCATGCTAGCCATTTACGTGGTGGCTAAGGGGCAAGTGCTAAACCTTCCACGTAAAACAACAACTTGCACACTGCAGAAACGTCACACCACTTTACAAACCATCCGACAATAAAGTCACAAGCCTTACCATCAAAACCATATGCATGGTTCTTACATTACTGGCATGGGGACGTTACAAAACAACTTAATAAACAGCATGTCACTTACCTGTTGTTGGTAATATTACTGGGCATGTATTGTTGTAATGTTTTAAATACTTGAACGCAGTTTTTCTAGAGAAGATAATTGTTTTGTATATGGGATTATCGTCCATTGACTCCTTTGGGCTTTCACATGCGCGCGCATACCGACAAGAGGTAAGTGACATGCTGTTTATAAAGTTGTTTTGTAACGTCCCCATGCCAGTAATTCGAGAACCATGCATTTGGTTTTGATGGTAAGGCTTGTGACTTTATTGTTGGATGGTTTATAAAGTGGTGTGACGTTTCTGCAGTGTGCACTTTAATATAGAGGTGAAAAAAAAAAACTTTATAAAGTTCATAGAATCTACAGTAACAGCATCCAACCAGCAGATTACCTGCTGACAGGTGAGGGTGTCAGGATTGGGTGTAAAAGCAGCTTCCACCAAAGGTTCAGGCTCTCCAACAAGGATGGGTCGTGGCTCACCACTTTGGGCCAAACTCATCAATAAGTTCAGCAAATATTCCTCAGAGTGAGATTGTAAAGAACTTTGGTCTTTCAGCATCTACAGAGCAGAATATTGTGCAAAGATTCAGGGAGTCTGGAGAAACCTCAGCGTGGAAAGGCTGAGGACAGAAAGCCCTGCTGGATGAGCTGGGAGCCCTCAGGCAGCACTGCAGGAGAAACCGTCATCACGCCACCATGATCCATACGGCCATCATGATCCATGCAGCCACCATGATCCATACGGCCACTATGATCCATACAGCCACCATGATCCATACGGCCACCATGATCCATACGGCCACCATGATCCATACGGCCACCATGATCCATACGGCCACCATGATCCATACGGCCACCATGATCCATACAGCCATGATCCATACGGCCACCATGATCCATATGGCCACCATGATCCATACAGCCACCATGATCCATACGGCCACCATGATCCATGCGGCCACCACGATCCATACGGCCACCATGATCCATACGGCCATTCGGCCACCATGATCCATACGGCCACCATGATCCATACAGCCACCATGATCCATGCGGCCACCATGATCCATACGGCCACCATGATCCATACGGCCACCATGATCCATACGGCCACCATGATCCATGCGGCCACCATGATCCATACGGCCACCATGATCCATATGGCCACAGGAGCTGGGAGAACCATTTCCACTCAACACGGTCCAGAAATGTGAGCTGAAGCTGCACCACACCAGGAGGAAGCCATATATCAGCTCTGTGCAGGAACACGGCCCAGTTCTCTGGACACCAGCTCAGCTCAGATGGACAGAAAGACAGTGCTTCTGGAGTTTTCTGGAGTTTTCTTTGAGTTTTCTTTGAGTGTTCTGGAGTTTTCTGGAGTTTTCTTTGAGTTCAAGAGTTTCCTTTGAGTTTTCTTTGAGTTTTCTTTGAGTTTTCTTTGAGTTTTCTGGAGTTTTTCGTAGTTTTCTTTAAGTTTTCTAGAGTTTTATTTGAGTTTTCTGGAGTTTTCTTTGAGTTTTCTTTGAGTTTCTGGAACACGGCCCAGTTCTCTGGACACCAGCTCGTCTCAGATGGACAGACAGACAGTGGACACGTGTTCTGTGGGCAGATGAGTCCACGTTTCAGCTGCTTCTGGGAAAAACTGCTGAGAAAGAGCATCCAGGCTGTTGTCAGAGAAAGGTTTAAAGCCAGCGTCTGTGATGGTGTGGGGGGGCATCAGGGTCCATGGCACGGAGGGCTTCATCTGTGTGAAGGTGCCACTGATGCAGAGCTGGATGTTGGAGTTCTGGAGAGACAGATGCTGCCATCCAGGTGACGTCTGTTCCCGGGAGCTCCGTGGTTATTTCAGCAGGACGACGCCAGACCTCATTCTGCAGGACTGTTTAGCAAAAGCTTTTCCCGACAGAGAAAATCAGTGAATCAGCTCGAATCCGTTGATGTGATTAACTTTGACTGAATCGTGAAGCTTATTGACACTTCACAAACACCTTGATTTCTTTTCAGAGGGCAGAATGAGACAAATGTTTTTTTTATTCACACTTTGACACAGTACTGTGCAGAGTCCTGATCCAGCCCTCATAATATCTCAGCATGACGGGTCCTTAAACATTGAGTGGGCCCTGAACACTGCTGTATGCGCACAATAGCGTTCTATGAACAGAATCCAGGGCTTGTTGTGTCACTCTGAGAGGGGATTGCTGTATGTTGAGGGTTTTGTTGTTGGTAGCTGGGGCTTTTGTTTGTTTGACAGATTGTTCAGAGGACTGCAGAATGACACTTGAGATGATACATGGAGTGTGTTTAATGAAACAGTTTCCAGGGTCAGACCTTGATTTTCCTTTTTTCTTTGTGTACAGTTTGTTGTTCAGAGACAAAAAGCTTTTTTTCTGCTGCTGTGCTTCTATTCAGAAAAGGGAAGAGAGTTCTCTCTCACACACACACACACACACACACAGTGGGTTGTGTCTCTGCTTGTTTTCAGCATCGATCGCAGAGATCGACCTGCCGAGCCTCACAACATCCAGTCAGTAACCAGTCAGCAACTGAGTGACCGCCGCATCGATCTTCTGCTTCACTGACTGATTAAAAGGCCGACATGACTGTTTCCTGCCTGGTTATTAACGGATTGACTGCTTTCCTCTTCAAACAGCTCTTCTTTTTCTATCATTTATTTCCACTTTTTCCCCCCATGCTTCCTGTGATGCTCTGTAATGTTGATTATCAGACAGGAGGAGCGTTTTCCACGCAGCGGGCCGCAGGTTTGATCCCCTCCGCAGGTCGTCTCCCAACAAAGAGCTCGGACGTTAAAAGGACTGCCGGTCGATATCTTGCTGTGTGGCTGCACTCGATCGACAGGCTGATAAAAGCAGCTGATTGGCTGAGAGATCTGACTATGGATTAATACAGAGACGTCTGTTTGGGTTCTTGTTTTCAAAGCTCAAAGCTAATCTGGGTCCTTTGTTTTCTGTCTGTGTTGTGTGATGATGACGAAACAAGCGACAGTGTGATGTCTCAATGAAGCGCGTTAAATCTGCATTCATGTGACTTGATCATTCCTTTTAGGGCTGTGCGATACTGCAAAATTTGGTATCGATCCAATACTAAGTAAATACAGGGCCAGTATTACAGATACAGATACTTTTTACTACTACCATCTACTTTTGTGTAGGGGAGAGCAATGTATCATAATTTATTAAGTGAATGCATCATCAATATGCAAATTTGAATGAAAACTTGAATTTTCATCATTATTTAATTATTATTATTATATTATTAATTAATTATACAGATAATCAACTTGGGTTTAAGTCTAAACATGGCACTGATCTGTGCATATGTGGTCTAAAGGAAATATTGAGCAATTATAATAGCAATAACTCTACAATCTTTCTGTGTTTCTTAGACGCCACAAAGGCCTTTGACCGGGTATATCACAGGAAATTATTTTTGAAATTGAGTCAAGCTGGTGTGCCTAAATATATAGTGAGATGTCTGTCTTATTGGTATGCCAATCAAACCTTGCAGGTCAAGTGGGACAACTGTGTGTCTGCACCCTTCCGGGTCAGTAATGGAGTCAGACAAGGAGGTATCCTTTCCCCTGTATTGTTCAGTTTTTATCTAAATGACCTTTCTAAGCAGTTAAATCTGCGTAAAACTGGCTGTATGGTTGGAGACAGTTATAAACCACTTGATATATGCTGATGACTTAGTGGTTTTTAGTCCAAGTTCAGCTGGTCTCCAGAAGTTGCTTTATGTGTGTTCGGTATACGGTGAACTTCATGATGTTAAATTCAACCCATCAAAAAGTGTAATTCTGATATGTCGCACTAAAGAAGACAAATATAGGGTTTTCCCTCATTTTAAGCTGTCTGGGATCTTATTGAATAACTCAAATGAAGTAAAATATCTCGGTCACGTGCCGACAGACCGTCTATCAGATGATGTGGACATTTACCGTCAGGTTCCAATGTTATATGCTCAAGCTAATGTTCTAGTTTGGAAATTTGGATATTGCTCTGATGAAGTTAAACTGAACTTGTTTAGATCATATTGTACCTCACTGCATACGGCACACTTATGGTGCAATTAAAAAAAAAGTCAGCCTTCAGAGATTGAAGGTTTATAGAAAACTTAAAACTTAAATTTCCCTTTTGGGGTGATAATCTGCATTTGCAATTAACAAACTCAAGATTTTTTTTTTTTTCAATTTGAAATGTAAGTTGTGCAAATAAAGTGCATATTTTTATGTAGGGGCGTGGACAGGGAGGAGTCGGGTGCTCCGACATGTGCGCTCAATTACACGTTGATTGGGATGTACGAAGGAAATTTGCTTAGATTCATGCAGAGATTCATACATCCGGATATTTTTGTGCATTCGAGGTCATTTGGGTTTGAGCGTACGCCATGTTTCAGTAGGAAATCCACGCAAGTCTTTGTACATGAGGCCCCTGTTGTACAGAAGAGAAACTGAAACTTAAGAATCGATCTCATCACACAAGTATCGATCAATACCCAATACCAACGTTAGTATCAATACTATCCATATTTTAAATCGATCCGCCCACCCCGAATTTCCTTTCAATGGGGAAGAAGAAACTCCTCAGTTTTCTCATCAAGTGTTTGGGGTGAAAGTCACAAATCCATCAGATGAAGCAGTTCCCACATTGGTTTCTTTATTCCTGACATACCAGCACGCTTTAACGTGCCTGATGTTTCTGTGGACTGGTGATGATAAACTCTCCGCCTGGTGAGAACAGATGAGCAGGAAGGGAGGTGTTGGAGTGCTGCTTCTTATTTATTTCTCCTTTATTTGTATCAGTGCAGGGCTTCAGAGCGGCATGTTTTCACGGTGAAGTGGTAATTTCTTCTGGCGGAGGCAGATTTTTTTCCCCCCACCTTTGCTCGCTCGTCCTCCCACTCGGCGCTCGTCTGTGGCTGAGCTCTGCCGCTTTTTAAAGCTGTTTTCTTGTGGCTTTATTTGGAGAGGGCGGGCGTACAAAGATCCTGGAAAATCCCATGAAATTCTTCAACCAATGCTGGCTTTTTAACACGCACATCAGAAATGCAGAGCGAGGAGGCAGTGGTGTTTACACAGTCCGTGAAGAGTGATCATGCAGGAGAGATCAGGGTTCTCTTTCAAGGATTTTACTCACGTTTGTGGGCTTTTTTAATCCTATTATCCAGAAAGTGTACAATGTTTATTAATCTTCCCCACTGCATATATATTAAAACATTGAAAGAGAGACATTTTTACCAACTGAATCCCATATTCTTCTTAGATTTGGTCAAATCTTCTCACATGTTCTGTGAGCAGAGAGGAGGCTGACACCCTGACAACATGGTGTCAGGAGAATCTCCTCTCTCTCAACATCAGCAAAACTAAGGAGATGATCGTGGACTTTAGGAGGTGGCAGGGGGTGGAGCATGCACCCCTTCACATCAACGGATCTGAAGTAGAAAAGGTCAACTGCTTCAAGTTCCTTGGGGTAAATATCAGCCATGATCTCACCTGGTCTGCCCACACGGACAAGGAGGTCAAAGCTGCCCGGAAACGCCTCTTCTTCCTGAGGAGACTCAAGAAGTTAGGCATGAACCCAGTCATCCTTACTAACTTTTATAAGTGCACTATAGAAAGCATCCTGACTGGCAGCATCTCACAGCCACAGACCGTGAGGCCCTACGCAGTGTGGTCCGGTCCGGACCACGCTGTGCATCATCGGTAGGAAACTCCCAACCCTTCAGAACATCTACCACACAAGATGTTCGACAGAAATTAATATAAAATAGAGTGTGCATTCAATTGGTGTACAAAAAGGTGTGTGTGGTTGGTACTACACTCACTAGGTCACAAGGCTTGGGAGGTGGAAAAAAAGACACCTTATTTCCTTATTGTGAATATCTGTCGAATATCCAATATCAAACCAACTTCACCACGGTCTTCAGCGGCAGGTGCAGCAGCAACATTTCCGGAAAGGTACTGGCTTGATTAAATTAATTCTGGACTCTCTATCCGACCACATGAAGACCTCGGGACACTTCGATTTGGCTTTAGGGACCCTCTACTCACTACCACGTAAGTGTTATGTTGTTTGGAGCTGTAGAAGAGGTATAAAAATAGCGTTTTGTAGTGGTGACATGATATGCCCTCATCACTTCCAGGCTAACGACTTTTGGCTAAAAACGGTCAAATCGAAATTCTCAAAACACATCCGAATGACATGATTTTGATGTCAACTCAACGTATGTACTCCCAACATCCCGTAAATTGATCTAAAGTGCATTTTACTCCAGATTATCCCTTTAAATTTCAGACCACCAAGTAATGCTTATAGGATGCTTTAGCATTACGGATACCAGGAACGAAGAGTCAGGACTGCAGGCCACCGTATCCTCTTCTTCCTCAGCCATGCTTTTGGAATGTGTGCAGAATGTGCTTTTGCGTGGTCTGCTTGAACAATGCATGGACGTTCCTGGAACAGATGTGGTCCTAAAGGCAGCATATGTTGCTGAAAAATCTCAGGGAACTTTTCTGCATTAATGCTGCCATCTCAGAAGAGGAAATGAGCTTTGCCGAGGGCCCTGATCCAACACCATCCCATCCCAGAGCCTGGCTGCGGGGACTGGTTGCTGACAGCAGGCTGGACGCTCCTTTGGCTCTTTGCTCCATTTCTTCCAACAAAGATCTGGAACACTGATCGCTCTGACCACAGCACACGTTTCCACCATGTGACGCTCCATCCCAGACGCCTCCGAGCCCAGAGAAGTGGACGCCGCCTCCGGACCAGGCTAACATCAGGCTTCTTCTCTGCACAGTAAAGTTTGTGAAGGGAACTCTACACTGTAGGAGACAAACACCGGCACAACTTTACAGAGGAAACATGTAATCTAAAGCACCAGAAGACCAAGTTTTTCTTACTTTCACACTGCTGTCACCAGTGAAACCCAAAGAACTGAGATGAAGAAAATGACCTGTCCTGAGGTGGATGCAAAATAAATCTGGAATGGCAGAGGTTTCATCTTCACACTGCCATAAAAGTGCAATTTGATACTGAAAGAAAGTTTCTCTTTATGCTAAAAGCCTTGTCCACATCGCTGAGTCACATTAAATAAACACAACATGACTTTTAAGGTGGAAGTGATAAACAAAACTAAACAAGTTACCTTGAAATCTTTTTTGGTTTTATTTGCCAAACAAAGGAAAGCAGCCAGTTATGGACTTTGCGATCCGTTTACTGACATCTCTGCTTCAACAGCCTGGTCATATGAGGAGGAATATGATTAACAATGCCAATGTAATGTTTTGCTTTTATTTTGTATCACGCCACACATTCACCAACCTTAGTTATTTCATGTTTCATTTAGCACCATAAAATGATGCACAAAATGGGGTAATATATGTAGAAATTACATTCAAAAAGGGCCTGCAGTGAAGTACTATTTCCACACAGAACCATGACATCACATTAGATAAGAAGTCTGTGCAGCAGCCAGTGAGTTTATATTAAAAAGTGGTCGTTAAAGAGGAGTGCAGTTGGTTTTTTACTGAAATGTGTTCAACAAAATCAATGGCACTATCAAAGTGTTTTAAGATTCCCCGTATGAATGCAATGTTACCTTCAGCTCAGTTTTTCTCCACATTTTCAGCTCATCATCCACTTCCTGACATTACTCCCACTCTCCCAGTGTTAAAGGTCCAGTATTAAGGTTCTGATTGGGAGCACATTCACTCTCTCCAGCAGGCGGTGGGTTATTTGGTCTTTAAAGGAGTCATGGTGGCTGTATGGAGGGAGGAAACTCCTGAACAGAAGACCTTTGGGCTTGTGCGGTCTGTGGAACCAGGTTTTACTTCTGATCGCAGTGCTGGTTGTTTATTTCCTTTGATGGGTGCTGTTGAGTCGTGGTTACTGTTATAGTCACAATGCACCTTTAGGCTCAGAAGGAGAGATGGAGAGGGACGAAAAGGAGGGAAATATGGTGTCTTTACTCCTTTATTGTGAGCACTCATAAGCCTTTTAAACATAAAACATTTTCTGCTGAACATAAACCTCCACAAATTAGTCAGAAAAAGCAGATGGCCTTGTGAACTTTGTGCTTACATCACACTTAATGCAAACCTTTTGAAGCTCTGATTAAGTTGATTTATTAAACTGCCACAAGGTCTGTGTTCAGTAGTCATCACAACTGTGAGATGATCAGTCAGACTTCAGTGAGTTGCATTTCTATGGACACCCATCTCAGGTTTGAGGCTACGTGCCCACGACAACGGTAACGACAGATAAACGCAGAACATTTCGACAGATGTGCCTATCTTGCACACGGCGACGGTGTTTTTAGGAGTTCAAAACGGAGAAAACGCAAACACCCTCCAGACTGGAGATCTTGAAAACGATCCAACCTCTCGTCGCCATAGGAACTGTTCAAAACGCAGAAGTGCGTTTTTTGCACACGTTAAGTGGGTAGTTCTCCATTAACGACTCCCATATCTCACTATATATTTTGGACACTCTCCCAATCCACATTATCCACTGCCTTCCTGGCTTTGTAGTTCAGTGTCGTGTTCAGGAGCAACTGGACCTCATCATCTGTCCAAACAAAGTTTGAAGGCGTACTGTTGTTGCTGCCGCGCTTCGCCATTTTCTTTCAACTGACGCGGAGGAAGTAGCCACAAAACAGGCATTTCTCATATTTATAAATCTATAACAATATAACTCATATAACAATACCAAAGGTATTGTTGCTACTGCCACCTACGTCTGGGGCGTGCATACTACATCGGCAAACTGCGAGTTTTATGAGTTTTATACGTTTTCCCTGTTCCCATGGATAGACAGATATCCACCCCCAAGCACTCGTGAGAACGCAGATAAATTGTGGAGGAAAAAAACGGACATCTGCGTTTATGCTTCAGAGCGTTGTCGTGGGCACGTAGCCTGAGTGTTACGATGGAAACGTGACATCAGCTGGGATGTTTGGCAGGTCAGTGTTGAAAAACGGTGACAAACTGTCAGTATTGGGGTGACACGGATGCGGACTCCAGAGGTCGAAAGAAAACTTGGTTTATTCACAAAAAAAGGTTAACAAAAGGCGCGGCTGAGCCATAAGACAAAACTCGACTGTGGAATCAAAAACATGAATGTAACTGACAAGAAAAAGACTTGACGTGGCATGAAAAAAGCACTTTTTTCATGCCACGCCACTTTTTTTTGGCGTGGCGTGGCGTGGTGAAAAACAAAAAAAGAAAATGAAAGGAGAAACTGGGAACCAAATACTAAACTTGGAGTGATTGGCAAATGGGTGCAGCTGGGGACAATGAAAACAGGTGACGTGAGTGAAACTAATGACCTGGCATGGGAAGTGAGGGAAAAGGGAAAAACAATGGCAAAACTAATACAAAACATGAACTCAAAAACCAGGACATGAAACCTAAAACCTAAAACTAAAAACATGGGGAAAACCCCATGGACGTGACACAATCAGCTTATTTGTCATTCTGATCTGCATGTTTCCTGGACAAATTTAAACAATGAGGTATATTAAGAGGATACAACAGCACCAAATAAAGTACAGAGGTAAAACATGAAATAGTCACAAAAGAAAAAAATATGTGTTGATGGACGAAGATGATGATTTTTTTGTGTGTCTGACACATTGGTGAGAATAAACATCCTTTTGTGAATCTCCTCTGACCTGCAAAGATTCAAGCTGAGCAACTCATCAGCTGTTTTTGGAGGACAAACAACAAACTCTGACTGACATCCTCCCAGATCTGATGTCATTTCCCAGATATTCCAAGACATGAAAGCACTTCCTGAAGAAGAGCTCTCTTCATTTTCTTTTTGTAGCTGTCCACCGCGGGTGTTTTTCTTTCCTTCTTGAAGTCCTGACGTCTATGTTTAGTGAACTCCAGTCACGAGCAACACTATGCAGCATAGTTTAACTTCAAATCAATTTATGGAGAAGTGTCTGATTCACATTGTTTTTGCTTCTTAAAACATTGCTTCAGACTCGCTTTGCTAGTGAGTGAGTAATGGAAACCTGACCACCGATCCTTCCCAAGATAGATTAAATAGATTAAGACTTTATTGTCATGTAGACCAGCGGTCCCCAACGTTTTTTTGCGCCACAGGCCAGTTTAATGTCAGACAATATTTTCACGGAACGGCCTTTAAGGTGAGAGCCGGTCGCCGCATATTATGCAGAGCGGGCTCGGTGCGTGGGAATCACCTGTCGCCATAATTCCATCTTTTAAGTAGGTCTCCTGGTGTTGTCTGTTAAATGCAGCTTTCTTTTTCTTAGTGGTCATAGGCTCTTCTTCTGTCTCCTCTCTGGGCCTTTTCCCCTTTGCAAAGAAACTTTCCAAAGACGTCTGTTTTTTTCTCATTTTGCTAGCTTGTGGGTTTAATATTAGCGTTAATGTATCACGTGACCGAGACAAGCATCTTGACACGTGTCTAAAGTGAGTCATAGTCGGATGTAACGGAGAGAATTCGGTCATTTTTCAAAATAAAACATTGTTCAGACTCGGTTAATAAATAAAACGGAAATAATGTAAGTTAATTATTCTTTCTGTGCGGCCCGGGACCAAACAATCCACGGACCGGTATCGGTCTGGGGCCCGGGGGTTGGGGACTGCTGATATAAATACACGAAATACACAAAATTACTCCTCTGAATTCAATACATCCAGGTTGGCACCTGTTGAATACACACATGCATGTGTGCCTTGCTCAAGGGCAGCTTGGCCGTGGCAAGGAGGTGGACTGCCACCCCTCCAGCTGTCAGTTCACCAATCTTTGAGCAGTGAAAGTGGGAATCGAACCACCAACCTTCAGGTTACTGGACGACCCACAAACCTTAACCATTTCCATCATGTGGCTCAAAGTTCCCACATCAGGGGCCTCACATCAGGGGCCTCACATCAGGGGCCTCAGCAGAGAGGGGGACGTCTGTTAAAATCCTCCTGAGAAGAAGCACAAGCTGGAGAAAAACAGCATTATTTTTCTGTTCTGAGTCATTTCCTTTATTCACCTCATCTACCTGTAAGCTCACGCTGAGAGAAGGAAGTTTCAAAATGAAACTGGAGCTGGTGATCCGTGTGTGTAGATTGATTTCACGTGTTCGGTGAGGGGATCTGAACGGGCGTTCAGCGGAGGTTCCGCTTAACAAACAGAGCGGGAAAGTCTGCGAACTTCCCCCAGAGGTGGCATGGACTCGTTTCAAAATGTAAGATTATCAGATGTTTTGCATTCACTTTGAAGCAGCCTTTTTTATTTTGTGACATAACGTAATGCGCAGCGCTCACATTAACCATACAGAGGTGAGTCAACAAGTGTAGATCTAGTGTATCAGTGAAATATAGACTGCGGTGAGTCAGATGCTGCTGTGAGTCTGCAGGATCTTTTTTATTGAAAAATAAAGCAGAAAACAAGAGAAGACACAGGCTGAGTTGGACTTCTGTGTGTGTGTGTTTTCTCGGGAACCACAAATTGCTTCCATTTTGTCTTTTCTTGCCTCGGTTTTCTTTCATCTGCTGGCGGCTGACATGAGCTTTTAATGAGTGCCTTGTTGTTATTATCATTAGCTCTAGTGCTTATTATTTAATGCCGTGCGATAAGACTGTGAGTGGAGCACCAAACTAGAACAGAGGCAGACATAAGAGGTCATTTTGAACAGGCTGGATAAACCAAGCTGCATATTTCAGTCTCTGTAATCACGGATCAAACCAATAAGACAAACTGAAAAAAAAAAGACCTTTTGATGTTTTTTCTGGGTTTGTTTTTCCGTTTGCTTTCATAGAGGCAATTTGAGCATCGAATCAGGGAATTATCTCTCAGATTCTTTAGTTTTTCCTGATGGACTGTCCGACAGTGAAGCCAGAGGCCGTGCACGCCCTGAGATGAGCAGTAACCTGAGCCCTCAGTCTGGCTGATCTGTAAGCCATGATGTTTCCTGATGCTACACAGCATCAGCCAACCCAGAAGAGAGTCACATTTCTGAGGGCCATTTTATTTTATATACTGCAGTCGATGACTTAACTGCTGCGACACGTCGGCTGGTGGTTTATGGCATGTTTTGTCTTTTTACAGCCTGGGGCAGCGTCTCCGCGCACATCCTCACCATCTCACTGCAGAGAGGACTAGCTGCTGCATCCTTATGAACAACCTGTGCAGGTCACACTGAAAAAAACAACTCAGAAGATTTACTTAAAAAACCCCTTTGTAAGTATTTGCATTCAAATGATTTAAGTAATATTTAATGCTGCAATATCAAGTAACACTCACTTGCCAGTATCAAGTAAATTTTACTTACCATAAAACAAAACAGTTTTGAAGATATTAAGTAACATTTGCTAAATTACATCTAAGTTTTAAGTTATATTTATTAACCCTCCTGTTGTCTTGCGGGTCAAAAGTGAGCCACTACCATGTTTAGCTGTAGAAAAAAACTACCTTAAACTATCTTTTTCCAACTTGAAATGTTATGACTTTTCCTAAAGGGACCCCATCATTAGAAAAAGTCATACTTTATTTTTGTTTATGTTTCCATGTGGGCTGTACACCACTAGGGTACAAAGATTGTCTTATGGGTCATTTTTGACCCGTGAATTATAAAAACATTTAAACACCAGAAAAAAGTTCACTGTCTTTTTTCCCTTTCAATATTCAATACTGGCCCTGTATTTACTTAGTATAGGATCTATACCAAATTTTGCAGTATCGCACAGCCCTAGTTGCCATGGTAATGTGTATGCAGGTCATCTGGTGTATGTGGTGGGTTTTCCTGCTCGTGTCTGACCCTCGCTGCAGACACGGCAGCATAACATCAACACGCTTCGTTTCCCTCGCGGTTCCGCTCCTCCGCCGTCACTCGGGCACTGCGGTCCATCAGCTGCTGCATCCGTGCTGCAGTAACTCATGCAGCGGCCGCCTCAGAGCTGATCCCGTTGTCATAGCACCACTTGCTGCTGGGCTTCTGCCGTGAAACTGCTTCATAGGAATGCCTAAACTTTTCTTTCTGTTCACATGACTCTAACATGTGAGCCAGAGTTCTGATGAGATCTAACAGCAGAGATCATATTTCTCCAGTTTTAGCTTCTCTTCATTGGCTCCCAGTTAAACTCAGAATAGAATTTAAGATTCTTCTCCTCACATATAAAGCTCTTAATGACCGAGCTCCATCATATCTTAAAGATTTCATTATAAGATATTTTCCAAACAGAGCACTTCGCTCCCAAACTGCAGGTTTACTTGAGGTTCCCAGAGTTTCTAAAAGTAGAATGGGAGGCAGAGCCTTCAGTTATCAGGCCCCTCTCTGTGGAACCAGCTGCCAGTTTGGGAGGCAGAGCCTTCAGTTATCAGGCCCCTCTCTGTGGAACCAGCTGCCAGTTTGGGAGGCAGAGCCTTCAGTTATCAGGCCCCTCTCTGTGGAACCAGCTGCCAGTTTGGGAGGCAGAGCCTTCAGTAATCAGGCCCCTCTCTGTGGAACCAGCTGCCAGTTTGAAAGGCAGAGCCTTCAGTTATCAGGCCCCTCTCTGTGGAACCAGCTGCCAGTTTGGGAGGCAGAGCCTTCAGTTATCAGGCCCCTCTCTGTGGAACCAGCTGCCAGTTTGGGAGGCAGAGCCTTCAGTTATCAGGCCCCTCTCTGTGGAACCAGCTGCCAGTTTGGGAGGCAGAGCCTTCAGTTATCAGGCCCCTCTCTGTGGAACCAGCTGCCAGTTTGGGAGGCAGAGCCTTCAGTTATCAGGCTCCTCTCTGTGGAACCAGCTGCCAGTTTGGGAGGCAGAACCTTCGGTTATCAGGCCCCTCTCTGTGGAACCAGCTGCCAGTAAATGTCCGGGAAGCAGACACCCTTTCCACTCTTAAGACCAGGCTTAAAACTTTCCTTTCTGATAAAGCTTATAGTTAGGGATGGCTCAGGTGATCCTGAAACATCCCATAATTAAGCTGCTATAGACCCAGACTGCTGGGGGGCCTCATCTGTCACACCTTTCCTCACTTTACTCTCTTTATGTATATGTGACATTATTGTGGTCATTAACTCGTGTTTCCCTGTTCCAACAGATATCCTTTGAATGGTGTTACAGTGGGTTTTCCCCCCTCTTTTCTGTCTTCTCAGCCCCCAGCTGGTGGAGGCGGATGGCCACCCTTCCTGGTTCTGGTTCTGCCAGAGGTTTCTTCCTGTTAGAAGGGAGTCGTTCCTCTCCACAGTCGCCTCAGGCACGCTCAGGACGGGAGATTGGACTGAAGACAAGTTTCGGTGCAATCTGTTGGTTTCCTTAGTGAGGAAAGTGTTTTTGAATTGGCTCTATCTGAATGAATTAGATTATTTTAAAAATAATTATGATTACAATGAATTGAACTCCAATTGGCTTGAATTGGACTTTATTATTTAAGTGCCTTGAGATGATATTTGTTGTATTTGGCGCTATATAAATTAAACTGAATTGAATTGACTCCTTTTGATGTATTTGTGAGTTATAAATGTATTATAAATGTATGAATAAACATGACTTTTGAATCCTACAAACTTCAGGTTTTAAGGTGCTTATTCCTCAGCCTGAGCTCATCATATTCTCACATTAAAAGCTTAAAAATTGTTCGATTACGGCCTTTGTTTCCCAGCCTGTTCTCACAGCTACAGCTTAGGTTTTCATTCATCGGCATGATGACATCCCGTGCCTCCTTAGTTGTTTCATCAACGTGACATTCACCTTCCAAATGTTGCTAGTCTTTAATTGGCAACAAATTGTCAACGAAGGTGTTAATTCACTGAACCAGCAGCAGCGCTGTGTAGGAGACCTCTTCTGCAACGTGTTACTGTCACAGTACTTCTCAACTTCCCTCCTATTCGCACCTGGTTGTTTTTTACTGCACTCTCCTCTGTGAACAGTGAGACTTACGGTGGTTAAGGTTGGAATGAATGTACACGGTTAGGTGTGCATGTTATCTTATTCACGCCTCACGATTCTTTTCACGTTACAAGTTGCCTGACATCCCAAAATATACAGCCAGATATTTTGATACGAACACATTCTAGAAAAGAAGGACAAACAGATCTCTGGTTGGACCCCTCATTCACTGTTCAGCATGAGGTCAGAGCAGGCATTGGCTTCAGACTTTTTACATCTTTTTACCATATTTGTACTTATTTCAAGCTGTTTCGTATTCACTTATATGCAGTTTGTGCCGTTTTCAGGCAGAATTTCATTGTGTGCAAAGAATGTAAATAACGTTTCTGATGTTTTGTTTCTAATTGAGATCCCATTAAACGTAAAAAAAATGGAAATGTAAATCCGTTATGAGGTACTGATGTTTGGTGTTGATTTTGGAACATCCAAACTGTTTAAATCTGTATTAAAGGTTGTGATTTCAGTATTATAAGGGCCTACATGTTACAGTTCCAAGTATTCATGGTGGTTTTATTGCTTAAACCTATCCATAAAGTGACAAAAGTGTTTTACCAAAGTGTTGTCGTGCCACTGCCGTATGTTGGCTTCATCTCAAGTCACACCACGATCGACAGCACAGCGCTTAGCCGCTCCATCTACCCATCTCCTTCCTCCTTAAGAGGAGTTTGTGGTTTCTAAAACAAAAGACTTGAAAATGTCATCCGCTCCAATGAACCGCAGTTAACTCCTCACACATGCAAAATGGTACTTTGCTGAACGCTGTTATGGGCCATTTTGGAGAGTATGAGCACACAAGACACACTAGGACATAATTCAAATTTTACCAGAGATTAAGATGCATAAAAGTCTGACGCAAAGCCTGCCTCCGTGCAGGTAACAGCAGACAACAACCAACCAGAGAGAGGGAAAGGAGCCGGCCCTTTGGGAGCAGCACAGCACATGTCAATACTTCCAAAGGGAATGAAACACAGGACAAACACCAACAACACACTGAACAATTATGATGACTCTTCGCCCGTGATTTAAAACATCAAAGCTGGTTTGCCGTCCTGACTCCCTGGAGGAGGCTCTTCCACAGTTTGAGACCCAGAACAGCAAACTCGCAGTCCCCAAAGGTTCGCCCAGCAAGCCCTGCACAGAACACCTGAGGGCTCCGCTGGTGATAAAAGCTGCTAAGTGCTCACAGATGTATCCTGAAGCCGGCTGGCTGTTGACCTTAAACACGAGGAGCGATATGGGTTCTGGGTGATTAGTCTGGCTAAAGAAGTTCGGACCGGCCCCAAGCAGGTAACAGAATCTTGACTTCAACAGGAATAAAGACTGTTTATAGTGGTGTAAGACTGTTTATAATGGTGAAAGAATGAGGAGACCAAAGCTGGACTGACTATTTCTACATGTTGGTAAAAAATAATAGAGTATTTTTGCAATATTTCTCAGGTGAAAACAGCAGGACTGACTTAATGTGCTTATCGTATTTACTCGGGTCGTCAAAAATTACATCTACGTTGTTAGAAAATGATATTATCATCCGATGAGCATACAGTTTGGAGGTGAGTATCTTAACATAGACACCGTCTTTTTTCCAAGTGGATAGAAACCCACAGTTCAGATTTTATAAAACCAAACCCTTCTGAGCAAATCGACGAGTTGCTTTTTCAAAGATTTGGGTTAACTGCTCCTTTAACACTCTGCTGTTGAACATGTTGGAGACCACATAGGTCCACTCCACCCAGAGAGTGAGGGGCTCTTTTTTTTTAGCACTAAGTCGCCCTAAAAACTACAATACCAGGAGAAATGTTTAATATTCCTATCCGTACATCAGTTATGAAATCTGATGTGTGCTCCGTTAATATTCTCCAGCTTCCATTATACACAAAAAATAATAAAAAAAAGTTAAAAAAAAAAACCTTTTTATACTCTGACCAAGAAAATGATGCCTGGCAGGCGTTTCACTGAGGGGCTGCAGTCTCATGGAGGGGGTTCAGGGGATGATAAAGAGCTACAGTGACCCCTACAGGATGGAGGGGAGAGGACCTGACAGGGGGGAGGTGGGCTGAGGAGGGAAAGAAGAGGACAAAGAGGTGGGGATGGAGGAGAGAAACAAGGAGCGCAAAGCAAGGAAAGATAATTAGAGGGAAATTAGTGGCTGAAGTGACAAAAAATGATATTTACACCAGGAGTGCTTCAGATCAATAAATGCATGGATCAGAACGATCATTTATTACTACATAAAGTTTACAGAAAGTAGTGCAGAGGAAGAGAAAACGTTACGAAACAACAGACCTCATTTAAGCTTTACATAATACTCACTGGTATGAAATAAAAAAAATAATCTAAATCAATCTCGGCTGAACTGATACTGAATCCAAGTGAATCATAATAATTACCTTTAGTTATAAAAAGGGTTTGTTTGATTATTATCATGATTTTATGCACATTATTCACATGGATGTAGAGATTCAGCCTCAAATATTATCTATCAAAAGTCAAGCTGACTTGTTTTTAATCTTTGGGTGGATCTGGGACAAGACTGACATCTGAATTGTGTATTAATAAATCAGTTTCATATATTCAGCATGTTTGAATTGAACAAACACTGACCAAAGTGCTGCTCGACACCCACGTACAACGGATTGCAGTCATTCAGCCTGGAAGTAATAAAAGTGAGTGACCTTCTTGGTGCTGTTAAAGGAAAGGGAAGAATGTGTACCTTTGCTGCCGTTCTTAGTTAAAGAAAGAAGCTGCTTGAAACATACTTTTATTGATACTGGAAACGAAAGAAAAACAAATACAAAAAGAAAACTGGCTTTGAAAGTCAAGCAGAGTGTCGTCTGCTTAAAAACTCTGAATTAACGTGTCCAAAACATAGTAGTGTTAGAGTAACAGTGCAGTGGTAAAAATTCACATTTCGTGTCTCTTTTAGCCCGATCGACTGTGATTGGCAGCAAAACAGAAACATAAAGTAGTTGTGAAGCTGCCGCTGGACAGTATTTGGTTGAATGGTGCTTGAATCTTGGTTCCTCAGCATAAAGTCCACCTTCCACCCCCTCCAACCTACTGATACTGATTCTCAAAGAGAACCGATTCTCAAAGAGAACCGAGTTCGAATCGTTAATCCGTCGATCCCGTTTATAGGTTCTGCTAACGATGACGTCATGTGCACGTTTCGTATTTGGCTCAGAATGTTTCCAACATGACGTCGAGGCAGAAGCGCTCCAAAGTTTGGTTATATTTCACCAAAAAGGACAATACTAGGGCCAGTTGCAACACGTCTAGAGCTTTGGAAATACCTCCAACATGCTGAAACATTTGACCACACAGCATGCAGTTACTTTGCACGAATGAAAAGTCTTTGTTAAGCGATGGCAGCGACTCTTGCGGGGGAGCTTGTGACACAGTGTCTTCCGTCTCAAACATCCCAGACGGAAGACACAGTGTCTTCCGTCTCAAACATCCCAGACGGAAGACATAGTGTCTTCCGTCTCAAACATTGAGAGCAGGGCTCTCAAGTCTCATGCATTAAGCGTGATTATAAAAATATAATTAATAAAAGACCCCCATTCCTGCGGCCTGTCCAACCGGCCTGCCCAACGGGGGGATGTCACTCTTGCCTGCATTCAAAACTTGAGAGCCCTGTGACATAAAACTTCCAAGTCCTGTTGATTGTAATTATGTTAGCGACATACTATATTAATAATTTACATCTGATGTTAACATTTAGTTGACAAGGAATGCAAGAGTGAGGCAGGCTCAGAGGCAGGCAAAGAGGCATGCTCAGAGGCAGGCTCAGAAGCAGGTTCAGAGGCAGGCTCAGAGACAGGCTCAGAAGCAGGTTCAGAGGCAGGCTCAGAGGCAGGCTCAGAAGCAGGCTCAGAGGCATGCTCAGAGGCAGGCTCAGAAGCAGGCTCAGAGGCATGCTCAGAGGCAGGCTCAGAAGCAGGTTCAGAGGCAGGTTCAGAGGCAGGCTCAGAGGCAGGCTCAGAAGCAGGTTCAGAGGCAGGCTCAGAAGCAGGCTCAGAGGCATGCTCAGAGGCAGGCTCAGAAGCAGGTTCAGAGGCAGGTTCAGAGGCAGGCTCAGAGGCAGGCTCAGAAGCAGGTTCAGAGGCAGGCTGAGGGGCAAGCTCAGAGGCAGGCTCAGAGGCAGGATCAGAGGCAGGTTCAGAGGCAGCCTAAGAGGCAGGCTCAGGTTCAGAGGCAGGTTCAGAGGCAGGCAAAGAGGCAGGCTCAGGTTCAGAGGCAGGTTCAGAGGCAGGTTCAGAGGCAGGCAAAGAGGCAGGCTCAGAAGCAGGCTCAGAGGCCAGCTCAGAGGCAGGATCAGAGGGAGGCTCAGAGGCAGGATCAGAAGCAGGCTCAGAGGCAGGTTCAGAGGCAGGCTCAGAGGGAGGCTCAGAGGCAGGATCAGAGGCAGGTTCAGAGGCAGCCTAAGAGGCAGGCTCAGGTTCAGAGGCAGGTTCAGAGGCAGGCAAAGAGGCAGGCTCAGGTTCAGAGGCAGGTTCAGAGGCAGGTTCAGAGGCAGGCAAAGAGGCAGGCTCAGAAGCAGGCTCAGAGGCCAGCTCAGAGGCAGGATCAGAGGGAGGCTCAGAGGCAGGATCAGAAGCAGGCTCAGAGGCAGGTTCAGAGGCAGGCTCAGAGGCAGGTTCAGAGGCAGGCTCAGAGGGAGGCTCAGAAGCAGGCTCAGAGGCAGGCTCAGAAGCAGGCTCAGAGGCAGGTTCAGAGGCAGGCTCAGAGGCAGGCTCAGAAGCAGGCTCAGAAGCAAGATATTTTACTCATTCATGTGATATTGCCACTGGATAAAAGGGGAGGTAGCTAATCTTGTGACTGCTCTCTTGTTTCTAAGCGTTCCTCTTTCAGCTTAATCAGGGTCTCGTTTTGTATACATACAGTAAAAATTTCCGAGTCAAAGTCAATTAATTATTGACTGACAAAATGTATTGATGAGTTTGTTCATCCAGCAGCTTATTTAAGTAATTAAATTAAAGCCACCCGGAGCTGAATGACTACTTTGTCATTAGTGTGCAAATTACTCTCAATTTGAGGAGCTGGAATCAGGAATTGTTTGGCATTCATCAGTTAATTGATGTCAGCTTAGTTGTTATTTAACCTGTTTATTCTTGTTTTTAACAAATTGAAATAATTCATTGAACTAAATAAAACACACAGTTAAAATGATCGAACAAGACACAACTCCTGTATTAGAGGTTGAGTGAAGCTGCCATGTAAATGCTGATGTTTACAGCTGGAGACTGAAAACTATCAGTTTATCTTCCTCTCCTGGTTTTTATTTTCATCTCTGTATTTTATATGTCTGTTAGTCCAGATTTCAATAAAAATCTTTGACTCCGTGAGTAAACAACAGGTATGAAATGCTCATTCTGGTTTCACCAGGTTTCACCGTTTAGAGCCCAGTGAGCAGGCCGTTACAGCTAACCTCCAGCAGGTTATAGTCTAACCTGCTGGAGACAAACGCATGGATCAGTCTTTCTAAGTCTGGTTTAGACACTATTCCTTTGGTTCAGGCAATGTTTTTTAGATGGTAAAAAGCTGCTGATGTTACTGATTTAATGTGGCTGTTAAAGTTCATGTCTGGGTCCAATATTACCCCGAGATTTCTAACCTGATAATTAGGTTTTAGAGAGAGAGTCTCAAGGTGACTGATAACACTTTCTCTTTGTTTCTGTGGGCCACAGACAATGATTTCAGTTTTGTCTGAGTTTAGCTGGAGAAAATAGTTTTGCATCCACACACTGATCTGTTCAATGCAGTGACACAACGTATCTACAGGCCCGTGTTCTCCTGCCGTCAGTGACACGTAGATCTGAGTGTCATCTGCATAGGTGTGGTAGGAAACATTATAGCTGCGTATTAGCTGGCCTAATGGAAGCATTACTTCCACTTTTAATTGGACAAATTCCTCTGCTGCCCTCAGTCCACCAACCCTTATCAGCACAGAAACAGGCATGCAGTGCTGGGTCAAAGAACTCTAGGTTTGTAAAGTGAAAACTGTAAAATTAAGAACAGCAAACATCTTGATTGGCACACTGCTGCTTTTGTTCTGATGGCCAAACATCTGACCTCCAAAAACTCCAGGAAGCTCAGAAATGTGAGGTTGTTAATGCTGCAGCCTCCTCGACAAAATAACTGATTTATTGCAAATGACAAGAAAAAAGAAAGAAGTTTAAACACGATACGTGAAAAACGAAGACACAAATTCCTCTCTTACTCTGAAAGAAACAAATCATGAGAATGTTTGCTTTTGGGTTTCTTTATGTTTGTTTTTCAAGGTTCGATTCGTGCTGCTTATCTCGAACCGGAACACGATTCTGCAGGAGACAAACGGGTTTTGTAGCAGCATTTAAAGATGATCACAGTGTTGGATTAAACATCCAAGTAAAACATTTAGTCCTACTAAATTATCATTAAACCACTGACTAAAGGCGGTGAGACTTCGCCTTATCATAAGATCAGTGAAAGTCACATCATGCAGCGGGCATCTGATGAACTTGGCTATGACATCATGACTGATATGTGCAGTTTTTACGATGATGATGTTTGATGAATTGTTGTAGGCTGTGAGTGTCATGAGATAACAGACCAAATTACTGATTCCCTAGTTCACTACAGCGTACACTGTCATTTTCAATGGTTTGTTACTATTGACTTAATTTAAATTTTATTCATTTGGCGTCAAATCGCAGCAAAAGTCATCTTTAAGCACTTCAAAGATACAATCCAGTCAATTCTAATCCAAATAACTGTAATAAAATCATAATCCAATCAAATCAAATTAATTAAATTCCAAATGTTCCTGTTGTTGAATGTGGCGCTAAAGTAACACGTCGTAGTCGCAGACGGTTGCATCGCATCAGTCCATCAAGGTCCCGACTCATGTGGGAATGCAAACTGACACAGTTCCCCTGGGGAAGAGCAGTTATTAGAACGACATTCGAGGTGGACCGTTCTTAGAACAGCGTTCTTAGAACTGTTCTTAGAACTGTTCTGTCCGAATGCGGCTTTCGTCAGCCTGGTCACAGTGCTGAAAGTCCTGAGATTGTTCAATAATAGGCAGTTCTAGCTTCGTGACAGTCTTTCTTCTGTGTTGTTAAGCCATCTTTCCAAACTAACTCTCTAAATATTTCTTGTAGCATTCAGCTGTGAATTAAACCAAGAAGCCAGCCTCTTCTGACTGATTGCCTTCTTTTTCATTGGGGTAACACTCTCCTATGTTGTTGGTACTGGAAGCTGTGTGTGAGCTAACCCTATCACCCGACCCTATCACTGATTTCCGAATTAGGAGCAAACACCTGCTGCCAACCTCAAAAAATCTGGATGAAAAAACTCTGACATCAAATGACAACGACCGCTCGCAACGCTTTTGACCACTTATTAAGTTTTTTTGTCTCCGGTGATACTAAACTGAAAGCAGCTGCGGTTGTGAACGAGTCAGACGATTGTCAACTTGCCCTATCCCCGGTGCTCCAACTGACACCTTCCACCTGTTCGCAGATCCAACACGACCAGCCTCTGACTTTAACGAGTTGCCACCAGACTGTTTCTGGCCTCCTGGTGTTTGTCGGGAGGTCGAGAGGTTGCCAGCCCAGATGACCAGTGGGGCCTGCCAGAGCAGGTGTTCGGCCATATTGGCATGGCGGTTAATTACCCGCAGTCCTACTCAACAACACGGGGCCCCGGGCAGGCACCATATTGCTGCCATATCGTCATGACAACACATCAAATAGACACGCCAGAACCAGGAGTGTAGTCTTGAGCCTGTGGTGGTGAATTTTCATGATGATGATTATGAATAAAGGGGGAAATAATTACAAAGCTGCGTTTTGCCAAAACCTACTCCATCTGTGCTTCAGTGTGTGTGTGTGTGTGTGTGTGTGTGTGTGTGTGTGTATGTGTGTGTAAAGGCGAGGCATCCAGAGCTTTGTGGCGAGCACCACCCGATTCCATTCCAGATGAAATGGGATAACAACACAATTATCTCAAGTCCAATTCTTCGAGGCCTATTGTGCCTGTAAACTGAGCCTGAGCAAAAGGATTAATGTGTCTGTGAGGTTTGGAGAGGAGGGATAGTGGGACGGAGGGGGGCAGTGGAAAGCTGTTGCTTCATCTCTCTGGTGAATAGACTCTAAGCTGTAACCATCAGCGAGGTGGAGAGAGGAGAGAAGAAAAAAAATCAAGAACTGGAGGTGGGAGGGGGGTAGAAGAGGGGAAAGGGACTCGCCTTCATCCACAACAGGATGAAAAGAGGAAGAAACTCACAGACAAGAGAACAAAAGAAACCTCATTTACACTGTCAGCTGTGATGTGTGTAAGCACCACAACACGCATTAGCTCTCACCCAGCGAGAGGGGAGGGAAGCGGGGAAAGGGGGGAGAATCAAAAAACCATCCCATCTGTCACCACGGCAACAGATTGGCAAAACACTGGCCGTTCCTCCCAGGATGCCCGGCTCCCCTCATCTGGTATAATTTACCATCCAATGATGAAATGACGAGTAAGAGCAGATTTCACTGAGCGAACATGTCGGCCGCTGCAGGAGTAGAACTAAGAATCACAGCAGTCACACTGCGAGTACCACTTCCATCCGCCGTCATGGTAACAGAAGCACTTGTATTTCTTTAGGTGAACATTGGTGGAAAATCTTTCTGTCACACAGTGACTGGGTATCAGCTACAGTAAAGTCCTCAAACTGCTCATTACGTAGATACATTTAGCTGATTGTAGAGGACAGGCCTGACTGACAACAGCAGGTTTAATTAGCTTTATAAATTTGCAAGCTCATGTTGCTCTAAAACTATTATTGGTTTGATTATCGCCTGCTGGTTCAGATGTTTGTAGGTAAATGAAATCAAGATTCTGTTCATTTTCCTTTTTTGTTGTTTGGTCATGTGGAAAATTATAGTGGACGGTTAAACGAGAACTGTTTCATGCATAGTTACCACCGCTGCTGCAGAGGAGCTCAGCCCAAAGTGAGAAGTACGAGCACCAGGCTTGGCAGTGCTAGTAATAGTATTTGCTGTAGCATTAAAACAGAAAATTAGAGGGCAGCTATCTTCCAAAAATACTTAGCAAGCAATTGAACAAAGCATCTGTGTGTCACCAGCAGTCTCCAATCAAGCAGTTATTCAATCGACAAAATCCTACAAGTGGAGCCAGTTGGCAAATGGGAGCCACCACTGGTGACTGTCATCACATCAAAAACCCATCTGTAGATACCACTTCAGTGGACCGACTGAATTTTTATGTTTTGGCCACAAATGGGGAGCTTGGAGCCTGACAAGATGGATTCTTGTAATATTGTGAATCCAGCCTGGAGTTTGGCTGCCTCTCCACACAGTAGAGAAAGTGCTTATCGGGCCTTAGGTATGTTCCATTGATTCATCTGCTTTCCAATGCAATTCAGGGACTTATCTTGACCTGTGTGGAGGCCTACTTGAAGCTTTTGTCATGGTGAACCTCTCTCTTAGATGTTATCTTTGGCAACACACTTCCCATTACTCCTCCGCTGGGATGGCCCAGGACTGGGCTTCTCAGGCCCTTCTCTTACACCTCCTCCTTGGATCTGATTATCTGGGCTCCAGGCGGCCAGCTGCCCCCGTCACTCAGCGGTCCCTGTTCACGATCGACACGGTCACGGCTTTTCTCTGTTCTGGCACCCCAATGGTGGAACGATCTCCCGACTGATGTCAGGACAGCTGAGTCACTGCCCATCTTTCGCCGCATGCTGAAAACCCATCTCTTCAGGAAACACTACCCAGATCCTGGGTAGCTGGGACATCACCTGTTTCGTCCCAGCTTCTTACGCACTTATTTGTTTCCTAAATTGTCTTTCCATTTGTCTTGGTACCTAACTTACCGCACTTACTCTAGCCCTAGTTATGCTCTTAGCTGTTTGGTTTTGGAAGGAAATGCACTTATGATTTCTTGTTACCTGAAGTTCTTTTGCCTACCGATGTGGAACACACTTATTGTAAGTCGCTTTGGATGAAAGCGTCTGCAAAATGACCGTAATGTAATGTAATCTGATAATTGTACTTCAAAACATGTATTTTTGTAGGGATTGTTTTCAGGACTAACCACATTATCTTATGGTATTGAGAGGTCAAAAGGCTATGCATTGAATGAAGCTGGTAGTGGCTGAGGACCCATCATCTGCCGATCATAGGCTTCCCCAATCCACATGTCAAAGGGACCTCAGGCAAGACGCTGATCCCTACGTTGTGTGTTCGTCAGAGCGTGAGAGTGACGGCACTGGCATAGACTGAAAGAAATTCTAAGAAGGGATGTTTGAAGGTTAGTTAGAGGTTTCACCCAAGTGAAAATACAGTGAAAAACCCCTGGAGACATCAGTCAAAAAGGGAACATGTCACTCCACTTCTCATTTAACTCAACTGGCTGCCCATGGCTGCTCGAACCAACTTACAGTAACTAATGAGTAACTTATGCTTCTACAGCCATCAATCTCAGTCCTACAGGCTTATGCTTCTTCCTATAATCGCTGTGCTCATTCCAGGACTGACATCTCCACGAACGAGGCAGTTACCCTACAGAACCTCTACAGCCTCTAACACCCAAATATACTTCACTCCCACTCAGGATGCTGGTTTGAAAATACACATTACTGTTGTCTCCACCTAGCTCAAGCTAACTTTCAACTAGAATATGACATTGCGTAGCATTATTTACTCATTACAACTTTTCAGAGAGCAACACGTATACCGATGGTGCAATCGGAAGCCTCTTCTCAAGTATTACATTGAAGCATGTCACACTATGAATTCCTAATTAGTACGTTGCTCTTAGACGGTCTGCATCTCAGTTCCATCTGCATGTCATAATGAGAGTTTCACATCAGAACATAAATAGCTGTGATTGCTTTACCTGTAATTCCTGAACACACACGATCTTTTACTATTTGAAGGTGTTGATGAACACCACCTGCATGCAGTGGGAAAAAAACCCGCTTGGCCTGAGGTCAGAACTCTGACAATACCGGAGATCAAATATATACCTTTACCTGTAACAGAGTGCAGCTTCCTATCGGTGTTTGTAAAAATCAATCACACCACTGCCGCCCCTCCCTGGCAAAAAAAACAAAACACAAAACTTTTCCATCAGCTGTGACACCCTCAGGCTGTTGTAACTCTGCTGGTTTGAAGTTTATTTACACGGCAAAACAACAGTAACAACCTGCCTCTGCTGAACTGAACCCACGATGCACCTGCTGTAGGTGAGCAGACGGCAACACGTTGTTCCTATGCAGTCAGGGTAAGAAATGCATTCACTCAAACAGCATGATCAAGATGCTGCTTTCATTGGGAATATTCTAATGATGAAACATCACAAAGGAATGTCCACAGGACATCACGGAGTATATAAAAATAAGAGGTGCAGCTTATTACCAAAAACGCGTTTTATCATTAGGCTTTTAATTTGTTTCAGAAATAACCCAAAACTTTAATTAATCCATATCAAACTGACAGCTACTTCTGGTGGTTGTAGTATTTACAACAGGAAAATTATTTAACATTATTATCTAATGTTATTTTTATTATTAAAATGATTTAACACCAATTAAATAATTGGTGCATGAATTATTTTTTCATAACCAGGAACATTTAATAACTGGAACTGAGTGTTTATAATTGTCTCTATGACTTTTAACACAAAATTAGCTTTTTACACAAGATTAACGTGCGCACGTTCGATAAATACGTCAAATTGAACGCATTAATGGATATATCAATATATCTCCATCCCTTTATGACCACCAATCTTCTGATGGCTACTTCCAGCAGGATAATGCACCATGTCACAAAGCTCATATCATCTCAATCTGGTTTCTTGAACATCACAATGAGTTCCTTGAACTCCAATGGCCTCCACAGTCACCAGATCTCTATCCAACAGAGCACCTTTGGGATGCTGTGAAACGGGAGATTTGCATCATAGATCTGCAGCAACTGCGTGATGCTGTCACGTCAATATGGAGCAAAATCTCTGAGGAATGTTTCCAACAGCTTGTTGAAAGTTTGCCTCGAAGAATTCAGGCAGTTCTGAAGGCAAAAGGGGCTCCAACCTTTTACCGGCAAGGTGTCCCTGACAAAGTGGCCGATGAGTGTTCACCACTTCTGCAGGAGAGGCACAAAAACTGCAGCGTCTTTTGGATAAAACCAGGGTAACACTTCTACAAAATGTAGTGAATCAGTCTGAATGTTGGCGAGAGAATGAAGACTGAAGTTACTAAAAGGTAAATAAGAACAAGTCGGGATAATTAAACATATAAAACCAGAAAATGTAGTTTTTTTTGTCTCTGAAGATATCATATCAAACTCAAAATCCATTCCAAATCTTTTAGGTGATTAACCCAAAGATGCACTTAAATAACAAGAAATTGTGTTAACATTGTATATTTTACTCAAATAAACTGGTTCACTTCTTTAAATAATGTACCTGAAATTGGGGGTGCAGATATCTTTGATCAAGACTGATCAGATTTCCATTTATATTCATCAAATGTGATAATCTGCTGGGAAACTTGCCTCATTACGGGTTTATTGTTGTTAAATGATACTGGACGGTAAAGCTGGCTTTCCAAGTCCACGGGTACTGCTTCACACAGACACGTAGGTACAGATTGACATGTAGAGCAGACCTGTCAGCTGTGCGTCACTTAGGTCTGCTGAGCTGCGTTTGAAGTCTGAGCGGCTACATCCTGCTGTCTTGAGGGAAGTGGGATCAAAGACTGCAGCGGGGAGCCAGATATCTAAATGACACGGAGAGCGACGCTGCATTCACATCAGGCAATCCTCCTCTGCTAAATGAACCCCGGGAGAAAGAAATCAATGAACACGTGACGACTCACTCATCTTTTTCACACCAGCAGAAGTGGCACCTGTCCGATGGGCCACTCCACCAAAGCACCACAGGACTCAGGTTGTCCTGAAGCCTGGAGGCCCCTACAGGCTGAAATCTGTCCTGCAGCCCCGGCAGAAGAACCCAGTCTGATCAGTACAAATAATATGTTGATTATAATAAACGTTGAAAATAAACAGATGGGTTTAAAAAGAACAAGTTGGTCGGATCAGAACCATCTGCTTCAGCTGGTTTGATGAGCTAAACTTCAGGCTTTTTGTTGGCTATCGACATTATTTCCTGACGTCTTGATTCAATAATTGTGACATGTTTTGGTCAGAATAATCACAGACATAGTATTGGAACTACATTTTCAACCCTGTCTTATCAGCTCTGCTCATGGCAGCCACTTCACTCAACTCTATCCCTTCTTTCAGAAGATAAGTTGTAATGCTTTGTATCAAGTGTAGAATTGGACACAAATGACACAGATAACCCCTTAATCGTGCTGTTATTGTATTAAATATATCATATTATATTGTAATAAATATTTAGTCTGTATATATTCTGTTTATATAATTTATTCTGTATATATACAAGCACCTTTGCATTTCATTGGCTTGTACCTGTACTTGCTCTTTGACAATAAAGTTGAATCTAATCTAATCTAATCTTAAAAAAAATAGTACGGTATTTAGTAGCGAACTCACACTAGCACACACAGTATGTGTAATACGATAATAATGTATATTTATGTGCGTGAGTGTGACTTGTGGCCCCTTTAAATAAAGCCCGTGAAATGATTCATTCTCGAGTTTGGCTCAAAGTTAAAACAAATTTGAACATTTCCACTATGTTCTTAATGACTTTGACTTTATTTTTCAGGCTGAAAGTTGCATGCATTCTGAATGAATGTGAAAGCCTGATGAAAAGGCATTATATGAACACCAGTGGTTTCTCTGCAGCTCTTCCTTTCAACATGAATCATTAATCTGAATCTAACGATGGCCTATTCGAAGGTAATCAATACTACTCAGAATAGCAGAAGCTAGAAAACTTCCCGTGTTCACACACATAATCTACATGTGTGGGTTTATAGAGATTACTGTGGGAGCAAAAAGAGAACATCAACCCCATTTTAGTCTTATATCCGATTCTTAAGGTGGATTTTTCCCCAATTTTCACATCTTATCAGGCGTTATCTGCAGGTTGTGATGCTGTTCTGCAATTCGTAGCCACTTCCAATAGGTGTGACTGGTTCCTCCAGCCCGTCCTCTTTTAAAAAAAACATGTATTTCTTTTGTTATTAGGTTTTTGAAAGTTGTAATTTTTATTACTTTTCATCTAAGATCATTTAAAGGTAAAGCATTAATGTGAGAGCACATCAGTTTTGATGAAAGATCATGAACATCCACAGCATATTCTGTAACAATTTACCCTAAAATTGTTGCGGTCTCTCTCTGATTCCAGCACAGAAAGCTGACTTTTGAGTTATTTCTGTGAGCTTACAGCCCTGAATTTGAGGGCGCTATTAACGAGTGCTCACACTTTACATATTTATCGATCTCCGAACTCCTGTGGATTTCTAAATTGACCAGAAGAAAAAAGGCCTGTTGTGTTTTTAATGAATGACAAACTGAGTTAAAATTCTGACCCGGAGGAGATCCCAGCAACGAGCCCCGACGGAGGCGTGATTTGAATTTTCGTTAATGCAAGAGGAGGGGGATTCCTGCAGCCTGGCCCTCCATGTATGACCATCTCCACCATCATTAGATATTCCCTGCTAACCATGAGAGAGCAGGAATTAAAAAACCTATATCTTGACAGAGCTTCTAACAAGCAAATCCACAATCAGGGGAGGCTCCCTTGAAGCGTGAAAAGTATGGAGTGGTTTTGGGAGAGCGTGACTAATGATGACGGGGCTGTCAGATTTTGAATCTGTTTCACAGCCAGACGGGAACTTGTTCAGGGTTCTTTGAATGTACAATATTCCTGCGGAGGGTCCTTGAGCTGTGTTGTGCATGCCTTTGAAATTATATTATCAATAGAGCATATCTGAGACGGAAAATGCATGAGTGCTGCTTCAATGTCAGCGTCACCTCACAATTCTGCATTGTAAATGCCTCCTTTCAGAAACCTCTGTAAAACTTTTAAATAATGTTTGAGCCTGAATAGGAAAAACGATGCGTGTCGGAACAGAAATGTTGAGGGTGAATAGGCTGAAAGCTGCTGTTTAGGAGCGCTTTAAAGATTGAGCTTAAAGATTGAACTTTTTTGTTTCTTTAAAAGTGCTTTATCATTTTTTTTTTCATTTCTAGACATTTGAACTTTCCTTTTTTGCATATTTTAATCAAATCTGATCCTTTTAGGTGGGACATATTTCTGGTGGATTTTACGACAAAGTTTCTGAATCTCATATCTCTAGGTTTAAAGGGATAGTTCGCCTCTTTTGACATGAAGCTGTATGACATCCCATATCAGCAACATCATTTATGAACATCTTCTTACCCCCTGCTGCGTCCTGTGAGCAGAGTTCCAGCCTCGTTTTGGTGTTGATGAAGGTAGTCCGGCTAGTTGGCTGGGGTTTAAAAAATAAAGCGTTTTGCTTCTCAGAACAATATGCGTTCAAAAGAGTAATACATTTGCATCACAAAATCGTTCTCCAGGAAAAAGTCAGACCTCACAATCACTTGGCCCTATTTTCTCTCCCTTCGTATCACTGCCTGCTGTGTAGACCGTGCAGACCGAAGTACAGACCGTGCAGTCCCCTGCTTCCGAGCAGCAAACACCGTAACAGGCGCGGCTGTTGGCAGGCGGCAGCAGGCAGTGATACGAAGGGAGAGAAAAAAGGGCCAAGCGATTGTTAGGTCTGACTTTTTCCTGGAGAACGATTTTGTGATGCAAATGTATTACTCTCCATTGCGTCTGAATCAGGTGTGTTGAAGCAAGGAAACATCTAAAACCTGCAGGACACCTGCTCTATGCAGATTACACACTGAGGATTGGCTGCTTGGAGCCTTTGGCCCGCCTCCCCGCACCTGTGGGAAATCTATTGGACCGGTTTGGGGACACTGGACCAATCAAGACGGCTGATCAAACACCTGTTGCTTCAAAAGGCCCTGAGGAGGACTCCTTCACCGGGGAAGCTTTGGACGAGTTGTTGTGACTTTGTGAGTCTTTGTGGACTGGACTATAAAAGCTCGTCTCTTGCATTTAGCCTAAATTTGGTGCCTTTTGAGAATGAATTCTTTGTTGGCTGCCTTAGTTGAATAATGAACCCTTTTAACCCCACACAGTTTTATGTTACCTCCCCTGACCCCTGGCTGAGTTGGGTCGTAACAGTACTATATCACCATAAATCCTATCGATGCTGTGGTTGTGTAAAGTATACAATTAAAAACATCTCATTTCCTCTTTAAGCTCTGACGAGATCTTTACCTCGGAGAGTTTTATTGCACTTACATTAAAGAGTGCAGCTGTCTTATCTTTCACTTCACTGGGAAACATTATCTTCACCTTCTTCAATTTTCATTCGGGTCTGACCTGATTAAGGGAAGGCTGCGGATGGACTTTAGTCGTGTGTAGTAAGATTACTGTTGGCAGTGGTTATAGAAAGGCAGCAGGGTGCCCGTTCAGACATGAATCTGACATGTTCTGTTGTTGTTTAAAGTAGGGCTGGGCAACGATTAAAATGTTCAATCTAATTAATCACGATTTCCCTGATTAATCTCGATTAATAGCATTTGTATGCAAAATCCAAAAATGAATCCAAAAGTAGTGTATAGCCTTTAGCATTTAGTTTTATTTTAAATGTGCTGCCATATGAATGAAAGTGCCATAACATTTGTTGTGCAAACACACTTTTAACATCAGCATCTTTCTGTAGTTTTTATGTAGAAGCCTCGCTCCACTGTCTGTTTCCTTGAATGACTTGCTGCTATCAGTTGTGTGTTTTGCCTTTAAGTGATATTTTAGACTGGAACTACTACGCTGAGAAGACAATTCAACTTGGCAGTGTTTACAGATGACTTTGGTTCTGTCGACTCCGCCGTCTGGAAGAACTTTAAAATGTAAATGGCCGAGTAAAAGTTCCGTACCCTTCTCCATGTTTGTTGGATCCAAAGATTACTTTCTTTTCCTGTTCCACAGCAGAGAGCAGCAGACTTTTACAAAATAAAAGCCTGTGAGCAACAGACTTTTACAATAATAAAATAGATAATAAAACCTGCATTAATGCACGATAAAATATTTATCGCGTTAAATAATTAACGAGTTAACTCGATAATAACGAGTTAACTCGATAATAATGAGTTAGCTCGCCCAGCCCTAGATAAAAGGGGAGGTGTGAATACTTTAAAGTAGTTTTCTTTTAGTTTCTGTTATTAAAAGGTTGGTAAAGTTTAGATCACTGAAAGAACATTAATTCTGGAAAACCTCATCCAGAGTGAAGCTATGCAGAAACACTGTTTTCAGACTTTTGGCCTGAGAAAACTGGATGGTTGAACCAGTTAGGTATCCAAAAATCAGTGATAATGTGAATTACATCCTCACAGCTACTGTGGGAAAATGGGGTGATTCGGACGTATAATGATCTATATACACTTCACATTTACACCATCTGCGCTAACTGTTGAACATCAAATCTTTATTGCAAATGAGCCGTAGATTCACAAATTGACACGAGAAAGCGGGTTTTGCAGTTTCCTTCATTTACTAAGTGCTCTGCCATCAGTTTAATTTATTATTGGTGCTTCCTGATGCACGTACACGCTCCTCATCGTGTTGTCTTAATCTGTGTGGACACAGTTCAACTCCGCTGCTTCCGTTTTAATTGCTGGTTTGCTCTCGGGCTGCAGATGAAGTGGAGAGCATCAGGCTGAATGTTTGTTTACATCATTACAGACAAGATAAAACAGAAAAAAACCGGAGGAGAGGCCAAAGATCGCTGATACCACTCTTCCGCAAAGAAAAAATAAAAACGTCTTTAAATCTTAAGCCTGTAACAAATGCTAAGCTTTAAAAACATGCAACGTGTAGCTCAAAGGTACAGAGACTAAACAACACTCTTAAAGTAGAGCAGGCATAGGCATGAATATAAAGTGCAAGTTGATTGTTTATATGCCACATTTTGTCTTTATTTTCTGTGTAATTGTCCGATCCGATCCAATTTCTTGTCAGATTAAGGTGTCTACATGCACTTAATAACTCATTCTTATTGTCATTTAGCCAATAATCTGATCCTTTCAGTGCCATGTGACCCCACTGAGTGTCTTGTTAAGATGTAACTTTTGCTATAGGCTGAGATCCTGAGCTTTCCAGAAAAGTTTTTCACTTTTTCGCTGTTTTCTTCTTTCTCTGTGATGTTTTAAAATCTCAGTAAGAAAATAAATCATCACAGAATGATGATGAGATGATGCTGAGGGTCCGGTTTCCTCCCCACACGCTGTGCCTTTGCATTCCTTTTGATAAACTTCTGTCATGTTTCTTTCAGTGAGTAATGACTTCTGTCTGACTGAACACTGATGGTTGTCCCATCTCCACAGAGAAACTCTGAATTTCTTTAATACTGCCCACTGTGTTGTGGCGCCGTCACTTTTTCTTTGAAACTCGAACATGCATCCAACAAACATGGGGGAAACTCTCCATTTGAATGTCACTACAGACTGTGAGTGTTTTGCAGCATGTTTTACATCGACGGATGCATCAGATGTTAGACGTCAGAAATGGTTTTCCTTGTGACCCAGCTTGACCTTATGCACGACCTGTTAACCTTTAACAAATCTGTGGATTCCTCTGTTCACTCGACACCCAAGTAAGCAGTGGAGCGCCACATATAAGCGAGTTAATGTCCAATTCAGCACAGTCGACAATAATACATCCGTTTTGCAAGATTTTTATGCAAAGATGTGTAGCATCAGACCATCTGTGCTTTTGGTCTCTTTGGTCACTCAGCGGGGCTACATGGCACTGAAAGGATCGGATTATTGGCTAATTTACAATCAGACTGAGTTATTAAGTTCATGTAGACACCTTAATCTGACTAAGAATTGGATCGGATCAGATTCAGACCCCGAGATAACTGGGTTGAAAGTCACTCTAAACCTGCTTGTAGACGCTGAAGCACGTGGTGAATCAGACTTTGCGTTCTGCGCATGCTCCAGATGTTTTCCCGGGGTCGTGACCCGGAAGTCAAAGGAGACGATATTCCTGTTGTTGTCGCCGTCAGAAAGAAACAAACAACGCGATGGAGAATGCTCCGTTGGGCATCGAGTTTGTGCAACAAGCAGCTCATCACAGAGCAAATGTAGAGGGACGTAGCTTCATCTGGCTCTGCGTTCTCCATCTTTCTCCAATGCCTGAGTTTGTTGTTGTTGTTGGTGGTGAAGAGGTCAACAGGAAGTGGCTCTATTAGCAACAGTTGGAATGGGTACAGCGCCACCTATCATACCGGGGTATGACACGCTTTGTGCCTCTGATCCCATTCATTCACCGCCATATATCCAAGGAGAATTACCCTTTCTCAGCTCATTCTTATTGTAATTTAGCCAATAATCCGATCCTTTCAGAGCCATGTGACCCCACTGAGTGTCGGCTACAACTCCAATCTCAAAATGACAACTACAAGCACAAACACCATTTTTCAAACCTTTTTATGAAAAATACCCATACCGCTCAAACCACTGGATTATCTTTGAAGATTGGGTTGCTTTAGATAGCAACATTTAGCTCTTTTGGTGTTCCTCTTCAGAGCAGATGTTACTCTACTGCTACAGTTAAACCAATAAACTGCTCAGAAGTACAATTTTCCTGTGCCTTTCCCATCTGTGTGTCCACATAATCCCGTCTCTCGTCTCGTTGTTTTCACCATCATTTGTGAGATCTATAGACAGGTGTGAGCCCTCTTAATTATGTTCATTGAGCTAAAACAGAAACAGGTGGACTCCGGTCAAGCTGTAGGTCCCGATCAAACTGAGGACCTACAACTCGGTCCTCAGTTTGACCTTTCTGAAGGTCACGAAGTTGGTGAAATGACCTGGAAGTATCGAAGTGGCAGCCATGAAAAGTGCTGCTTTAATTCTCTAAATATTACTCTTTATTTTCTTTGCTGTAGGCAACACTGGATCATCCTTTTTTAGAAGCAAAAGAGATAATTATGTCCCGTAATTTGTTTTGACAGCAACATTCAAAGTGATGCTTGTTTTCATAGTTTTACTGATTAATATTCACACAAATAAACATGTGGAGAGCAGCCTGTGATGTCATCTACCAGGTTTGTGGCTTTTTCTTTATTTTTTTAATTAGAAACCTTAATGATGAAGTTATATCTTAACTTATCTTGTGTCTGCACAGCTGTACTTTCACTACTGCAGATTCACCCTGCAGTTCGTCTTTTCCAAGATCTTTTCGAGTTTCTACAAATGGTCTGAACATTGATGCAAATTAAAAGAAACTTCTGAAGAATGTTTTTTTTGCTATGACACTGGGATGAACAGAGAGATGCATTTACTTTCAATTTACTGAATATATCGTTGTTTTTATGGCTGGTTAAGGAGACCTCACACCTCACAGAAATTCTGGGCCCAAATGCAATGGGAGTGAAGTGTTAGGGCGGGTGCACTCTGTGCTCTGAGGCTATTAGAGAGAAAGGTCTGGGTGTAAGAATACAAAGAAACGACAATCTTTTGATGTATGCACTTTTACATGTACTGAGGAGAAATTGTGAGCATGAAAGTAATTTGATAAAAGGTCCAAATTTAGACTCTAAGCTGAACACTGCAAGAAAAAAACAACAAAAAAAAAATCACAAAACTTTAATCACAACTGTGTAGAAACTATGAAACATAAGAAAATATCCCTTCGTTCAACAGAAGTCAGAGTTTACGTTGACATGTTGGCAGAGAGTAGCCAAAAACTGTACTCAAGTAAAAGTACTGTTACTTCAGAATAATATGACTTAAGTAAAAGTAAAAAGTAGTCATCCAAATAAATAGCTTAAACTAAAATAATCCAGGTAAATTCAAGTACTTCAATAAAAAATAAAAGAGACTTAGGAAATGTTTAAAACATATGTAACCCATATGTAACCTAAAAAACAAACATTCACCTATCCATGGGGGGAAAAACAAGTTTAGGAAACTTACTGCTACATGTTTCCTCAAGTTAGATGTTGAGTTTCTGCTGAAATGTGCGTTTGTTTTGGTTGACACAGAAGACACATAATGTAGCTGCTGTTTCTCACTCTTTGTAAGGTAAACATGCTTTCAGTATGAGGCCTCGTCTGCGTCTTCATTTCCCACCGTTGGTTCTGACATTTTTCATCTGTTTCTTTGTTTGTTTGCTACGACTGCTAATGCTAAAGCTAACCCGTCCCGCCGCTGACATCGAGTACGGTCACGTGACCAGACTGCACGGCTGCGTCTGATTGGTGGAACACAGTCAGGTGGTAGAGCCTTTGGCGGAAGTCTCTCTCTCTGTCAGAATAAAACATTAAAATGAGGCGTACGCGGGGGGATAAAAATAATGAGGCGTAGAATACCAAAGAGGTAAGAAGAAAAGTAACCAGCTCATTGTAGCCTAATGTAGTGGAGTAAGAGGACAGTTTCTGCTGCACACATCTACTCAAGTAAAAGTAAAAAGTATAGAGATTTAAAACTACTCCAACAAGTATCATTTTTTCAAAAACGTACTCAAGTAAACGTAACTTGTTACTACCCACCTCTGCATGTTGGCACGTTTAATAAAAATTCTACGGTATGCACGCCTCGGCTACACGCTGTTAATCCCATCGTTCACTACGGAGGAATTTTTCACAGTTTTTTTGCAAATTTCATAAACATTGAAAGATAAATCTGTACCGAAACCGATTTCCGGATGAGGAGCATGTTTTGGCGTATGTCTGACATCTGTGGCATGAAGCACATATGAACTACGGAAGAAATGATATCAGGTGTGCGCAGCGCTTGCTTTGGGAGTCTGAATGAGCAGCAGAATTTCTCTTTCAAAGTGAGCCTGAAAACCTCCCACACTGGCTCGGTTGGAAATAGTTTGTATGAAGCGTTTTTGTTTTGCTCATTAGTAAAAAACATCTTTGCCACCTATAATTTAATGTAATTAATTTGGAAGGCAAGCACAACAAACCTCAGCCCTCACTCCACCTGGGTGTACACATTCATTTTGTCTTTTAATCTCAGAGGGAAGCGGTAGAACTCTAACATGTGTAATGGGAGAAAAAACAACTCTAGTCCTGCGTCTGGCTGCTGTTTTAGAGCGAAAATGATGTGAAAGAGGAAGCAGGATTTGTTTATATGGCAGAGTGCCTCAAATGTAATAATATCTGAAAAGGGAAAATGATGGTTGTCTTTGGTTGTTTGTGGCATATTTTGTAAATGGATAAATTCAGAGTGCTCCACTTCCTGTTGTGAACAAAGCAGCTGGGAGCCATTTTATTTCCTCACAGACGTTTGTTTCTTCCTCTGCAGAAAAAAATGCTTTTAACTTTTTAAGAGCGAGCTGCAACAAAGGATGGTTGCTTTTAAGTGCAAGGAAGACAAAAAGAAAGGCATCCAGGAGGGGGGAGAAACACCAGCATGGAGATGAGCGATAAAGCAGCTAATTGTGTCCTGGGAGATAAAGATGGCAGTTAAAGAGAGAACCAGGAACTCCTTCTTGGTTATCAGTCTCCCTCTGAGACGGCAGCTGGTTCGCACTTTCCACTCTGCAAAAAAGAAAAGCTTGTTAAAGGAAAGAAAAACAAGGTGTAAGGAGGCACAAAGGATGCTTATCCACCTCTCAGTGAGCCGACAAAAAGAAAAAAATCTCAGCTTTGGCTAATTACAACCCAGCTGATGAAAGGGAGAACGAAAAGAAAGAAAGAAAATCCCTCACCTGAAAGGGGACGGAAAGGTCATCCGTGTATGTGCCTTGTTTGTCTTTGTCGTGCTGAATTAAAACTCAAACACTAAAACTATTTCACGATCAAATGATGGTAGAGGACCCTCTTAACTTCTGCCTCTGAAAACTCTGGTTATCCCAGAGAGATCTGTTCTTGTGTGGATTTTAATTTATTCTCCCTAACGAAGATGTTTGAGACAAACGAGGCTCAGGACGAGGAGGCGGAGGGAGGTGGGAACAGATCCAAACAGCTTTTACTTTCTAAAATCACAGCCACTGGGATCATGTCCAAGAATTTGATGTCTTTATGCCTTGGCATGATGGCCGGGTGTGTGATTAATAGATGTTTTGTTGTTGCCGTGTGTGTGTCTGTGTGTGTGTGTGTCTGTGTGCAGTCTGCCTGAACACCACCCATCACAATTCACTTTTTAATGGACTGGGAGCCAAAATTAAAATAAAATACATTTTCCTCCTCTTCACTGTCAATCTGTTGTGTTATAACTGATGAATTTGAGCCACGGTGCACATTGTTTGTTAAGTGGAATTATTTTCCACATTGATTAAGTTTGCTTGCTTCTATTATAAATTACACTTTTGGACAAACAAGCAATTTGAAGATGTCATCTTGCAAATTGTAACACCAGATGAGTCAACAATGAATTATGAGAAAACTAAATAAACAGATGGTGACAATAATGGAAATAACTGGAAAGAAAAAAATATATGTACCAGGTACACCCACACAACTGTTGGCAAATTAACAGGGAACTTAACCGCTTGTACCTAATATTTGACTTTCTCTTCACAATCCGTACCCAAAATGTTTTGTTTCTATTTTGAATGAGCATGTTTGACCCATCAAAGTCAGTGGGTGGATTCCTAACACCTGATTGGTTACCTACTGACAATGCTTTGGGACTTACAAGCTTTAATTTCAAATAATATCCATGGTATAAATGTTATGACAATAATTTATAATTATTTTAGGCCATACTGCACAGCACAGGCTGGCGGGCAGCCTGCCCTGCTGCTGCCGCGGTACCGGCCTCCTGCCCCGGCTTGGCTAGCTGTCGGTGAAGTTGGCTAGCAGCTGCGGCGCTGTAGCCGGTTTTGCTCGTCAGCATGACCGCTGCAACTGCTCTTGTCGCTGCTCGTCTTGGCTTTTCTGACTCGTTTCGAAGCGTCATGCAACTCGTCCATTGTCTTTTTGACATGTTTGCATTGAAAAGGTAACTCTTTGTTCCTCTCTGCTCCCCAGATGCTGCAAATTTCAAAAGCTTTTGTCTGCGAAGCGGGTTTGATGACCAGTAGTTTTCAGTGCATCAACGTCAGATCTCCGAGGCTTTCAAATGACGTCGTTTTATCTTAATAAACAAAATTAAATTCATGGGATTTACTCGGAATATTATCGTTTTATTTTATACATTTTTTAAACTTTTTTTAAATATTCATATTTTTTTCTATACGAGAGGTAGCGGATCAGCCCAGATAAGAACACGGGCAGGCCAAAACCAAGACTAATTAAGCCCTGCTCTGCGGTCAATATCGTTGTCGGAAAGTGCGGAAATAAGTCCAACTTCCACATCTTCTGCTGGTTCTTCTGCTGGCTCCATCGTCTCTCTCCAGGCATGCTGCTTCAGACCCAGACCAAAGCAATGGGTCAGACTAGATTAGCCCCGCCCACTGACTTTGATGGGCGAGTTTGACCGATAGAATGAGTTAATGAAGCAACACAAGGACCGTGAAATCATTTATACATGTTTTTAACATTAAATGAATTGTTATTTTAATGAATTGATGACACATTTAATGATCTATTTATTTAATTTTGGCACTTTTACTACTCCATACTGTAGCACACAGGGTGAAATGTGTTCCCATGAATAGTTCACATCAGTGGATCAGTAAACAAACAAAAAGTCTAATATTACAAATAGACTCTCAGAATGACTCACCACGCAGGCGGTTTATAGCAGCTCTGAATTCTGTGTCTCACATGCATGAGGGGAATTTGTTAATCTTGCAGAATATTTCATATTTACTATGTAATCAGAATGAATTATTCAGAGGCAGTAGGTGAGGAATGAGCTTGGCAGCAGACATTACAGCACAGTGCTTTATGGGGCAGAACTGCCTCAGTTTGGAGCAGAGCCGTCACAATATGAAGTTTATCTTGGCCCAAAGCAGTTCTGAAAACGATGGCATTTTTCTCCTTCTTCTTCTTTTCTTTTGATTATTGAAAAAAGCTTGAAATAGATTTTAAAAAAACTAAATATGCAATCAACATTTTTATTTTATCACCTGAGAACAAATCCCAATAAGTGTAGCGAGCTTCATCGTTTAACTGAGATTGAAACCAGTTTTAAAGATAAGTGACAAACTTCCACCAGATCCAAAGAGGTGTTACATATGAAAGAAGAACAGTGATGTGTGGATGTTACAGAAATACCAATGAATAAATCATAATGGATATGTGAGCCCTACATATGATCCTTGTCAGGTATGGGGGGTGGCAGGACACGGATGCGGACTCCAGAGGTAAAAAGCAAACTTGGTTTATTTATCAAAACAGTAAACAAAAGGCGCGGCTGAGCCGGATAACAAAACTAGACTGTGGAAAAACAAATCATGAGTAAGATTGTGACAAAAAACAAAATGACTTGGCCTGACTTGGCCTGACGTGGCCTGACGTGGCCTGACGTGGCATGGCGTGGCGTGGCGTGGCGTGGCGTGGTAAATGGTGAAATCGGGGTAAGGAAATCATAAACTGAATGGGGAAACCTGGAAACTAAATGCTGAACAGGGTGATTGATAAATGAGTGCAGCTGAAGACAATGGACAGGTGAATGAGGCGTACGCCTCATTAGTGAATGAAACTAATGACCTGAACATGGGGAGTGAGGGAAAAACAATGGCAAAACTTAACTAAACATGAACTTAAAAACTAAGACATAAAATAACCTAAAACGCGAAAACACAGAACTAAAAACATGGGGGAAAACCCCATGAACGTGACAACCCTCACTCATGTTTCCAGATGTTATTCAGGCACTAGTCCAATTATCCCTGCATGGCTTCTTATCAAATCCAATTTTATTTATAAAGCACTTTACAACAACCTCAGTTGACCAAAGTGCTGCACAGAAAAATAAAAACTAAAATTAAAAGAATGAAATACAATAATAAATTTAAAGACATACAACAGCTATATAATTTAAAATAACAATAATACTAAAATAAATTTAAAAAAAATAATTACTTAATTAATTAAATAAATAAATAAATAAATAAACAATTATACATTCAACATCTCACATCGTGTCAAAAGCCAAGGAAAAGAGATGTGTTTTAAGATAGGATTTAAAAACAGACAGCCACAGGTTCGTCAGTACTTTCCACCAAAAACACTAACATAGAACAAAAGTGATTAAAAACTCATAAGAATGTCAGGATCACATTTTACTGGAGGAAAACTTGATGTCTTCACATGTTACAGCTCTGCTTTCTCCTTTTTACATCAGTCAGACTCTTAATTTAGCCTCTGGGTGGGACAGGACACCCCAGCTGCAACTGAACACCTGATCCTGATTTAAATCAAAAGTAAATCACTTCCAAATGGGGCCAAAATCTTCATGTGTTTGACTACAGTCTGATCTGAGTCCCTTTTTGGAAATTCATCATTCATTATTGCTCATGAATAATATTAAAGATCATCAATTGTTGAATGTGATCAAAGTTTCTTCTTTATCTTAATTATTCATCAAATGTATTACTCTATCATTCTTATAGGGCCTAAAGCTAGCAGGCCTTTAGTTGAGGTGCAGAGACACTCCACGCTGTGAGCTCATCACCATTAGGGGAAAGCTGGGAGGTCGAGCGCTCTGTGTCCCCACCGGCTGTCCTCTGAAACTCATAGACGAACAAACAGGCTGAACATCAGCAGCTTCTCGATGCGCTTCAGCTCTTATTTTCAAGAGTATGACCAAGTAATTATGTGGAAACATGTTGACTTTGATGGAGCGTGTATCATCTCTGGGCTGTGAAATCGGGGCCTCTGTTGGTCCTCTGTTGCCGGGTCACAAAGTCTCCTCCTTTTACTGTTTACTGACAGACAGGCAGCATCTCTGCTCCATTACCTCCAGTCCTGCCTCACCAGTGCCGATCTTCTCTACGTTTAATTTTTCTTTTTTTATTTGATCTTTGGCCAACAAGGAAAAGTAGAATGGATGCGATTTAAAATCTCTTTTACCAGAGTGCCCAAGATCAGCACTTATAACACAGATAAACACACAAAAATACTGGCGCTGGGCGAGTTAACTCGTTATTATCGCGTTAACTCGCTAATTATTTAACGACGATAAATATTTTATCGTGCAATAACGCAGTTTTTTTTTCAAATTTTTTTGGGGCTTTTATGCATTTTAATGGATAGGAAAGTTCAGAGACAGGAAGCAGGGGGCAGAGAGAGGGAAACGACACGCCACGACACCATGCGATGCGGGACTCGAACCGGGGCCAGCTGCAGCGAGGACTATAGCCTCTGTACATGGGGCACCTGCTCAATCCACTACGCCACGGACCCCCCCTGTTTTATTATTTATTTTATTTTTGTAAAAGTCTGTTGCTCACAGGCTACACACAACTAAAGGCAAAACACACAACTGATAGCAGCAAGTCATTCCAGGAAACAGACAGTGGAGCGAGGCTTCTACATAAAAACTACAGAAAGATGCTGATGTTAAAAGTGTGTTTGCACAACAAATGTTATGGCACTTTCATTCATATGGCAGCACATTTAAAAAAAAGCTAAATGCTAAAAGCTATACACTACTTTTGGATTCATTTCTGGACAAATACGATTAATCGAGATTAATCAGGGAAATCATGTGATTAATTAGATTAAATATTTTAATCGTTGCCCAGCCCTAAAAAAATACACATACAATGTGATACAGTATTTTGCAAGTACACATCAACAATAACAAGCATGAAAATATCAGAAAAGGTCATCATCAAAGGTCATATCTCTGAGCATTGCACAGTCTGACCTTGGGGTGACCTTTAACCTTTAACATGCTAACTGAGGCCTGCAGAGTCTGAGATGTAGCTCTGGGGTTTCTGACCTTGGGGTGACCTTTAACCTTTAACATGCTAACTGAGGCCCGCAGAGTCTGAGATGTAGCTCTTTGGGTTTCTGACCTTGGGGTGACCTTGCTGGGACGTCCACTCCTGGGAAGATTGACAGCTGTCCTGAATGTTTTCCACTTGTGAATAATCTTTCTCTCTGTAGAACAATGGACTCCAGATAGTTTGTAAACGGCCTTATAACCCTTCCCAGGTTGATGGGCAGCAACAGCTGCTTCTCTAAGATTGTTGCTGATGTCTTTCCTCCTTGGCATCGTGTTAACACACACCTGAATGCTGAAGAGCAGCAAAACTGCTGCTTTTAAGACTCGATTATGTCCTTATATGTAAAACCTTGAAATTGAAAGAGGGTGTCTTTTCACATGACTGTATGCAGTCTTTTTAATGAGATCAAATAACTACTCAGAAAAGATGAAAATCATCAGTTTATAGGAAGGATATTAAAAAAAAAAAAAAAGCCTTAGGCACAGAGGTACCTTGAGCTAAATACTAATGTGACTATTATCACATAGCATTTAACATAATGCTATGTGATAATAGTCACAGATAATAGTAATGCAAGTGTTAGCACATTAGCATGCTAACACTTGCTAAATGTAATTAAATATAAGACTAACTGGAGTCCCTGTATATCTGCAGTTATTTTGAGGATGACAGATGAAAGATCATCCTCTGAGGACCCTGAACGCCTTTGATGGGTTTCAGTGTAACGTCTCTCATAGTTGGTGAGGCGTTTGAGTAAATCTCACAAATGTCAGCCTGTTGTGGGTTGTTGTTGGTGGAGTGACTGACCGAAAGACGGTGTCAATGCCATCCCCGGAGCCATGCTTCCACCAAGGCTAACATTTCTCTTTTTCACTCCCAGTGTCACATCTCCTGCCAAAGGAACTTGAATTAAGCAGCGCTACATATACCGCAGCCCTGCATCCCCCTCTCACGCCTGCAGCCACGCATTCAAAGGTCAGGCTCAACAACATGCACTTCAATGCTCTTCAGAAGCACACGGGCTGTTTTCTTCTCCCTCTGTTCTGCTGTTTAAAGGAGCTGCTGCAGGTGATGTCACACGACTCGGCAACAAACTCTCCCAACAACGAACATCACCCACACAATCGCACGCCTATTCCATTTTGTTGGGCTCATTGACGTGCCAGATGAAGTGCGACGTCCGCTGAGAGTTAAGTCCTGGAACAGCCAATCAGCCCATCAGCTGCTAATTTAATTAATAACTCCTCAGTCTAATTAGCAAACGACAGGCTGGGAGGGAAAAACAGCTGCAGTCACCTGGGCCTCTTCGCTCCGTTTCAATCCCGAGAAAGATGAAAACGACAAGATGAGTCTCCGGGGGCGACGGGGTGGGATGTGTTCGGAGAGCTCATTGTGTGCGTGTGTTTGGGGGATTCAGGAGTACTGATCAGCTGCGAATCCTCGGGGTGCAACGCGTGTTTGCTAACAGCAGGAAAGCCGCTGTCATGCTGTCTGCGGGTGGTGAAAAGTTCTCTGCTGGAAAGAGAAAATAGCTGCTGGGATTATTGACAAGTTGTGCAGCGGCGATGGCGGTGGGGCTTGTCGGCTCTCGCCGTCTGCTTTTTGCGAGTAATTAAAAGTGATTGAGTCAGCCCTCTCACATCCAGAAGTAGAGATGGGACCAAGTCACATATGTGCAGGTCTCAAGTAAGTCTCAAGTCAACTCACCTTATTATTGCAATTTTACCTGCAGAATCTGATCTTACTAAAGTGAAAACACGAAGGGATGCTCTCAACCTTTTGTCAACTTTCAGCCTGGAGAGTTGATCATGTAGGTCATCTGTATTGGCTCTACGGGTGCATTTAAGGGCAAGCCTGGCTGCTCTATTTTGCACCCGTTGAAGCTTCTGTAGATTTGTTTTTGTTGTGCCTGACCAGACCACTGAGCAGTAGTCAAGGTGTGACAGTACAAGAGTCTGCAAGACCTGTTTAGTCAGCTGAGGTGGTAAAAAAGGAGAACATCTTTTGACTACTGATATTTTCTTACCCATCTTTTGTACCAGGAGATCGATGTGTACTGACCATGATAAATTACAATCTAAGGTTACCCCTAGAAGCTTGGTTTCTTGTACCTGCTCTACAGCCACATCGTTTAGTACAAGGTTCAACTGAGGTTTGGACCTTAATGAATGTTTAGTTCCAAAAACAATACTTTTAGTTTTTGATATGTTAAGAACTATTTTGTTGTCAGATATCCATTTGAACACCAACTGCAGGTATTTGTTGAGGACTGAGGTGATTTCCTCCATTGTTTGTGCAGATTTGTAGAGAGTTGAATCGTCAGCATACATACACACACATGCACTCTTACAAACAAGTGGGAGGTCATTTTTAAAAATAGAGAAGAGTAATGGCCCTAATGAAGAACCTTGTGGAATTCCACATTGCATTTGCTGTACATTTGAAAGACATCCATTAAAAAAAAACTTTCTGGCTTCTATTGGTTAGATAACTTTCAATCCAAGCTATAGCAGGTGTAGCAAAGCCATAACACCTAAGTTTATTCAATAATATGCTGTGGTCGATGACTGCTCCTATCATGTTTTGTTGGTCAATATCTGTTAGCCAGTCATCTGTCATTTGTGTGAGAGCTGTAGAAGTCAAGTGTCCTTCTCTGTAAGCATGCTGGTAATTACTAGTTAAATTGTTCAATGCAAAATAGGATTGTATCTGATTAAATACAATTTTCTCCAACAGTTTGCTTAGAACTGGTAACAGGCTGATGGGACGGCTGTTTGAGCCAGTAAAGGCAGCACGAGGATTTTTAGGTAGAGGGATTACCTTAGCCTCTTTCCAGATTTGAGGGAACCTGTTGCTGTTAAGGCTTAGATTAAAAATGTGGCATACAGGAATGGCAATGTGATCTGCAACAATCTTCAATAACTTTCCATCCAGGTTATCACTGCCTGGTGGTTTTTCATTATGGATGGACAATAATAGTTTTTTCACTTCTTCCACCGTTACTTCACAGAGTTCAAAGTTACAGTTCTTGTCAGACATTATTTTGTTTTGTATGTGTGAATACAATGACTCATCATTTGGTGATGACATTTCCTGCCTGAGTTTACATACCTTATTGATAAAGTAATCATTAAAATAGTTTGCGATCTCAACAGGCTTAGTTATAAAAGAGCCTTCCACTTCAATGAAGGATGGAGTCGGGCTACTATTCCTTCCCATGATGTCATTTAGGGTTCTCCATAGTTTCTTCCCGTCATGTTTTACATCATTTATTCTTGATTCATAATACAGTTTCTTCTTCTTTCTGTTCAGCTTAGAGGTGTAGTTTCTTAGTTTACAGTACAATTGCCAGTCAGACATGCAGCCTGACCTATTTGCTGTTTCTTTTGCCTCCTTTCTCTCTGACATGCATTGTTTTAATTCATCATCAATCCAGGGACATCTAGTGGCTCTGACCGTCAACTTCCTGACAGGTGCATGTTTATTCATAACTGGAACCAGCAGTTCTGTGAAAGCATTCAGTGCAGTATCTGGGTCACTATGCTTACTGACATTAGTCCAGCCAATATTATTGACTCATCATTAAGGGATCCAATCTTGACGCCATTCTCAGCCTGCGCTCCTACCGGGTAATCAATATTATTTTTTTAATTATAAATTTTATATTCAAACTGAAAACATGAACTGAATAACACTCAAGTCATTCAAGTCACCTTGTCTCAAGTCAAGTGCCGAGTCTTTAACTTCCAAGTCCGAGTCGAGTCTCAAGTCTTTTGTTTTTTGTCAAGTCAAGTCACAAGTCATCAAAACAGCGACTCGAGTCGACTTGAGTCCAAGTCACAGTGACTTGAATCCCCATCTCTGTCCAGAAGCGATAATACGATCAGGGAACGCAAACATCAGCACGGGGGGAAACAGCTGGGTTCAGGGTCAAGGTTTGGATCTGATGAACTTTCTGCAGCTTCTGCAGATGTGCAAACTTCTATAAAGTTTCTAACACTTCCAACTAATGGATGAAACAAAGAAGAATGAGACGACGTGCTGAAACAGTACCAGAGTGACCCTTTAAAACATCAGAATGAACTGTCCAATTACTGGGAAACAATACTTAGAACCATATCCAAGATAACAAAAACAAAAACTCCATTAGGGGACACGTCGATGCTGCCTGTAAAGGACGACAAAATCAGATTCACAAGGATAACTTTGACACTAGCCAACAAACGCATAGCTCTTAAATGGAAGAGTGAACAACCACCCCCCACCTCTCCCTAACGAGAAAATAATGTACAATTTATTGAATTGTATTTAATTGAAGGGTCACACCAAAACTAGATATAGCTGCTGACTAGAGAAACTATTATATTTTATTTTGCTTTTCTTTTATATATTTATCGATGTATTTTCACTATGTACTTCTCTTCATTTGTTTTATTATGTTATATTATTTATTAACTTTTTTTGTGCCTATTTTATGTTATGATCCTATTGTATTCCAATTTGTAATTAAGTACATTTCTGTAGACATACATACAAGTAATGGGAAATGGGGGGAGGGAGTGGGAGGGGGGCTTGGGTTGAAAATATGTTCACGATGAGTTATTCAAATACTTGTCTTGAATATGGAAAAATCCAATAAACAGAATGTTAAAAAAAAAATAAAAAATCAGAGTGTGATCCCGGCATTTCTGTTTTCAAACAGTTGAATCTAAGCTTGGAATACAATTAACCAGAAAACTTGTCAGCTGAGCTGGAAATACTGAGTTTTGCAAAACTAATGCTGACATAAAAAAAAAACCAGCAGCAGTCGAGCTTTCGTGTTTTTTCAAGCTTGTTGTGTCTGTTAACCGCGATGATGTAACTGTCCGTAATATCTAAAGAAACTGCTGAGGGGATAAAATAATCCAGCACACGTACCGATTCTCCTTCCTTTGTTGGCAGAAAACAGCTGTTTACTTTATGAGGATGAACAGGAGAAGTGTGAGGTTCTGTGAGTTTCAGCTTGATTCAGTTTAAATTCCTGATTCTAATTCAACTGATCAGAATGATTCTCGATTCAGCACAAAAGAGAAAACAGAGTCTCTATGTGCACTGTGAGTAAAGTCGGTCACTTTAGGATATCCATCAGTAACAAAACAGCTTCCTTTGGTTAAAAACTTAACATCCCCGTTAAATTAAATGACTTAAATGTCTGTAACCACAGTCCTCTCTCTGCAGAAAACAGCTAATCCTGACAACCTTTACAAGCTTCCTCTGTTACCATATGATAAATCTGTGCACAGTTTCACTGAAGTAACATTTCATAAAGCAATAATTAAATTAGGGACGGACCCTTGAATGCTAATGTTTTTAAAATAATTACTCGTTTGCACGTTTGTTTAATGTTTCCATATATTCATTATAGCGAATACTGTTTAAAAAAAGGTTGAGTCACTGGTCATTTCTTGATATTTTACTTCCAATCGCCAAATTAAAAGTGGTCTTAAACAATAGTTCTCCAGGTTTTCTGAAGGTCTTAAAGCTTTTCTTTGGACATTTTCTGCCTTTTCACTCATTTTCAGTCCAGTCCTTCAACCTGACCATTTTCAGAAGAATGTGTTGTTTTGTTTTTTAAGCCACTAAACACTGAAAAACACAGAAAAGGGCACTTTCTTTTGTTATAATACAACATTAATTGGATCTTTAGGCACTTTGTTCCCAGCAGCCTGTCACAAAGACACATCATTTGTTCCCATTTCTTTAGCTGCATGTGTGAAAAACAGCAAAGATAACACAGTGTGACAGACAGAAAACAGGATTTCTGCAGCAACAAGGTGATTCCCAAAGAGCTGTTAGCTGAAAACTTGGCATATCTCAGCATGGTGTGCAGTGTGTCCTTAAAACATTTGAGGAAACTGGACAAGTGGAGGACAAAAGAAGAAGTGTCAGGCCTAAAGAACCATCTCCAGCAGATGAACAGGATCTGAAAGTGATGTCCTTAAGAAAGAGGAAAACATCCAGCAAAGACCTGACACAGGAGCTGAGAGATGCATCTGGACCTTCAGCTGATCCATCTGCTGTTGGCCCAAGCCTCATCAGAAATGGGCTCCATGGAAGGGTGGCTGTCAAGAAGCCGTTCTTAAGGAAGGGAAACAGGGAGAAAAGGCTGAGCTGTGCCAAAGGACACAAGAAGTGGGCTGAAAATCAGTGGCAGCAGGTCTGATGGAGGGATGAATCCTCCCCAGAGCCCGGAGCTCAACATTACTGAAGCAGTGTGGGATCATGTTGGCAGAGAACGCAACAAAAGGCAGCCCACATCCAAAGAAGAGCTTTGGGATGTCCTTCAGGAAGCCTGGAGAACTATTCCTGAAGACTCCTTAAAGAAAGGACAGAAAGCTGTCTGAGAGGGTTCAGGCCGTGTTGGAGGAGAAAGGAGCTCAGAGCAGATATTCACTTTAAAGCTGCTCAGAAACTCAGTTTTTGTCTTATTTATTGTATTTATATTAACGTTTTCATCTACATTCTATGTCTCGTTCTCCTGGTAATAAACACAGAACTGAAACTTTTCCACAGAACAGGTAATGAATCATTTTGCTTTGATAAAACAGAGCGCAGGTGTTAAAGCGAGCCAACAAATGTTTGTGAAAGCAGCTTGAATAAGCAGAAAAGCTCTGAGACGCGCTGCAAAGTGAAGCTCTCATTGTTGCTCCGCCAGAGCTGCTGCGTTCTCCCCTCAAACCGGGAGAAAAAAACACGACTTAGAACAGATTGTTGAAGAATACGAGTGTGTGGAAATGTCTCCTAATGTATAGTCAGCACAACAGAGTTTGAATTATTCTTTTTTTTATTACACTAATGGCTCAGTGGAACGCAGCGTCGTCAGTGCAGAGAGTGAGAGGGGAAAGGAAATGATTATTTTCAGCAGGCTTTCAGATACAGGTGGGAAAAGGGCAAACTCTCAGCTGGTGACGTTCATCAACGGCCAATGGAAAGGTCACACCATGTCTCCTGATGTGCACCCACACCCGTAGGCGTGTTTATCCCTGCTGGATGCCCCCCTCAACTCCTCCTCCACGGCTATACACCCCCCCCCCCCTCAGTCCACCTCTGCTTTTATTAGCCCCCATGGGAGAGAAGCTGCTGTGTCGGCTGCACACAGGTAAACAGGCGGTGCTCCTTTAATGTCCTCGTCTGTATCCTCGTTGTTGATGAAGCAACATTTAAAGAGCTCATCGGTCATCATTTCTCTGTTTTTTTTTCTTGGACCTGAACCCATCCGTGCAGAGCTGAAAGATGATGGCTGTGCTCCAAACCGCATACTTCTCTTCCTACTCCTGCTAACTTTTTGAGTTAGTATGCGAGTTTGAGTAAGCGAGAAGTTCCCGGATGCATACTAGACTCGCCGAAATGTTGGGTATGCATCATGAGGTTACTACTCATACTCAAACTACCCAAGATGCAACATAACGTGACGTCGCCGATCGTCATTTCCTGTCAAAACGGCAGTTTCAAGCTAGCTACAACGAGTGTAGGTTCACTTCCTGTTTTCAAAACAAAAGCACCAATTGTATCGTTAATGGCTTTCCCTGTGATAAAAGGCAACGGGTATTTTATTTTGTGAAAATAACCAGAAGTGCGTTGCTCACTGCGGCTAGCTTTAGTAGCGCCGAATTCGTGGGAACAAAATTGTAAACAGCCGGTATTTTGTCAGGTTTTCAACACGTTGGGGATCTAAACGACTACTTTCTCACCTGAAAATGTTTCAAATGTTGCTAAAGTTTACAGAGTTTAGAGCTTAAGGGAAATCAGCTTCAGGCCGGCTGATTTCGGCTCGGGCAGGAGAGAAATGCATTGTGGGTAAACGCTCTGCATACTGTCTGATCGATGAGTATGCAGTATGCAGAATGAAAGTATATAGTATGTAGTATGTAGTATGCGGTTTCGAACACAGCCGATCACTTTGCTGGCACGAGACGTTCAGGACCGTACGGACCATTATAAATTTCTTCATGCTACACGTACCTGTCGGCGGTGTTGCTTTTGTGTGCTTCATCATGCTGCATCATGTTCTGCCCGTTCAGCAGAAAATCCACCGTGAGCATGATGAATCACTGAGGTCACATGACTGGAACTTAAGTGGGTCAAGAGTCCTCAGGTGTCTCAGACTCCTGGCTTTAATTTTACTGAGTGGTAATTTTTTGCAAGGATGAAAACTGCTGATCGTAAACAAGCAGCAGTTCAGTTTTAGTCGCATCTGTGGCTCCACACTGTAAAAAGCTCTGCTCGTGTGCAAGTCCAGCACCAAAGTGCATCTCTGACATGTTATATGAACCAACTGGGACTCTGAATAGCTCAGGGAGGGGTCTCCTGCTGGTGCCCAGAGTCAGGACTAAACAAGGACTTTATGCTCCTAACAGGAACAGTCTTCCAGAAGATGTGAGACAGGCCTTAGCTCTGACAATGTTTAAATCCAGGCTGTAAGCAGTTCTATTTAGCTGTGCATATGACACCTGAAAGTGTTTTATCTGCTCTCTGTGCAGCTGTAAAGCACTTTGAATCGTGCTCTACAAATAAAGCTACCCTGCCTGGATACTGATCATGTCGATCTTTGATTAAAAACAGTAGAATAGAAACACTGACATTGACATTGATCATGGAGAGGATCTCTTCTGGATGTTTTTTGGCCTCTGTCTCTCCCTGGGTTTCAGTGCAGGGTTTCCCAGGGCTCAAGGGTGTTGGCTGCCGAGGCAAGTTGGATGTGATGGTGGTCAGTCCACTCTCCCAGACTTTGCTGTTTACTGGACAGTGTACTTCAGGAGGCCAGCTCAAAGAGCCTCAAGGACTTGAACTCTGGATCAGGGTTCCTGTCGTGTGATACACGATCCCAGGGCACCACTTGGGAAATCTTAACCTCACTGTCTTTTGCAGTTCTCCAGGTTTCCGGTCTGAGCTGGCAAACAATAAACTCGGCTGACAGACCAGCATCCTCCTTGATATGATGTAATATCCCAGATATTCTTAGAGATTAAAGTATTTCTGAAGAGCGCTCTCCATTTTCTCTTGTTATATATATATAATAGACTCTTGACTGACATTGGAGTTGTTTGAATTCAGTATCCAATGATACTGAATGACTGGTGAAACAGAGCACCGACACCAGAGGAAACTTTGTGTACAGTTTATGGCAGATTGATTTTTGAGTAAAAGCTTAAATCCATGTGAAAAATCTCAAGGACGAATTGTCCCACACCAGCTCATGTGGCCATCCAAACTCCCAAAAAACATGTGCTCACATCCAAATATATAAAGGATGTGAGCACATGTATTATATATGATACATATATAATGCCTTCTCAGCAGTGTGAGGCTCACGTTCTGGGTATTTCTTTGTAATTCCTCTGTTTTTTAAATATTTTAATCCCTTTTTCACAAATAGTTTGCTGCTGTTTGCTTCTTCAAATTGTTTTGAATTTGTTTTCCACAGACAAAAAAAAAAAACTTTTGTAAAGTTAACTTCTTTCTCTGGTTAGAGGTGAGCCTGAGGATAAAGCTGCTTGGACTGTTGAGATGTCACAATATATGTGTTCTTTTCACTCGGCACCCAGCAGAGACCCCTTTTTTTGTACAGTAAAATGTTTAATTAAAAGTTTTTTCTCCTCTTTTGCACAGCTAACCTTACAGTGGACATTCTCTCCTTTCTTTGCAGGAGTGGCGGTTACGCATGCAGCCGACATTTTTGAATCTCCGAGTCATTCTGATCCCTGTAAAAGCCTTTTGTAGACACACACCATCTCTGAAAAAGCTAATTAAAAATCCACTCTTCCAAGTTGGCTCCTCAGGACCTCTGACAACATTTATTTTTAATTAAATTCCAGATAAAAGATATGGCTTCTCAATGTTATTTTGGAAGAGTGTCCAGCTTGTTCTCGGAGGTTTTTGCTGGATGACGAGGACAAGGTGGCCCGGGCAGGTGTTGGAGAGGCCACCTCGGCCCCGCTGCAGCGCTCTGTATTTTTAACATGTAGGCCGCTGCACCCATTCAGTCTGATGAGGCCGCCCTGCTGTGATTTAGCACACCAGTCTTTGTGGAACCAGGGGAGTGGCGGGTGCTCAGCCTACTTTATCAGCGTTAATTTCAAAACCTCCAACTGCACGGTCAGCAGATTCGTCGTGTTCTTCCACATTCCTCCTCGGCTGGCCTGGTTTTTTCCTGCCACCTCAGCAGTCTGGCTGCCTCGCCTGTGGTTATAGCTCCAGCAGCACCGCTGGAGTCAGCAGGCCGACGACAGATTTTCCACTTCCTGTGCTTGTGATTGACAGGCGCTGCGACCGGAAGCGGCCGACATGACAGACGCAGTGGGCCACATAATGTTTTCCTCTTATTTTCTCTCCAGTCTGGTTTTATTTTTTCCAGTCGGTGTTGTCAGGCGGCGGAGCAGAACTGATGACTGCGGTCGGCCAGGAACATCCATCGCTGTTCCTCCCCAGGAGACCATTTGTTTGTCATGCTGTGGGGTTATTGACAGAAGCCGCCGCACACGTTCTGACTGAGCATGCACACAAACACACTCGGCGGAAGAACATAACGCGGATCGTTTCATATTACAGATGAAAAATCTGCCTCCCTGTGGGAAACAATCCAAGAGGAAACTAATGAAATCTGGACTGAAATGCCCTATTTAGGAGATGAGGCAGACTTCGACATGATTCTCAGGGCTGAAGGATGCTTCAAAATCATCTCATGAGGTGTCAGATTTGAACCTTTAATGTTGTATTTTACCACAAAACAGTCTTTGCATCTGATCCACTGTCTGACAAAGAGCCTTTTCACAGCTTGAGTAAATGAATAAAATATGTAGCGAGCTCATGAAGGTATGTTGTCCTTCCCTCCCATTTTCTGGAAAACTTGGAGACAATTCCTTCTGAACTTTTTCCGCAATCGCTGTTCAACTTCAACTTCAACTTCATCTTTATTGTCTTTATCTTTAAATTTGTTGTGCAGGCAGATAATTTTGAATAACAATAAATAATAATAATTAATAATAATTTGGAATTTCCCCCATTGGGGGATGAATAAAGTATTTTTCTATTCTATAAAACATTAAAAACTTACAGACATTGAAACACAATCGCACACATACAGGGGCAACACTGGAAGAGGGGGGGGGGGGGGGGGGGGGGGGGGGGTAAAAGCACTATAGGACCATAAAACACTAGGGACAACTAGTCAAAATTCTGGTTTAGCTGGCTGATGGCTTGTAGTACAAATGAGTTTTTCATCCTGTTTGTTTTGGTCCTCGGCACCCTAAATCTGCCTGAGGACAGGAGCTCAAACTCACGATAGAGTGGACGGTCAGGACGCGGTACGATGTCCAGGGCTCTGGAGTATAGTCTCCTGCCAAAGGTCGTTAAGAGAATTGGTAAGTTCACTCCGACAATCTTACTTGCGACTTTTACAATGTGTTCCAACCTTTTTTTGTCACCTGTTGTAAGGCTGCCGAACCAGGTGATGATGGCAAAGGTCAGGATGGATTCAATCATGGAGCAATAAAACATTTCCATGGCTGTGTTCCAAACCAAATCCAATACTTCTCCTACTACTCCTACTAACTTTTTGAGTTAGTATGCGAGTTTGAGTAAGCGAGAAGTTCCCGGATGCATACTAGATTCTCCGAAATGTTGGGTATGCATCATGAGGTTACTACTCATACTCAAACTACCCAAGATGCAACGTAACGTGACGTCGCCGATCATCATTTCCTGTCAAAACGGAAGTTTCAAGGTAGCTACGACGAGGGTAGGTTCACTTCCTGTTTTCAAAACAAAAGCACCAATTGTATCGTAATGGCTTTCTCTATGATAAAAGGCAACAGGTATTTTATTTTGTGAAAATAACCAGAAGTGCGTTGCTCAGTGCGGCTAGCTTTAGTAGCGCCGAATTTGTGGGAACAAAATTGTAAATAGCCGGTATTTTGTCAGATTTTCAACACGTTGGGGATCTAAATGACTACTTTCTCTCCTGAAAATGTTTCAAATGTTGCTAAAGTTTACAGAGTTTATAGCTTAAGCGAAATCAGCTTCAGGCCGGCTGATTTCGGCTCGGGCAGGAGCAAAATACATCCAAAACAACTGCTTTACATTCACTGTGGGGAATGAGGTTTTACTATACAGTGGGGGAAATATGAGCCTGTCTGGATCTCAAATGAAACCAGTAAAAAGGCTGGTAAGACTTGACCCTATAGGCTTTTTTTCTGTGTTTAATTTTGTCTTCAAAGTGAGTTAACTTTAGGTTTTATTCTGGATTTTAACTGTTGCTTCTTACTGAAACACTTGTGCTGCACACCTGGTCTGATCAAGACTCGGTTCCTAAAGAATTACACATGAAGATGTGCTGTCTGCAGTGAAAGATCAGTGGAAATTAAAATAAATGCTCAAAGATAAGGTTTCTTTTCTCTCTGACTTAAGACTTAAAGAGTTTCCCCGACAAGCACTGATATAAGCGATATAGCATCCCAGCAGGGGAAACAGCTCATCTCACACTAAAACTGTGTTCTTTTTTCATTTCATAAGACTTGCAAATACTGTTGAAAAATAGTAAAAAATAATCTAAAACATTTTGGAGCAAGCCTGCAGTTTGATTTACTCTTTCATGTTTTATTACGTTGCTCTTAGGAACAGTTCCAGAGCTAAATGTGTCTTAAATTTCCTAAGAAACATCTAAACAACACATTCATTGAGACTAACAGTATGGACTCAGAGTCTGATCCGCTGGTGCCTTGATGATATGACGCTGACATTGATAAGCCTTTTAATTTATGCATTTACACAAGCGGACCGTTTCTGCCAGACTTCCTACTTGCTTTGGCAGCGGTAACCGTGGATTGTATCTTTATCCTAATATTTGCTCTGGATGACAGTTTGCTTTTCATGTGAAAAATATGCAGCTCGAGATCCATATTCGTGATTTACCATGTTCTATGAACACTGTTTCTTTTTCCCGAACGTGTTCACAGGTAAAGCCCGTAATTCTTTCTTCGTGTCTGACTACTTTTACATTATCTCAGCAGGGAGGGTCAGTCAAGCTGAAAATGTATCCTGGATGTCAGACTTGCTTTGTAGCGAGGGCCTCAGCTCACGGCTGTTGTTATTTATGAAAGTCAGAGCTGTCAGGTTACTCTGCGCCGCTTTTTGTCCATGAAATTGGGGATCTTTTTTGCCTCCTTTCAGCTTCCTGTTAGCATTCTGTCCACAAGCAGAACAGAACTAACCGAGTCCATCAGCCTTCAGAGGAGCCGTAATGATAATCATCCGCAGCGGCACCCACTTCACTCTGCACATTCGTCTCCCGCCTGGCTGCCTCTGTCACCATCTTTGTTAGAGTTCAGTTTCCACTCGAGCGACACCCACTTCACCCGCACTCTACAGCTCAGATGCATATGAGGAGCGAGAGCGAATGGGAAGTGGAGGAAGTCAGACAGCCACAAGGAAGGAAATATTTCTTTTGAAGCAGAAGCTTGTCGGGAGAGCCATTGGTCGTTTCTGTCCCGTCTCCATAACCGCCACTCGCTGGGGTCTGTTTCACACTTCAGGCAGCATCAAGCAACTTGACAAAGGAGGCGAGTTTGCGGGCACTTCAGCGTCTCCAGCTCGCTCTGATTTATCTGTTTGTTCAGCAGGAAGCCAGATGGAGGCCTCCTGACATCGGAGGGTTTGTAACTAGGGCTGGGCGAGTTAACTCATTTTTATCGCATTAACTCGTCAATAATGTAACGCCGATAAATATTTTATCGCCCATTAACGCATTTTCTTAAAAAAATTGGGGGGCTTTTGTGCCTTTAAAGCAGGGCTCAGTAATACGGGGTTTGTTTACCATGCAATACACACCCCAAAGCTGTAGGGGGAGCTCCGTAGAAAATAGGCAATTTACGGTTTATTTTTCAAGACACTGGCAGAGAGTTGGAGAAGACGACGGAGGTTCGCGATGTCTTCAAAGGTATGTAGTAAAAGTAATTATCAAAGCAGTATAAAAGCAAAGAATGAATTGTAAACCATATGTTGTATGTTATATGCTCGGCTCAGAGCCCTTTACGACCTGCCGTGAAGCAGTAGTTCTCGGCTCTCGTGTGTCGCGAGACTTCCAGAGCTAAACAAAGCACGCGGCGCCACAGGCAAAGTTGCAAGCGCTGTTTCGGGCTAGGGCCACCAGATGGAGATGGAAATGTTACCGTTTTCATCGGAACGGGTCAGCCAAGCAAACTGATGATTGCCAAGCAATTTTATGACCATGAAAAAGTTGCATAGCATATCTTTAATGGATAGGAAAGTTCAGAGAGACAGGAAGCAGGGGGCAGAGAGAGGGGGAACGACACACAGCACAGGGCCGTCTGATGCGGGACTCGAACAGGGGCCAGCTGAAGCGAGGACTGTAGCCTCTGTACATGGGGCGCCTGCTCAACCCACTACGCCACGGTCACGGACCACCCCTGTTTTATTATTTATTTTATTTTGTAAAAGTCTGTTTCTCACAGGCTTTTATTTTGTAAAAGTCTGCTGCTGTCTGCTGTGGAACAGGAAAAGAAAGTAATCGGCGGATCCACCAAACATGGAGAAGGGTACGGAACTTTTACTCGGCCATTTTCATTTTAAAGTTCTTCCAGACGGCGGAGTCGACAGAACCAAAGTCATCTGTAAACACTGCCAAGTTGAATTGTCTTCTCAGCGTAGTAGTTCCAGTCTAAAATATCACTTAAAGGCAAAACACACAACTGATAGCAGCAAGTCATTCAAGGAAACAGACAGTGGAGCGAGGCTTCTACATAAAAACTACAGAAAGATGCTGATGTTAAAAGTGTGTTTGCACAACAAATGTTATGGCACTTTCATTCACATGGCAGCACATTTAAAATAAAACTAAATGCTAAAAGCTATACACTACTTTTGGATTCATTTTTGGATTTTGCGTACAAATGCGATTAATCGCGATTAATCAGGGAAATCATGTGATTAATTAGATTAAAAATTGTTATATGTAACACAACAGAGACGGTGACATGTCCGCAGTTCTGGTCCCTTTTTCCTAATATAGTGGAGGAGGATTTCTTCTTTTTGGAAAAAAATTAAACATTTGGTTGAACCTACATTTTCTCCTGCTCGTGTAGCTGCTGCTGATATTCACAGCAGAGAGGTTGAAATTCTGATCAAACATTGACCTTTTCTCTGGCTCCTTTTTTACATTTAAATTCCCACTATAGTTTCAAAGATACCGTGTGATCAAAGATGGCATTACAAGCACGACATTCGTGCTTTTCAGACTGTGAACATTTTTTTTTTTGCCTAAATTACAAGAGCTTGACATGCTGACGGCCACAAACTGTACAGTGCATTTCACTGAATTAACTCTATTCATTTAGCAGATGTGGGAAAAGACTGAAAGTCATCTAAAGTGAGAATATTTAACCGCTGAAAGGGGCTTTTTGATTAAAGAACTGAGATATTAAAAAGTAATATCCACTCAGATTGCAACCCACATGGAGTTCATCCTCTGATTGAACCCTATCAGCTTCCTTATTGGAATGGAGGCGATACGAAGATGACAACAAAGATGCTCAGACTCAGACTTTCTGGCTGCTACTTCTAGTTCAGAGTTGCTTCTTTAAAGGTTTATAGATGAATGTCTGCGATATAGTTTGGTTTAAAATGCCACAGATACAGTACAACAGCTCCTCTTTCAATTCTACACCTCTTTTCAAAGCAAGTCTGCCTACTTATCTATCTATTACCTCATGAGAGTGCTCACAGTAGAGAGCCTGAAATTTCACAGGTGGTACCGACCCCTCTTTTAGGCACTCACTGTGTTGAACGAGCCCACGTTGGGGAGACACAGAACCAGAATCACACCATAATCCCTCTGTCACATATTGATATTGATAAACACTTTGGTTTCACAGTCGGCGCACTCCTCTGTGTTTTGTTGAGCGTTTTACCAACTAAAGGAGACATATTTTGCACCTTTTTTTTATAAAATGTCATATTCTTCGGTAAAAATAACAATGACAGAACTTCAGCTCCTTTTCCAGAGGGTCTGCCTCCGTTGAGATATGTACAATAGCCCTCGAGGCACGTTATTACAGTATGAGAGAGCATGCAGTAAATAACCTGACCACACACCAAAGTGAATAATGATAATAAGATAAAATAAAAAGCACTTGACTGGTAATTTTATTCTCAAAAAACTACTTTCTCGCCTGAAAATGTTTCAAATGTTGCTAAAGTTTACAGAGTTTAGAGCTTAAGTGAAATCAGCTTCAGGCCGGCTGATTTCGGCTCGAACAGGAGCAAATGCATTGTGGGTAAACGCTCTGCATACTGTCTGATCGATGAGTATGCAGTATGGAAATATGCAGTTTGCAAGTATGTAGTATGTAGTATGCGGTTTTGAACACAGCCTAAGACTACGGCTACACGAAAACGAAACAAGGTTTTTTTTGAAAACGGGTACGAAAATTCTTGCGACCACACGGAAACGCGCTGCTGTCCAGACGAAAATGGATGAAAACGATGAAACGATGCAGTACACACGCCACTGTGTCACGCCACGCTGTGAGACAATAAAGAAGTGTTAAAATTGGCTCACAGCGTCAACGTTTGACTGACGCAAAAACGTTTTAGCTGTAACAATGGAAACGAAACGAGGCCGTTTTCAAACTTTCCCACTCTGGAACCCGTTTTCAAAAACTATCGTTTTGGGGTAGTGGGAACGCCGGCTCCGTGTGGCCGCGACAGCGAAACGATAAGAAAAAGTATCGTTTACAGTGAAAAACGTTTTCGTGTAGCCGCAGCCTAAGTCCTGTCCGTGCTGAGGGCCTCTCTCTGACCCCTGGCTCTCCATTGGCGGGTGATGTCCTGCCCCCCCCCCCCTCCCCTCCCCTCCCCTCCCAGCAGCTCTGCTTGTCAAACACACCGTGATCTGTTTGTAGCTGCTCAGTTACACAAATCCCTGCTGGCATCTTCACACTTCGTTATCCAACCAGAGGTTCAATCTGCCTAAACATACAGAAACACACACCTGCCCCCCCCCTCGGCTGCCATGCATCGGTGATGGGCAGGTCAGCCGCAGCAACCGCAATGAAGGACAACATCATTAAGCCCGATATCAGCAGCGGCTAAAGCAAACAGCCTGTCCACTGTCATCAGGGTGATGCATTGGCAGTCGCTGCCAAGAGGACGTTTTAATTGTATCCAGACACGCACGGACCGCCATGCAAACACAAACACACACACCTCTGGGCTCCTGCGTGCGACAAGTTAGAATGCAGTCGAGTAGTTTGTGGAATAAACCTTTGTGTGGTGGGAGTTTGCTGCTTTTCTTTTTTCCATTTTGAAGCTATTGAGCGTTCAGTCACAAACACAGTATGTAGACTGAGATCAATTCTGTGGTAACCTTGGATGAGTGAGTTTTCCCATAGTGCACTTGGTGGTGGGGGGGCAGAATTGAAAGATGGAGTAGATTAAAATGTTCTCAGTGGAGTATTTCTTACTCCTTCTTGTGAAGAACAGAGAGAAATACTTCTCAGAAGAGGCTGGAACAGCTCACTGGTACCGACTATCAACCACAGATCCACGTTACAGTGACAGAAGTCAAAGGGAAATCACTGGAAACACTTAATGTTTGCTGTTTTTATTGGAACTAAATTACTGGAGTAATGTGTGTGTGTTGTTAACATTGTAAAGAAGTAACCATAAACATGGAGGCGGGGCTGCACATGGCGGTTAGCACCAAACTAAAAACTAAGAAAAAACAAAACTTGACTAATAATAATGAAAATGAAAACTAAAGGACAAACCTGTCATGACCTGACTGGGAAACCTGGAAACTAAATACTGAGGGGGTGAATGAGGGGAAAAACAGGGCAACAGAAACCATGGGGAACATGGCAAAACTAAAAACTAAACAGGAACTAAAAACATGACCAAAACTCAGAGACATGATAGTTCTTTAGGCCTGACACTTCTTCTTCTGTCCTCCACTTGTCCAGTTTCCTCAAATGTTTTAAGGACACACTGCACACCATGCTGAGATATGCCAAGTTTTCAGCTAACAGCTCTTTGGGAATCACCTTGTTGCTGCAGAAATCCTGTTTTCTGTCTGTCAGACTGTGTTATCTTTGCTGTTTTTCACACATGCAGCTAAACAAAATTATGTGTCTCTGTGACAGGCTGCTGGGAACAAAGTGCCTAAAGAGCCAATTAAAGTTATTTGTATTATAAAATTATACAAAAAAGTGCCGTTTTCTGTGTTTTCAGTGTTTAGTGGCTTAAAAAACAAAAAACACATTCCTCTGAAAATGGTCAGGTAGAAGGACTGGACTGAAAATGAGGGAAAAAAGCAGAAAATGCCCAAAGAAAAGATCCTGTTCAGCTGCTGTACAAGGTTTTACTGGACTTTCTTTTGGAAATTGACTGAGGATTCACCCTCTCAAGGAGTCAGTGTCTTATTTGATGCATGCCAAAGTTTGGATAGTTCACCCTTCTGCAAATGATCCAACCTAATAGAGCTCTGTCACCAGTTGGTTCCAATCAAACTAAAGTCTTTAATAATTAATGATGGAGAACACCACTATCAGCAACTGCCATGATTTTGATGCTTATCAACATTTGACGATAAAATTCAAAGGAAAATTGGTCTTAAAAAATCTCACAGTATTCCATACAAATGGTCACAATCGTGTTAAAGACTTCTAATCTTTAGTTTATATAACGTATATCATACAAATTGCATTATTCAAAAATCAGACTGAAACTTTCTATGGGAAGTAGTTTCAAGTGTCAGTACTGTCATGGATGTAACTGATTTAGTAAAAAAGTAATAATAAACTGTTGTTGCTGCAGAGGATCGTCACCATCAAAATTACCCCTGTACCAAAATAAATGATTGTGTTACGGTTTAAGCACAGATAATACAAAACAAGGGTAACAGGATGCTAAAATAAGCAACACTGACGGAAACATGGCCCCATGCTTCGGGCCAGAGAATAATATTTTTCAGCATTTTGTTTGTTTTAACAGATAATTTCCGTTGTCCTCCGTGTAATACTGATCTGCATATGAGAACGTAAGACCCCCGACCGCACAGCAGCCGACAATGATCCATTTTTACACGGAATAAAACAGGAGCAATCTGTAAAAATAAGCACCGTATCAGCAATGTTTGCGAAGATTGCATAGCTTTATGTAACAAATTGCACCAATATTTCCCCTGCCTTCGTCAAAAACAAAAGGATAAATATGTCCATTTTCCCAACTTTAGTCCCATTTCATGCTGTTCTCCTGCTTTTCATTTCACGCTCTGCTTCAACCTATTTATAGATGAGGAGGAGGGAGGCAGGAGGCCATTACTGATGAGAACTAACCTGTGTGTGTGTGTGTGTGTGTGTGTCCTATCATTCGTTCAGAACTGGACTCAAAGGTTTCATTGTGTATTACTGTTGACGCTTCATTGTAAAATTCTAATTTTACATGATTGCAGTGCAAATATAGCTGAGATTTGAATGTCAAACATTATTGGGGAAAGTTTCTATAGCCTCCATCGGATGACAACATCAGAGGGATTTCAGAAAAGAGAGAAGTCCAACACTGAGGGGCCAAACTTTTCAAAGTCGATATCAGTCAATTTTCCCAGAAAGGGTTTGATTACCTCTGTTGATAAAATCAAACGTCAAATGTGCATTTTTTTAAACTTGTGTTTTCTGATGGTGCTCGTACACAGCCTACAGAGTGCTTAATGGAACGTCTCCCATACTTTAAAGCTTACGTCAGGACTCGGTCCCTCCGGTCGTCACAGGATTGTCGTCTAGCAGTGTCTACACCACGCTTAAGACAATCCAGACTCATTTCATGGGTCGTTCCACGATGGTGGAATGGCCTACCAATTCAATTCAGCTTTATTGTCAATTCTTCACATGTACCAGACATACGAAGCAATTGAAATTACGTTTCCCACCATCCCACGGTGAAGACAAAGACATATGGTAAAAAATGACACGACGGGCCGGTGCAGAGCCCGCATCACTGCAGACGCCGCACCGATCCATCTGTCAACCTCCTGCTCCATTCGTCCCTCACTCGTGAACAAGACCCCGAGATACTTGAACTCCTCCACTTGGGGAAGGATCTCATTCCCGACCCGGAGAGGGCATTCCACCCTTCTCCGGGTATAGAAATATCTAAACATAAAATAGGCATTTAAAATAAGTAAAGTGCATTGTAGGACGGAGGATTTAGAAGACAGTGGAATGCTGCAAAACAGTTCTGTTTGGTAATGGCTAAGTGTGCAAGTTGAATGCAAAGACATTCAGGTAATAGCAGCTTAAGTTTTCGTGTTTTGTTTAAACTGTGCAAGTGGCATGATACCAAGTGCTGCAAGAACCCTGTCTATCTTAAAGACACTGTTGAAGACCCAACTCCTCTGAGAGCATCTCCTATCCTGTACTTCCCTCTATGCTGCACTCTACCTCTACTGTCACCTCTGACAGAGTCTGACTCGTAGTTTCCTTCTACGTAGCCGGTGGTGTAGTCCAGGGTATACGCGGGTATATGTGGGTAAACGGTGTATACCTACTTATTTTTCTGTCAGCTTTGCGTAAATCCCCCTTAACTGATTACACCGGTTAACTTTGAGCAAGTTATGAAAGGCTAACGTCACGTTAGCATGAAGCTATGTAGCACTGTAAAGTGGTAGCTTGAGTTACAAGTGTCCCCACATACGAGTTTTTTGAGTTACGAGCCGATTTATTTATTTATTTATTTTATTTGCGAGCAGAAATCTAAGTTACTTGTTATGAAGCTTCAGAAACACGGCCGCTAGTTGGCTTGGTGAGTGAATCCGGCCAGCATCCCGCCTCTTACTCGTTCACTTCACTTTGTTACCTGAACAAGGAAGCATTTCATAGTGATGGGTCATGCGCACAAGCATCGGCTCTGAGCCGGCTCTTTGTAGTGAATCAGAAGAGCCGGCTCCCAGTTTTTTTCCATTCACTGCTTAGGTTTCACTTTCAGTGCTCAGTCCCAGCTCTGGTTACAGAGCTTTGTTATGATTGGCCAGCATGGCGACCAGCATGCGGCATTCACGTGAGAATTAAAGAGTTTGGTTCTGGTTTTGGTTCTGTTCTGTGGATTTGTTTGAAATTTTTTTTATTAATTTGTCCAATCAAAATGTTTAACTTATCTGGACTGTTGCTTGTTTTTAAATTCATTTAAATGATTTTATTTGTTTCTCTTAATATTCTTTTATGTATTTTTAATGCTTCTTCCACTCCCTGCTGCAATGCTTTTATTTTATGTAAAGCACTTTGAATTGTTTGTACATGAAATGTTCTACAAAAAAAATTGATTTGATTTGACGATTTGTTTAATTGAGGACATTATCAATGTTAGCTTGAGTTTGGTTCTGTTCTGTGGATTTGTTTAAAGTTTATTGTTAATTTGTGCAATAAAAACGTTTAATTTAAATAAACAAATGTAAGAGTGGTTTTGTCACAGAATAAATGCACACAATTAGGCAATTATGAGGTCTCTCATAAAAACACTGAAAGCAAAAGGGTTTTCAACACATAAACCATGATTTTTTTTGCAAAGTTAAAGCTGCCGTCGGCAGGTTTTCAAAATTGCGAGTCTAAAGTCGGAAAATTCGAACTGATACAACTTTCAGGTCCCTCCCCCAACCTCTAACAAGCTCCGAATCGCCCCCAAACCCCTCCCCCTCTGTGGACGAGGTTGTGCACGTGAGTTCACACCAGTGTGAGTGCACACACGCTCAGCAGCGTGTGCACAAGCTGTGATTGACAGGTAGGATTCCTCCACCCTAACTTGATTGGTTAAAAACAGCCGGGAGCGCTCGGTTTTTGTAAGCATGATTACAGGCTTCAGAGGGAGCTACAGATTTCGTTATTTTTCCTAAACAGCCTATTTAATATTCTACTTCCAGAATCCCATGACAGTTCAAGCTAATATGACAAAAAAAAAGTTGCCGACTTAAGGTAAAATATAGGCTACAAATATCCTAAATAAAGAGCCAAACTTTCAAAGTCCATTGAAACTAAACACCCTGAAAAAATGCAACTGGTTGTGCGGCTGCGCTACATAATGACAAAGAAACAGAAACATTCTGAAAGGCAGGATTAACCAAACCTCCTTCAACAGGTTTTTATTAAAGTTGAAAGTGAGGAAAGCGTCGCGAATAAGCCGAACGTCAGTGAAAATGATTAAGTTTCTTTTTTCATTTTTTTTTTCAAAGTTGCAAACCTCCTCCGCCAGCATCTTCTGCCAGTCCAAGCGTCTGATCTCCAAGATAAATACGCTTTATAAAAACCAGGATATTTTCTGTTGTTGTTTTTCTGTAGACATCAATAGCAACTGGCCAGACCTGTGGACTGCCAAAAAAACAGAAGAATTTGAATCCAAGTTTTGTTGAATGAATTAAAATAACATGTTCAAAACAAAGCATTCATCCAAGAAAATGATATTCAATATTTTCAGTAATATTTATCTTCTGTATATCTAACAAAGTATGCTGGAATAGTGTTCAGCTATTGAAAAGTAAATAGTTTGTTTCAATGTTACGACAGTCCACTTTTGAGTTGATCTGATTGGTATTGAAGTTTGGAAGGGAATGATTTTTTGTGAAATATGAACATGGATGCATTGTCAACTTCAGATTTTAAGTACTTTATCTAAATAAATGTTGAAAAATGACCTGAAACACCATGTTGGCCTCATGTTGAATATATTTTACATTCATGCAGGCTGCTTCTGTGACCAGTAACACCTACAAACTGCACCTGATCACGTCATGATCATTTTGTATTAGTGAGTAAATACTACTGACAGATTGTTGGGTAAACTAAGTAGAGTAGTCTTACATGTCACTGTATCTAAAACAGTGCATTTTTCAGGACTTCTTAAAAAAAAGGGGCAAAATTGAGAGTATACCCACTTCTCCAGGGACCACAGTACGTAGCTTATTGTTAGCTTTGACATTAGCTGTTAAGTTATATCCTCAACTGTAAAAGCTAAAAACATAAAGACATGAGGCTTGTAATTCAGTGACATTGAGGACAACAACTGCGGTGGACATCCACAAAAGTAAAATGTTGAGACTTCTTCGGGAATTACTTTCATCTGGGATGTTAAATCATATCTGGGAAATCGTCAGGAAGTCATGTGAGACCGGAAAGAGCTGGTGATTTATGTCATTTTATTCACAGCAACGTAAACCTGGCTGCTGTGTTTTAAGTGAGTGATTAGAGCCGTTATGTCGTTATGTCTGAACAAAGTAAAACTGTAGCCAGGCTTCAAGCTACACTTTATAGTTTTTGGTTGGCTTAAAGGTAGGGTAGGAGATCCTGGATTTTGAGTCCAGCGAAGCTGCGTTCTGAAAATACACAGGTAAAAAGTCCCAACCCTTTTCTTCACTTTCCCCCCGAAGCCACGCCTCTACAGTACATGAACTTGTTCACGAGCACGAAGGTGCACTAGTGCGGTTCTGACAGCAAGCATCGATCGTTGCCGTATTTAGTATTTAGTTTATGCTAACTATACGTTTAATAATGCTAGGTGCTAGCCAAGCTGGCTCTAGTTTAGCTTCCTGCCAAGCTTCTGGACGCGTAATTCGTTCACGGAGCAGGGTACGCGCACAGGGGGGGGGGAGGAGGGGGAGGGGGAGGGAGGAGCAGATTGCAGTTTGATAGACGCATCAGAATCCAATCATCGTTAACGGTCCGTTCAGTATGATTGGATAGTGTTTTTCCTGGATTGTACGTTCTAGAGGCCACTAAAACTTTTAATTTTAGTGTACTTTTAATTAATTGGTTGCAATGGGGGGGGGGGTGAAGAGTATTTCAAGCAATATGTAAAAAAATGCTCCAGAAAAAGATCCCCTACCCCGCCTTTAAGGACGAATAATGTCGTTAACAGAGGAATAACAGAACTCATCAAGTGAAATAAGATACATCCTGGTGTTTGTAGGTTTCGCAGCATCATGTGACACAAAAGAAAAATAAGAACATGATTATCAGGCAGTTTCTTAAGGATCTTCTTTGTTTTTTTTAATCAAGTTTAAATCAGATTTAAGACTTTTTTTTTTCCTTTTTTTTTTTTTGCTCTAATAGTTCACCAAGCTTAATGTGTTCTAAGGAATAAACAAACTGGTTGTTTAGTTTGATTTCCCTAAAAACTAAAATGCTCTCAGCATTTAATCCTTTCTGGCTCAAACAGCCTGAACCTCTGCCTCAGCAGCCGATCACAGCCCATCTCCTGCACCTACATTCAGTTTTCATGTCAGCCCTGCTGGAGCAGACGAAGATCAGACCACCAGATCTAATAAGAACTGTAGTGCTCGCCGAATATCATTATTACCATATTTCTTCCACACAGTATTTACTCTGATATCTGCTGTCGACTTGCACTGAAGTCTTTTTTTTTTTCTTCCCCCCTCTTAAATTAAATCAGGCTAAAAGCTGTGGGTGGGGGGATATTTTTTCCTCGCGGTTTAAAAAGCGCCGCACTTACTTCCTATTACACTTACAAATATTGAGCTCATGCATATTTTAACCTCCCGCCCACATCCAAAATGCTGCAATCAACTTCATTATTTATTTTAACGGCACTTGAATAATTTATGCCCGTGTGTATGAGAGCCATCAGAACAGACTGCAGCTCACTTAATTAGCAGGGCTGCCAGCTCACTGAAGTTCTCCGGTTTTAAACGGAGTATTAGCAAGGATTAGACTGCACACACATGCACGCTCACACGCACACGCACACGCACACGTACATCATTTAAGACTTTCTAATGAGGAAGGAGTTAGCCGAGCTCGCACACTGACTCTCCCCCGTGATTATTTAAAGTGGGAGCAGTTGTGAGCCTGGTCCAGCAGCATCCCAGATATCAGGTCTGGATTGGATGGGATGACCGGCGCACACACCCAGATCGATACTGGATTAAGCTGTTATGTCCACTTAGAGTTGATATAATAGGAATAATGGATTCCATTGGGAGAGCGTTCTGATTTGCTGTGATTCAGGGTTGATTTATGGCTGCCGCTACTTCAAACAGGCTGTTTAAAAAATGAGACTTTTCATAATAAATGCTTTCCAGAGTGCCTTGGATCAATTGTGCCTGGAGAAGGATGAAGACAGATGTCTTCTCTGTATGTGGCTGACTCAATGCCGCAGACATATGTACTTTACCGTCTCCGCCGCCTGAAAAAGAGGCCTTATGCAGGAGAAGATATATTAAGTGGTTTTTATTTGGAGTGTTATTTAGAGACAGAAATGAAATAGAGAAAAAGGAAGAGGCACTTTGACTTAGGCTGCCTGGCAGCCCCGAAGCAGAATCAGATTTCTCCCGCCTCGAGAGAAGCAAAGACAGAAAATTAGATATATGGGATACTTATATCCACGGCTTACAGCGGAGGAAAAAGTGCCAGTTTTTCTTTGCAGCTGGGCTAAATACACATCACCTTCAGCATTTAGAAAAATGGATCATCAGGAATCTGTGCAGGACTTATTGGTTTTGACAAATTCCAAGAAAATCACAACACGTTGAGATGTCCTAGTTTTGAATTTTCAACACAAGTCGTCCGTCTTCTGAGCTCTTCTGCTTTCACAACATTTCGTCATTCTAATTTATCCTTTGATGGGTTCTTTAGAGTTATGAGGGCGATCGTTATCCTTTTGAAACGTTCAACGAGATTCGAACGTAACTTTCCGACATAATGGATTCGCTTCGCCTTTAAGTCCAATGTGATGCGTTCAACGGTTTGATCAATGACCGGAAGCAGCAGCAGACAGCAGCGATATTTATGAGCTCCTTATGCCTTACAGCTGCTGCCTGTAAAGTTTCTGGCCTGCATCAAACTTTTCTTCTCGATGATGCGAAAGCATTTTACAATTCAGGGACAACAGCGAGTGCATCAGCACCGACAACAGTCTAAACAAATCTATAAAACCTCTTCATAATCCACTAATCAATATTGTTTCTTTTTATTCAGTAAAACATTTATCCTCAAAATATTGTTTCTTCAACCTGTTGCGCCATTTGAATTGAGCTAGAATCTATTAGGGCTGGGCGGATCGATTTAAAATATGGATAGTATTGATACTAACGTTGGTATTGGGTATTGATCGATACTTGTGTGATGAGATTGATTCTTAAGTTTCAGTTTCTCTTCTGTGCAACTCCAGGGGCCTCATGTACAAAGACTTGTGTGGATTTCCTACTGAAACATGGCGTACGCTCAAACCCAAATGCCCTCCAACGCACAAAAATATCCTGATGTATGAATCTGTGCGTATGCGTGAATCCAAGTAAATTTCCTTTTTTTTTTTTTTTTAACACATTTTTATTATGATTTTTCATTGATTTAAACATTGACATTTAAACATGAACTTTATATCCCCATCTGGCAATAATAATAATAATAAAAATAAATAAATAAAATAGAATTAAAATAAATGAACAGATAAACATAGAATAAAACAAACAAAATGATACTAATGTAAATAAATAATAATAAATAAAACAAAATTACATTCCAATAAGGTCACAGCAGTGCACAAACTGCAGAACTTGTACAGCACAACCTTGAATTGTGATTCAAGGTTGTGAGTTTCCAGAAAGTCCATATAAGGGGCCTCATGTACAAAGCGTGCGTACGCACAAAATAGTGGCGTACGCACCTTTTCACGTCAACGATCAGATGTATCAAGAACGAAAAGACCGTGGAAATGTGCGGTGCCTCACGGCAGCTTCAGGGCTGGCGTACGCACGTTTCTGCAGCTGTTGATTCTTTGGCGACACCTAAGGTGATGTTGGGAAACTGTTATAATAAATACATGTGAAAACAATTTGTCGTCAGACAGTGATGTGCACATTTGAGACACATGAACAATTAATACTGATAAACAATTAATACACCCATGTGTCTCCATTTACACGAGTGGATATAAAAGCAGCGCAAAGTGGTGCAATGCATACCATTAAAAACAATGGCTGCTTTAGCAGTATTAGAAGACTTTGCAAATGGTGCAATTAGAAGAGAGCGTGTGTTCACTACAACAGAGAGGATTTGTGGCATATGATGGCGACTGGCTCATCAGCCGTTTTGAGGGAAATCCTCCTGGAACTGTGCGCAGAGCTGCGGCCGGCGTTGGAGCGCAACACAGCGAGGAGCCATGCGCTGCCTGTGCTCACAGGTGATGTGCACACTGGGGTTCCAACCGGAGCATTCCAGAGGGAGCTGGCCAACCGATTGGGACTGTGCCAGCCGAGCCATGCCAGCCGAGCCATGCCAGCCGTGTGGGACAGAATTATCCGCATCTGAGCCACGTATTACAGGCCAACATTAAAGCTCAATTTGCAGCGAGAGCCGGTTTTGTAATCGGGGCTATCGACTGCGCACACATTGCTATAAAAGCGCCATCACATGATGAATTTGTATGTTAACAGGAAACATTTTCATTCGATCGATGTACAGATCATATGTGATGCATAAATGCAATTAACCAACATTGTGGCGAGGTGGCCTGGTTCAACGCACGATTCATACATTCTGAGTAACAGCATCGTTGGGAACAGACTACAGGGTGGCACTGTGCGTGATGGTTGGCTTCTTGGTGTGTAACTTCATTCTTGTAATGGTCCTAATATTATTCCCGTGACGCGCATTGAGTATGTGCGCCCCCAGTTTCTATCCCGTCTTCACAGCATCATTATTAGGCTATATTATATATATTAGTCGGTGGTTAAAGTTAGTTTCTTGCTGTTTTTTGCTGGTTAAACTTCAGCTTAAGATCTTTCTAACAAGCCCCTGATCGTCTCTGTGGGCATATATCAATAACCCCGTGCGTAAAGTGTGAAATATCTCAATCAGCCTTTTCCCCGGCGCACTTCTGCACGTTACTGTATGAACACGTTGTTGTGAGTTACACAAAAACATCGGTATTTACCTTGGGGGTAATCAGAGTGACCCACATGAGCTCCCACCACCCCATGAGAGAGCAGTGTCACCCATAGTTGCGCCGACTCTCTGTTCAAACCGGGTCGGTCACCCCCCCACCCGCCTGTTTTGGCCACACTGCAACGGTGGGCAGCCAGTCTCCGCTTCACATCCACCTTAATGTGGGACCACTTCTTCTTCACCTCTGCTTGTGAGGCTTCTCAGACCCCCCAGCATTAACAGCCTCAGGCTCTCCCACCCACTCCTCTTGCGTTTGCTGCTTATGCCGGATGACAGCGTACCAAAGAGTACATTTTTGCGCGCCTCCACTTCGGACAGTAGCACTTCCAATTCACTTTCAGTGTAATTTTTCTTTTTTCCCGTCTTACTCATGTTTTTTTTCTTTATTTTCTGATCGTACACAGAGGGGAATCGCAGGTGCAGGGCTCATTTAAATATGATTTGCGTATTTAAGTAGGGGCGTGGACAGGGAGGAGTTGGGTGCTCCGACATGTGCGCTCAATTCCACGTTGATTGGGATGTACAAACGAAATGTGCTTGGATACATGCGTGCGCACATATTCGTACATCCGACGTTGGAGGTCATTTTGGTTTGGCCGTACGCCATGTTTCAGTAGGAAATCCACGCAAGTCTTTGTACATGAGGCCCAAGGTCTCCATAAGTGAGCAAAATTCTTTTTCTTTTTTACAATATATGTTAGCTAATTTCCCAATCAACGTGTAATTGAGCGCACATGTCGGAGCACCCGACTCCTCCCTGTCCACGCCCCGACATTAAAATATGCACTTTATTTGCACAACTTACTTAGTACATTTCAAATTGGAAAATGTGGCGTGGCGTGGCGTGGCGTGGCGTGGCGTGGCGTGGCGTGGCGTGGCGTGGCGTGGATGGTGACGGGGAAGGATCTCACAAAAGCTGAAAGGGAACCTGGAAGCTAAAAACTGTGGAGGGTGATTAGGGATTGAGTGCAGCTGATGGGGAAAACACAGGTGAGGGACGTGAGGCTGATGGCAGGGCAGGAGAGGGTGGCATGACATGAAACTAAACACAAAACCTGAACCTAACACATGAGAAAAGAACTAAACTAAGACATGAACTAAAAACCAAACATGACGTAAAACAGTCCCATGACACTGAGTTCCTTAATAAAAGTATTTTTATTTGCCTGAAAACTTTGTCCTGTGTTTTATCATCATCATAAACATGATTAATTAAAGGAAAACTTACATAATAATTAAATAATCATGAAAATTCAAGTTTTCATATTATGAAATTTGCATATTGATGATGCATTCACTAAAATAAATTATGATACATTGCTCTCCCCTACACAAACGTAGATGGTAGTAGTAAAAAGTATCGGTATCTGCAATACTGGCCCTGTATTTACTTAGTACCGGATCGATACCAAATTTTGCAGTATCGCACAGCCCTAGCATCTATGCTAATCCTTCATTAGAAGTCCAGTTTGCAGGTAAAGATTCATAATAAGGTGGTTTCAGAATGTAGCTGCTGCTCTCACATCGTGAAATGTTACGAGCTTTTATGTCGTGTCAACAGGCTACAGTAGCCAACAGGGCTCTGTGTACTGTGTGTACTGTGTGTACTGTGTGTACTATGTGTACGTTCGCGCATTAGGAGCGTAAAGTTTGTTAACCACTTTTTTGTGTAACTGTAATTACATTCGAACGAGGACTCAGTAAGGCATCAGGTTGGGGTCTGATGGCGTTCTCAAGCCAATAACTTGTGACTGTAGTCATCTGTCTTCAAACATTTGTTAGTACCAGCAACATTTAGAGGAATTTTGACTGTTTGGGGAAAAAAACATTAGATTTTGAGCTTAAATCAAGCATTTAGCTGGTGTGGTTCTGGCATAGCTCTCACACTGGAAAAAAATCAAGGTCTTACCAAGTATATTTGTCTCATTTCTAGTCAAAATATCTCATTACACTTAATATAAGACACAACTGCCTAACAAGCACTATTTCAGCCAGATATAGGGACTGGTTTTAAGACAATACATCTTGAATATCTTGTTAAGAGAAAAAGTCTTGAAAACAAATTGTTTTGAGTCGGATTTCATATGAAAAAAGCTTTTTTTTTTTTTACATTTGAAGAGGTTTTTAAGCTAATTTCAAGATCACTTTTATCTCAAAAGTCCCAAATATCACATCTTATTTCAAGCAAAAACGTCTAGTAGTTGTTGTTTTTTACTTATTTTTGGAGGGGCATTTTTTCCAGTGCAGCTTCCTGATTGGACAAAAGCTGATTACATCTCTGTGGTAAATATTTTACTGTATATAATAATTCATTTTAGTAAGAAATTCTGTCTAAATCCCATTAAATGCTTATTTTTTTCAAGTCACTGATTAAAAACGGATAACTATGATAGGGAACTTACTGATAACTGAAGTCCATGCAGCACATAATCTGTGTACAGATGTACGCTGGTGCTTTCTGTTGGCACATGATGGCCGTCATGATTGTGTTTTTGACTGGCGTTACAGGGAGCTCACTGAAGAAATACAAACCTTTTAAGGGCTTTTATGCGGTCAACATTCCTCTGTTTAATGCTTTAATATCACCAGTTCCTGTGAATGAACGTTGCTTAATGTGTCTCACACAGCTACGCTTACAATTACTGTTTGCAAGTGTGTTGATGAAAATGATCTGCAATATTCAAGCTCTGCATGGTTTTTTAATGTTACCAGTAACAATTTATAATCCTCGTTTCCTCCAGCGTTTATTGGTGCCAGCCAGTGTTCACAGGCCTGTTTGTAGCAGTGTCTCTAAAGGCAGATGGAGAATATTAACGCTGTGATCAAACAGTCTCCTTGCGAATTCTGAAAGTACTGGTGGGATGTACAAACAACACAGAGGCAATGTTGGAGCAGACGTTTTGGATAGCGTAACGTCGTGGCTCTGTGGTGGCTCCCTGATCATGGAAAAGCCAACTGTATTTCAAATGGTTCGGAATTAAAATTGGCTCTGAAGTGTCGCGGTCTCAGAACCAGCACCCGGTTCCAGGTAGTTTCTAACGGTTAGTCCTCATTTTAACCCAAACCACAGTGCTATCATCACTGTTTTGTTCAGATACAAAAGGTGTAAATTAGGGCTGGGCAACTATTAAAATGTTTAATCTAATTAATCACATGATTTCCCTGATTAATCACGATTAATCGCATTTGTACGCAAAATCCAAAAATGAATCCAAAAGTAGCGTATAGCTTTTAGCGTTTAGCTTTATTTTAAATGTGCTGCCATATGAATGAAAGTGCCATAACATTTGTTGTGCAAACACACTTTTAACATCAGCATCTTTCTGTAGTTTTTATGTAGAAGCCTCGCTCCACTGTCTGTTTCCTTGAATGACTTGCTGCTATCAGTTGTGTGTTTTGCCTTTAAGTGATATTTTAGACTGGAACTACTACACTGAGAAGACAATTCAACTTGGCTGTGTTTACAGATGACTTTGGTTCTGTCGACTCCGCCGTCTGGAAGAACTTTAAAATGAAAATGGCCGAGTAAAAGTTCCGTACCCTTCTCCATGTTTGGTGGATCCGCCGATTACTTTCTTTTCCGGTTCCGCAGCAGACAGCAGCAGATATTTACAAAATAAAAGCCTGTGAGCAAGATACTTTTACAAAATAAAAGCCTGTGAGCAACAGACTTTTACAAAATAAAATAAATAATAAAACAGGTGTGGTCCGTGACGTAGTGGGTTGAGCAGGCGCCCCATATACAGAGGCTATAGTCCCCGGTTCGAGTCCTGCATCGGAGGGCCCTGTGCTGCATGTTGTTCCCCCTCTCTCTGCCCCCTGCTTTCTGTCTCTCTGAACTTTCCTATCCATTAAAGGCACAAAAGCCCCAAATTGTTTTTATTTCTTTTTAATTAAAAAGATAAATAAAACGTTAATGAGCGATAAAATATTTATCGGCGTTAAATAATTAATGAGTTAACGCGACAATAACGAGTTAACACATGGAGTTAAATACCTCCATGTGTTGAGGTTGCATATGTTCAGTTTGTCTGCATCGATAAACAAAGCTGCAGAAAAAGCTGCACCCAGGCTGTGTCCTCTGTGAGACTTTATCCAGGAAATTTCCAGCCAAACTCGTACATTTGTGCGTTTTATTGCAGCCAGTTTGAGCAGGAAAGTGACCTTTTTTCCACATAACTGTACCATGAAGCCCTAAACATTTGAGTAAATAATACACTGAGTCAAAAGTAATGGTGTAGAAACAGGGTGGAGATAATATCAAATTGGATGAATGTTTTCGAATATATACCTTCTAAAAATGGGCGAATATTGGTAAAATGCGTCCCCAGGACGGCTTTCACCGGTAATTAATGTAACAATATATTTATCAATCTGTAACACATGAAATCACACACAAATCTAATCTCACAGCTTCACTCCAGAATGAGGACCTGACCCCCCCCCATGCAGCCAACATTGCCTTGTGAATAATCTTTTTAATTGAATAAGTGGAAAAAGAAAAAGAGATTACTGCAGACGACCGTAATGGGTTAGCAAAATCTTGTTTTGAGACACTGAACCTCGCTATTTATCCCAGTAGAGACCGTCGTGGGCGCGCTGAAGCGACAGATTTAATTTATGCTGCGATATTAGACTTTATCAGGCCGGGGATCCGGCTGCTGAATAGGAAATAAAAGCCGTTCCTTTACCGTGTGCAGAGCCACTCTGAACCAGACTTTGCTGCTTTTTCTTGATGACCCCCCCCTAAAGCAACGCCACCTTGTCGTCGAAGGACACTGTACTTTGTTAATTTATTTCCTTTGTCACCGCTGGAGAAGACGACACGTTCAGGTCTGCAGGATTTGGTTGTTACGGCACGCCCGGGCTGTTCAGATTGAGAGAGGCATCATTCTCCCCGGAGCACATTTATCTCCGAATGCTGAATGAACCTTTACGGGTGCTTCTTTTTTTTTTTTCTGCACAAAATTCACTGTAACAAAAGAGTCCTGCTGCCAAAATGAGATGGCAAGCAACGCAGACTGAATTATATTGATAACATGAAGAATAAAGCAATTTCTTTTTTATCATAGTTTCATATTGCGCCCTGTGCAATGGCCCATGAGGTAAATTTACTCGCGGAGCAGTATACAGTCCTCCTCTTCTCTCCCCTCTCTCCAGCTGCCATATTTGCTCTCTAAAACCAGCCCTAATGTATCAATTGTTCTGATCTGGCTCTGCTGGAGTGTGAACAAACAAATTGGATTGTGCCCCCGTCCCACAAATAGCTTTCCCCTTATCCACCCCCGCCCGGCCTACAGAGGCTGTTCACTACATATTTTCATGGAACATCTCAATCCAGGCAATTTCTCTAACTCACATACACACTCCGTAAGACCTTTAAAACCATTTTCCCAAGGTCAGAACAAATGGCCAGACTGTAGTGGCATATAATGATAAAAGCACTCAGAGCAGCAGCTGCTAAAGTGCCTTTACAAAAAGAAAAAAAGTGTCCACTCCATCCCTTCGGTTTGTTGGGAGGCTCCAGAGATTCTGTGGGCCGAGCTGATTCGGTTCACAGGTGTCCCGGCTTTTATCCAGACGCAGTAAACCGCCGCCTTACAGGAGATTACAGCAGACAGGTGTGGTTTCAGGTGTTCCTCTATCCGTGAGGCGTCAAACCGCAGCTGCGGTCATTCTGTTTTAAGAAGAAACTACACACTAAACTCTTTGTTACACCGATATAATCATGTGTAAAGGCGTGCCTTGGAAATAGGCTTCTTATTTTCATGATCGCCCCAAGCGAGCCAGATTATTTCCTGCTCATAAAACAACTGAGTTTACAGATGAAGCAGCATCCAACCTCTAAAAGCCTTCTGATATCCTCAACCTAACTGAGCAACAACCTGCCCGATGTGCACAGCACTCGTGTAGAAATATATGCTGCATACGTTTCTTAGCAAACACATCTATCATATGGTTATTTCTAGCACTTTGAATAGATCGTTTTTTTCTCTAATTTAATCTGTCGTGAGATCCGAGGCCCTATAACAGAGCCTGGCCACAAAACTCTGCAAATTGAATCTCTTTAAACACCGTAACATTTGAGGATTGTTACCATCGAAACTCAACAGGTCATCTTTGAAGTCTAACACATGCAAAAATTGGCCACGAGTTCATGTGAACAAATTGGAAAAGCTGAGAAAAGGTGGGAAAGTTTAGTTTCCAAGTATAGTTTCCATAGAAACTCACACACCTTCTGCCTACCTCTGTGCGTGCAGAGAGCTCAGCTGTCAGAATGAATCAGTCATACACAATGGATATTTCTCACTTTCTTCCTCATTGTTCTGAGAAGCTCACTCCTGCAGAGCAGTCCTGCTCTGCCCCATCTCTACATGTGCCGTCAGTCTCCTGTTTTTGCTCTGCGACGCCACGAGTAAGACATCAGTCATCGTTTTTTTACTGATGGAGAAAAGAGTGAACTTCTCACGCTCAAAGTGGAAGAGTTTGCAGCCCTGTGCCACTCTTGTGAGGCAATGCTATAGACTAGATAATGGATGTTTTTGCTAGACATTTTACAACAAGAATGACAAGTTCTGGGATACTGCCAATAGGGTAGCAATGAGCATCCTTTAGCTAGTACAAGGTTGCTCGTTACTAGCCTTTGATACAACTCATTAATCCAATGTTGATACTGATCTAAGAATAAAAGGTGCCAGTTTCTTAGTTAAAAGTCCTAAAAACTTATTTTGTAGTTCAGTGACAAAGTGCAATTAGAAATAATGTATCCAACAATCTAAAATCTGCCCAAAAAAAGGCTAAATATTACCAGATGACATCATGTATTGATTATTCACGACTTCATGGCACTGCATTTCACTGCTGCTCACATATAATGTGTCATAATTAGGGCTGGGCGAGTTATTATCACGTTAACTCATTAATTATTTAACACCGACAAATATTTTGTCGCGCGTTAACGCAGGTTTTATTATTTATCTAATTATTGTAAAAGTCTGTTGCTCCCAGGCTTTTATTTTGTAAAAGTCTGTTGCTGTCTGCTGTGGAACCAGAAAAGAAAGTAATCGGCGGATCCACCAAACATGGAGAAGGGTACGGAATTTTTACTCGGCCATTTTCATTTTAAAGTTCTTCCAGACGGCGGAGTCGACAGAACCAAAGTCATCTGTAAACACTGCCAAGTTGAATTGTCTTCTCAGCGTAGTAGTTCCAGTCTAAAATATCACTTAGAGGCAAAACACACAACTGATAGCAGCAAGTCATTCAAGGAAACAGACAGTGGAGCGAGGCTTCTACATAAAAACTACAGAAAGATGCTGATGTTAAAAGTGTGTTTGCACAACAAATGTTATGGCACTTTCATTCATATGGCAGCACATTTAACATAAAACTAAATGCTTAAAGCTATACACTACTTTTGGATTCATTTTTGGATTTTGCGTACAAATGCGATTAATCGTGATTAATCAGGGAAATCATGTGATTAATTAGATTAAACATTTTAATATTTGCCCAGCCCAAGTCATAATATAGGAAAATTCACAATAAATATATTGTAATATATAATATATAATATAAAATATATAATAATATGTTTTATCCTGGAGGAGCCAGGACTGATTAATGCCTTGAGAGGGTCTAACGCTAAACATAAATGTTTACCTTTGCTATATTTATGTGAGGCCGAAGAAAACAAAATCATCATCTAAATAAGTTAGAGAATAGGTTACTGCTGTGATTTTGGCTGCTTTTACATCTACCATGATCAGTCAAAGACAAAGAGGTGGCAGAAAGTTTCCAGTGTTTTCCTCTGCAGTCCATAACAGCCTTAGGCACCACGAGGGAAACACTGACCATGTGCACAGAGCTCTCATTTAAGCCGATTGTCCTGTTAACATAGTGTGAAAAGCAGCTAAATCTAGCAATAAAACAGGAAAATAACACCTGACGATAAAACACTGGACAGACAAACGTGTCACTCCAGAGTCAGAGATATTTTGGAAAATGTAAGCTTCATCCTGAAGATGGGGGGATAAAATCAAAGTTCATAATTCTCATTATCAATGCATGGAAATCCATGGGTTAAAAAAACAAAACAATTACAAATACCAATATTGTTTGGAAAAACAGATTCATGTGGGCTTTTTGAACCTGATAGCGAAAGCACCTCATAGTCCTGGAGCATGAGGCAGTGCACGAACTCCACTGGTGGCTGCTGAACCAGGTGAAGTCGGGACGGGCTGTTGACGAGTGAACACATCTGAGTTAATCATCTCCGTTTGCTCAGGCAGAAGCTGCAGAACACCATTACCTGCCACAACACATCCATCACACTGTGACCTGGCCAAATGGTAAGCACCAAATAATGACTTCCATTGATCCATTCACTGACTCCTGTCCCCCCTGCGCACATACACATCACTCCTCCATTTTGCTCTCCACTGCCTTCATCAATTGCTTAGAAGAAGAAGAAGAAGAAGAAGAAGAAGAAGCCATCAGAGAGGCGGATCTGAGGCCAGCCACCATGTCACAGCCTTAATCTAATTGTGGACATTTAAAGATTCACATTAAGAAGCTCAATGAGGCTTAGCGTAACAATTCTCTTCACAAGCTTCCTGTATCATAAGTTACAGGAAAAGCCTGCTCCTCTGATTAAAGCGATTTATCATGTGGTCCATTATTAAAAGGCATCCTGTGACTCGGCGAGTTATCTCGCATCGCTGCACCGACACACAAAGCTCAGAGGCTGCTGGGAGTTTGGAGTCCTTGAATCTTAGCTCTGATTTAAAGGTTCGAACACCAAACTGGTGTGTGCACATTCATACATGTCAATGTACATTTCCTGCACACTTTAATCGATCCCTCTGTGGCTGTTGTGATTATTATGACAGCGTATAGTTTACATTTAATAAAAGTACACACATGGAATGTTTCAGGACATAATATGTACGTAATCTGCTCCTTAACAGACCTATAAATGATTTAAATACATTCACATTCAGGTGTGTGTTAACATGATGCTAAGGAGGAAAGACATCAGCAACAATCTCAAAGAAGCAGCTGTTGCTGCCCATCAACCTGGGAAGGGTTATAAGGCCGTTTCCAAACTATCTGGAGTCCATCGTTCTACAGAGAGAAAGATTATTCACAAGTGGAAAACATTCAGGACAGCTGTCAATCTTCCCAGGAGTGGACGTCCCAGCAAGGTCACCCCAAGGTCAGAAACCCAAGAGCTACATCTCAGACTCTGCAGGCCTCAGTTAGCATGTTAAAGGTTAAAGGTCACCCCAAGGTCAGAAACCCAAGAGCTACATCTCAGACTCTGCGGGCCTCAGTTAGCATGTTAAAGGTTAAAGGTCACCCCAAGGTCAGAAACCCAAAGAGCTACATCTCAGACTCTGCAGGCCTCAGTTAGCATGTTAAAGGTTAAAGGTCACCCCAAGGTCAGAAACCCAAAGAGCTACATCTCAGACTCTGCAGGCCTCAGTTAGCATGTTAAAGGTCACCCCAAGGTCAGAAACCCAAAGAGCTACATCTCAGACTCTGCAGGCCTCAGTTAGCATGTTAAAGGTCACCCCAAGGTCAGAAACCCAAAGAGCTACATCTCAGACTCTGCAGGCCTCAGTTAGCGTGTTAAAGGTTAAAGGTCACCCCAAGCTCAGAAACCCAAGAGCTACATCTCAGACTCTGCAGGCCTCAGTTAGCATGTTAAAGGTTAAAGGTCACCCCAAGGTCAGAAACCCAAAGAGCTACATCTCAGACTCTGCAGGCCTCAGTTAGCATGTTAAAGGTTAAAGGTCACCCCAAGGTCAGAAACCCAAAGAGCTACATCTCAGACTCTGCAGGCCTCAGTTAGCATGTTAAAGGTTAAAGGTCACCCCAAGGTCAGAAACCCAAAGAGCTACATCTCAGACTCTGCAGGCCTCAGTTAGCATGTTAAAGGTCACCCCAAGGTCAGAAACCCAAAGAGCTACATCTCAGACTCTGCAGGCCTCAGTTAGCATGTTAAAGGTTAAAGGTCACCCCAAGCTCAGAAACCCAAAGAGCTACATCTCAGACTCTGCAGGCCTCAGTTAGCATGTTAAAGGTTAAAGGTCATGACAGCACAGTTAGAAACAGGCTGAACAGGTATGGCTTGTGTGGAAGGGCTGCAGGAGAAAGCCTCTTCTCTCTAAAAAGAACATGGCAGCACAGCTTAGGTTTGCAAAGCTGCATCTGAACAAACCACAAGACTTCTGGAACAATGTCCTTTGGACAGAGCAGACCAAAGTGGAGATGTTTGCTCATAATGCACAGCAGCACGTTTGGAGGAAACCAAACACAGCATATCAGCACAAACACCTCACACCAGCTGTCAAGCACGGTGGTGGAGGGCTGATGATCTGGGCTGGTTCTGCAGCCACAGGACCTGGGCACCTTGCAGCCATTGAGTCCACCATGAACTCCTCTGGATACCAAAGTGTTCTAGAGTCAGATGTGACTAAAGCTGGGCTGAAACTGGCTCATCAACAGGACAAAGATCCCAAACACAGCAGCAGATCTACAGCAGAATGTGTGAAGAAGAGAAGAATCAAGGTGTTCAACGGTCAAGTCAGACTCCAGACCTCAGCCTGACTGAGATGCTGTGCAGAAACCAATGCTACACAGGGTAATATGTCATCTGCTGAGGTTGTATCTCCATCATTTTGAGACCTGGTAAACATCCGATAATATATGTAAACCTTTAGAATTAAATGATGATTTACTTTCTTTTTCACATGATTTTTTTCTGTGTTTTGTACGTACAAGTTTGAATATTCTGTTATCAACTATTTTTATTAGCAAAGACAAACAAACACAATGTCCAATTAACAAGCTTGTAATTTCCAGTCTGATTGGACCCGACGCTACTTTTACTCATTGAAACAACATCTGCCACAAACAGATTGTATCGACTACAATTAATGAAGGAAAAGAATCTGTTAGCCTGAAGACTAATTGGGTTTCTGCCAAAGATGAATTCATCTGAATCTCCAGTTGAGTTTTTACAGATCTGATTATCATTTCTGAAACTTTTCATCTGATCATGATCAGCTGGATCATGAGGTCGGATTTAGTTCATACAATCTCTGCAAACAGACACAAAATGGTGTGTTACCCACAATTTAATCTGTGAGCCTGTTTTTATTTAAACAAAACATTTAATTCTAATTGAATGAGACAGTCCCAAAGGTTGCTTAGGACCATCAGAATCTACTTCTGGGGAAAGTATACGCGCACCAAAGACATCCGAACACGAGTCTCTTTGAGGCCAGAGCCAACAACTGAAGCTGCAGCTTTGAACGGTTTCATCAGATTTTTCAGAAGAGGAAGAGGCGGCAGACTCACAGCTTGTTTACCGAGCCGCACAAAATATTTTTCACAAATGGACGCATTAATGTTCTGAAAATAAATGGGCTGAGCCAGAGAAAGCTGCGACCCGACTGTTTAACTCCAGCTGAAATCAACACTTGAATCTTACGTCAGCGTTGCATTCATTCCAAAGAGAAACACTCCATTTCATCTCGTGTCATTTTCACTGTGTGTCTCGACAAATAAGAGCAATTACTGGGAGCCGCACATGCTGAGATATTGGGGAAGAGGCGCGAGCGGCGTCAACATCCAGTCACTTTCTTGGCAGATCGAAGCTCGCCATGCGGCCGGCTCGCGCTCCAAGTTAAAATCGGAGATTGGACAAGAAATGAAAAGCCGTTTGCCAGCCGATAGACAGACGGACACAGTTGGGAACCGGAGAGGCTGTCAAGTCGATGGTGCTTCTTCATACAAGGAGACAGTTAATTTGACCCAGGAGAGAGCTGAGAAATTGATTTTAACTCTGTTAAATTAAGTCTACTGTGGGACTCGGGGGCACCGGTCTCATGGGTTCATTTTATCCCGATGTGAAGATGATGAGGAGCCGTGCTGCCAACGGCAACTTTGTCAAGAGGCTACTGACAAGCTTGACTTGCTCACTTTCTTACTCTCTAATTGCGCGCAGACGCACACACACGCTCAAGTTAGATGTTAACACAGTAAACTGTGGCCTCTGTGTGAAGACAGAAACTTCCCACCTTCTGAAAAATCCACCGAGAGCAGGACTTGCTCATCTGTTGCAGGAAAAAACATATCTCAGGAAAGAGGAAACTGAGCCGAAAGGAAAGAAGTCGACATAATTTATGTAAATAACATGATAAAGATGGCTTTTATCTTTAAAATGGGTGGTTTTAAAGATGCGTTGAAATCAACACCAGAAGCATCAGCTCATCAGTGGTTGTAGATTCGAATACTTCCTGTTAAAAAAAGGAGGCGACGAAAATAAACCACACAAGAAAAATATGAACAGGAGGAATGAAAAGTGCACGGAAAAAAGAAAATATTTAAGCTAAAGTACTGAGAGTACTGTGGGAGATTTAATCAGATACACTTTACCGACTTCATTTGTGTTTTTTGAGACGAGGAAGATGAGGACAGCGAGGAGGAGGCAGCTCCCCGAGGAGACGAGGCCCGGCTCCAAATCAAATGATTGGGATCGACAGCACAATCCACACATATGCCTGACTAATGGGGCAAATCAGTGCTGAGCGAGGAGGCAGAAAAACAGCCACATGTGGCGGACAGGCTGCAGACGGTCATCACGAGGTCGAGACAATGAGGATGTCCAAGCAGGAATTGGTTTGCTGTCGTCAGCGGCGTGCTAAATTGTATTTTTAAGCTGCAGAATGAGAAAATGTGTCTTCTTTTTAATGTGTGAAATTGTCTGTGTTGTGACCTCCAGCAGGCGCGGCCTGAGACGGCCTGAGTCAGCAGAAAACCCGACAGCAGCAACACCTATCCACTATCGTTTATTTTCACTTTTATTTGACCTTTTGTTTTGATGGGAGATTTCAACCAAAATGGCAGCAAAATGATGTTTTTAAATGCGACGCACACCAAATATGGCATTGGTGTTATACGTGTTGATTTGAGTAAAAACACAATTTTCAGATTGACCCAGGGCTGTGTTCGAAACCGCATACTGCATACTACATACTACATACTACATACTTACAAACTCCATTCTGCATACTGCATACTACATACTACATACTACATACTGCATACTGCATACTCATCGATCAGACAGTATGCAGAGCGTTTACCCACAATGCATTTCGCTCCTGCCCGAGCCGAAATCAGCCGGCCTGAAGCTGATTTCGCTTAAGCTCTAAACTCTGTAAACTTTAGCAACATTTGAAACATTTTCAGGTGAGAAAGTAGTCGTTTAGATCCCCAACGTGTTGAAAACCTGACAAAATACCGGCTGTTTACAATTTTGTTCCCACGAATTCGGCGCTACTAAAGCTAGCCGCAGTGAGCAACGCACTTACTGTTATTTTCACAAAATAAAATACCCGTTGCCTTTTATCATTGGGAAAGCCATTACCATACAATTGGTGCTTTTGTTTTGAAAACAGGAAGTGAACCTACCCTCGTTGTAGCTAGCTTGAAACTGCCGTTTTGACAGGAAATGACGATCGGCGACGTCACGTTACGTTGCATCTTGGGTAGTTTGAGTATGAGTAGTAACCTCATGATGCATACCCAACATTTAGGAGAATCTAGTATGCATCCGGGAACTTCTCGCTTACTCAAACTCGCATACTAACTCAAAAAGTTAGTCGGAGAAGTAGGAGAAGTAGGAGAAGTAGGAGAAGTAGGAGAAGTATGCGGTTTCGAACAGAGCCCAGATGTTTTTGACTTTCCTCTCAGTTCCAGTCACCTTGTTTCCACCCGTTTCCCTTTCAGGGCGGGTCAGTATGGAGTCCACTGGAGCAGTGAGGGCACATTGAGCTATCTGGGACCGGTCGATTTGACCTGGAAGTCAGAGCAGAACTGGGAATGGACCCACCCTACATTCCAGCCTCAAGTTGGAAAACCAGTCGGATTTTCCCACTGTCAATGTTTTCAATAATAAAAGTTGATAACAGCACATTATTCCGCTTATTGCTTGTACAAAGACTTATTTTAGGGATGCACAAACAGACAAACAGAAGTGCCAATAAATTGTTTATTATTATTATTACGTCATTCGCCCAGGGCATAAATCTAGCCAGGACCGCCTCTGCTTCTTGAATATTCTGATATTTAGGTAGCGTCTCTTAGTGTTACTGAGCATTTCTTAGCTGGTGATCAATGCATTGTATGCAACACCCTGAGAACCAGATATAAGTATAAACAATGCTTCATTATTTGTCCAAAATCTTTTCCAGCCACGTATGGTGATGCTAAAGTTTGTTTGATTTACAAATGTAGATGTTCAGGAAATGATGGTGGTTACAGCAGCAGAAGAAGAGATGGGTCGTTCTGACTGCAGCATCCTAGATTTTGCTTGATGCGTCGTCTTCTCAAAGAGGAAGGAGTTGATGGTGTTCGTTTTTACCCCAGTGAGGAAAGGGCACGGCACTCTGCAGCGGCTACAGATGATTTTAAAATGTCATTTTCTAGTTCACTGCCCTGAAACTCTGCCACTGCTGCATTATAGAAAAACAAATAGCCGTATTTAAATCACAGCCACCTCAAACACTCAAAAACACTCACAGCTGCAAAATGTCATCGAAACACAGAGGATGCTTCAGATATTTACAGGTCAATCCAACACCGCTTGTAAAGAATTCATTTATCAAAACTCCAGCCTGACTGGAGGATAATTTCCTCCACATTTGGGTTTCATTGCCTTTATCAAATATATAATTTTCAACCTTTTTGTAAGGGAAATTGCAGCTGTGAGACATTTAAGATGATTCAATGCTTGAAAACCCATTTGGGAATATCCAGGCATTATTTTATTCATTGTGGACATTTAAAACGCAGCTCAACACAGAAGGAGACAGCATAAAGAGCATATTTTCATCATCAAGTAAGATGTGGACATGTTCACTCGTTTCATCTAAGAAAATGGGAAATAGGTGCAGTGATTTATTGAAACATGTGCACTAGGGCTGGGCAACGATTGAAGTTTTTAATCTAATTAATCACATGAGTTCCCTGATAAATCACGATTAATCGCATTTGTACGCAAAATCCAAAAATGAATCCAAAAGTAGCGTATAGCTTTTAGCATTTAGTTTTATTTTAAATGTGCTGCCATATGAATGAAAGTGCCATAACATTTGTTGTGCAAACACACTTTTAACATCAGCATCTTTCTGTAGTTTTTATGTAGAAGCCTCGCTCCACTGTCTGTTTCCTTGAATGACTTGCTGCTATCAGTTGTGTGTTTTGCCTTTAAGTGATATTTTAGACTGGAACTACTACGCTGAGAAGACAATTCAACTTGGCAGTGTTTACAGATGACTTTGGTTCTGTCGACTCCGCCGTCTGGAAGAACTTTAAAATGAAAATGGCCGAGTAAAAGTTCCGTACCCTTCTCCATGTTTGGTGGATCCGCCGATTACTTTCTTTTCCTGTTCCGATCTGTTTCCCCACCACACCATCATCACTGCTAACTGAGCTCCCAGTCTCCATGGCATGAGCTTCATTTATACCCAGCAACAGCAGCAGTGAGTTTTGATTCCTATTTATATCCACGCAGCACACATTCACTGTGGTGGTTCAGCGCTCCCAGGACTTCATGCCTGTCACCCGTGACGGCCAAACCCGACCCGTCACCAACGCTGCCTCCAGCCAGCGTCTCTGAGGCTGAAAGCTTCATCCTGCTGTGACTGATGAGAAGTTCACAAGGTGTGTAATATCCCCCTGAAAACGTCCCACTGGTCAAGCAGAACGTGTCCAACAGAAGCGAAGAAAAGGGATTTCTGTTTGTCAGGAAATCTTTCCTCATATTTTCCGGTAAATTGACGCCAAACCTGCACGAAGTGGCAGAGTGAAACCAACCAGAGGCGCCTGGAGGAAACCGTAACACACCAGCAGTCACCAGACTCAGAGGCCAAAAAATCAAAGTCTTACCAAGTATATTTGTCTCATTTCTAGTCAAAATATCTCATTACACTTAATTTAAGACACAACTGCCTAACAAGTACCATTTCAGCCAGATATAGGGACTTGTTTGAAGACAATAGCTCTGGAATATCTTGTTAAATGAAAAAGTCTTGAAAACAAATTGTTTTGAGTCATATTTCCCATGAAACAAGCTTTTTTTGACATTTGAAGAGGTTTTTAAGCTAATTTCAAGATCACTTTTATCTCAAAAGTCCTAAATATCACATCTTATTTCAAGAAATCTTGACAAGCCGATTTTCACTAGTTCCATTGGCAGATTTTTTTGCTTATTTCAAACAAAAAACGTCTTGTATTTGTTGTTTTTCTTACTTATTTTTGGAGGGGCATTTTTTCCAGTACAGAGCTGGTTTCTGCAGGAGAAATAAGTCCTCTTTGAATTCAGACACAAAAAGAAGAAGATTGTGGAGGAAATGCACAGCAGTTCAGATTCCATGACAGCTGATGAGATGAAAGTCACTAAATGTCCTTTGCCTCCTGCTGCTGGTGCATTTTGTTTGTATAGAGAGTAGACAAAGAAGTTCGGCCTTAAAGGGATAGTTCTCCTCTTTTGACATGAAGCTATATGACATCCCATATCAGCAACATCATTTATGAACATCTTCTTACCCCCTGCTGCGTCCTGTGAGCAGAGTTCCAGCCTCATTTTGGTGTTGATGAAGGTAGTCCGGCTAGTTGGCTGGGGTTTAAAAAATAAAGCGTTTTGCTTCTCAAAACAATATGTGTTCAACAGAGTAATACATTTGCATCACAAAATCGTTCTCCAGGAAAAAGTCAGACCTCACATTGCTTGGCCCTATTTTTGCCTCCCTTGATACCAATGCGTCCAGTCACCTAGCGATAGCCGCACATGTTACGGTGTTTACTTCTCGGTCTGCTCTTCGGTCTGCACAGTTTACATTGGATGCATTGATATCAAGGGAGGCAAAAATAGGGCCAAGGGATTGTGACTTTTTCCTGGAGAACGATTTTGTGATGCAAATGTATTACTCTTTTGAACGCATATTGTTTTGAAAAGCAAGACGCTTTATTTTTGTGGCCCCAGCCAACTAGCCGGACTACCTTCATCAACACCAAAACGAGGCTGGAACTCTGCTCACAGGACGCAGCAGGGGGTAAGAAGATGTTCATAAATGATGTTGCTAATATGGGATGTCATACAGCTTCATGTCAAAAGAGGTAAACTATCCCTTTAATTCATTACACCTCACTCATCGCTTGAGGTTTGTCTAAAGGCTCTCTGTGAGCATTTTTTCAGTCAGATTGTTTTTCTCATGGCTTCTCTTTGCATCGCTCTCTAAGTATAACTGAAGCTCGAAGGGTAAACCAAAGAGAGATTAATCCAGTGAAACACTGGGAAATCATTTGTTCTTTATTAACCGTAGACTGACCACATTTCCCATTGTGAGCATGTGATGATCCTGATTAACTTTTAAGTAGTAGTTACTGAGTCGTTGCTAAGTTTTGTCTTCAGTGAGCTCATTAGTCATCTGAGGTTGGACAAACAAACTAACAATGTCGTCAGGACTAGTTTTTTCCAGTTACGTCTCCTGGCCAAAGTTAAAATGTTTTTAAGCCATCATGACCTTGAGAAAGCCATCCATGCCCTAATAAGTTCAAGGTCAGACTATTGCGATGCGCTTTATGTGGGGGTCTCCCAGTCTTCTCTCAGCCGCCTTCAGCTGGTGCAGAACGCTGCTGCCCGTCTTTTAACCAACACCAACAGACGTGTGCACATCACTCCTGTTCTTAACTCCCTCCATCGGCTTCCTGTCCTTTAGAGAACTGATTTTAAACTTTTAATGTTTGTTTTTAAAGCTCTTAACGGCCTCGCCCCATCGTATTTATCTGAGCTTTTAACAGTCCGCAATCCTGGTAGAGCTCTGAGGTCAACAAATGAATGAATGAATGAATGGGTTTATTTAAAGGACAACATGCAATACCATAAATCATTGCCATTTAATGAACAACAACAACAAGATGGTTACATCGGATTTAGCTGGAGTGCTACTTTCCATCCGTAGTCCTTAAAGGGGGATGGGGTAGGGAGTACAATTATAATCATTTTTTCCCTTTCTTTATTTAAAAACAACCTAATTAGCAGTGGGTCTATTTTAATCATTTTAAAGCTGCCGTCGGCAGGTTTTCAAAATTCCGAGTCTAATGTCGGAAAATTCGAACTGACACAACTTTCAGGTCCCTCCCCCTCTGTGGACGAGGTTGTGCACGTGAGTTCACACCAGTGTGCGCGCACATAAGCTGGGGCAGACTCACGCTCAGCATGGAAGACGTGGTTGGTGACTGTTCTGCTCAGATAATAGATAAATAATAAACCTAACTTGATTGGTTAAAAACAGACGGGAGCGCTCGATTTTTGCAAGCACGATTACAGGCTTCAGAGGGAGCTACAGAATTCAGGATTTTTCCTAAACAGCCTATTTAATATTCTACTTCCAGAATCCCATGACAGTTCAAGCTAATATGACTAAAAAAAAGTTGCAGACGGCAGCTTTAATTGGTTCATTTCCGAATTATATATTTTGATTCATATTTTTTATTTTATGAATCAGAATACAAACCCTGGGGTGAGCGAGCCTTTTCTGTGGCTGCCCCCAGGCTCTGGAATAAGCTCCCCGTTGAGCTGCGTCTTATTTCTGACCTGGGCCTCTTCACATCTAGGCTAAAAACATACTTATTTAGGATTGCTTTTAATACCCAGTAGCATGATGACACTTTTATCTTATTCGATTTTGTTGTATTTTATTGCTTTCACTGTTCTTTTATTGTTTTTATTTGTTTTTACTTAATCTTCTCTTTATTTGTTACCTGCTGTAAAACACTTTGGTACACCTTAAGGATTGTCTGTAAAGGGCTGTATAAATAAAGTACATTTACATTAGCAATAATTAAAGTCCATGCTAGTTTATGTGACATTACAACCACTTTTCAGCGATATTATTAGAACAGTAAAGGTGTGCACAGAGAGCAGAAAAGAAGCAAACTAGTTCACAGAAAACAATGTGACACGCTGACGCCATGCATTTGCTACTTTTTTAGCAGATTTTAGCTTAATCCTTCCATCCATCCATTTCTTATACCTGCTTGATCTAATTAAGGCCCTTTAGCTACATTTTATTGGAAATAAATTACAGCTTTGATCATGATTGGCTTTGAATTAGGTCCTCTCATAACATCCACTGCATGTTGTATATACTGTCCATGTGTTTCCTCCCACTGAAATGCACCACTTTAAAAAGAAAATGTGCGCATTGTCAGAAAAACATTAAATTTGTGTCCATCAGGATGGAAACGATTCCACCGTGGAGAACTTTTCTCAATAAGAAACGTTTGTTGTGAAGAAGGCTGAAAGCAATATGCTCGCAAAAAACAAGAAGGACTAAATACCTGCAATGAAATGAAGGAAAAACTTGTCTTTCAAGGATGCACACGCTGTATTCTGATGGCACTTTTAATTCTTCTCTACATTCCTCTATTATGTTATTCAATGAATAAAGAGAATAAATATAAGTTATACACAACACAGATATTTAAATAAACAGAAAATGTTTTTCCTATCGAAACACCGAACAACGCCTACATTATCGTTAGTATCAGAGGTGGGTAGAGTAGCCAAAATTGTACTCAAGTAAAAATACTGTTACTTCAGAATAATATGACTCAAATACAAGTAAAAAGTAGCCATCCAAATAATTACTTGAGTAAGAGTAAAAAAGTGCTTGGTGAAAAAACTACTCAAGTACTGAGTAACTGTTGAGTAACGTCTGATTTATTTGTTAACACAAGCATTCAATCAGACAGACAAAAATACTAAATAATCATCTTTAGGCCAATTAGAGTTCATCCAATTGATAAAATAAATTGAAATGAATTTATTAATTACAAAATAGTTTAAAGAAAAATAATCCAGGTAAATTCAAGAACTTCAATAAAAAATAAAAGAGACTTAGGAAATGTTTAAAACATATGTAACCCATATGTAACCTAAGAAACAAACATTCATCTATCCATGGGGGAAAAACGAGTTTAGGAAACTTAGCGCTACATGTTTCCTCAAGTTAGATGTTGAGTTTCTGCTGAAATGTGCGTTTGTTTTGGTTGACACAGAAGACACATAATGTAGCTGCTGTTTGTCACTCTTTGTAAGGTAAACATGCTTTCAGTATGAGGCCTCGTCTGCGTCTTCATTTCCCACCGTTGGTTCTGACATTTTTCATCTGTTTCTTTGTTTGTTTGCTACGACTGCTAATGCTAAAGCTAACACGTCCCGCCGCTGAGATCGAGTACGGTCACGTGACCAGACCGCACGGCTGCGTCTGATTGGTGGAACACAGTCAGGTGGTAGAGCCTTTGGCGGAAGTCTCTCTCTCTGTCAGAATAAAACATTAAAATGAGGCGTACGCGGGGGGATAAAAATAATGAGGCGTAGAATACCAAAGAGGTAAGAAGAAAAGTAACCAGCTCATTGTAGCCTAATGTAGCGGAGTAAGAGGACAGTTTCTGCTGCACACATCTACTCAAGTAAAAGTAAAAAGTATAGAGATTTAAAACTACTACTAGAAGTATAATTTTTTCAAAAAATTACTCAAGTAAATGTAACTCATTACTACCCACCTCTGATTAATATTAACCTCACCGTATCAACTTTTGTTTCTTTTCTTCATGAACATCCAGTTTTGCATTTTAAGCCTGCAGCACGTCTTTGTCCCAGACGCCTCCGAGCCCAGAGAAGTGGACGCCGCCTCTGGAGCAGGTTAACATCAGGTTAACATCAGGCTAACATCAGGCTAACATCAGGCTAACATCAGGCTTCTTCTCTGCACAGTAAAGTCTGTGAATGGAACTCTGTATCGTGGTGCTTGACAAAGGTTTCCCACAATAATCCCTTGTCCGTGTGGTTCTATCAGCTGTTGATGATGAGGGTTCTTGATGCAGCGCCGTCTGAGGGGTCAGAGGTCACGGGGGTCCAGCTCAGGCTTGCTCCCTTGTCCTTCACACACTGAAACTCCTCCAGATTCCCTGAATGCTTCAATGATATTCTGCTCTGTAGAGAGAGAAATATGCAAATCCCTTCCAATCTTTCTTTGATTTTAAACACTTGAATGATTTTCTCACACATATGTTAACGAACTGGAGTTCTTTGTGCCCATCTTTGCTCCTGAAAGACTCAGCTGTTCATGTGTCTGGAGTTTCTAAACCAACGGTTTTAAATAGACCAGCAGTGCACACTCTGCTCCCACCATCATCTGTTTCTTTCCTGCAAAAATAGCTCAATTTTTCCTTTCCTGTATCTAATAATTTTCTCTCCAGAGACCAACGGGGCTGCAGACTTGAATCATCCCTCTGCCTTTCAGTGATGTTCTCCTTGGTTTTCACCACATCACAGCTTAAGAAGACCCAACGAAAATACAGAAAGGACCCCTGTGAATATGAAGAAGGCTTTTTAAGCAGATGTGTCTGTGTATCGTTGAGAGTCGATGAAAGTACAGTTTGTGTGTCGGTCACGAGGTCGACTCAGGGTCACATTCTCAGTTGATTCATGAAAGAGTCTGCTGTGCTCACAGCGGACCCTCCTGAGGATGAGGTGGCCTTAACGTGGTGAATTTATGACCTTTATCTGGCTAAAGCTGATCAATGAAAGGCTACAGTGACTCCAACGATCCCACGATAGAGATCAGAGCTGATCAGGGTGATCTGACGGTTTATGGATTCTGAGAAAACATGTGTGTGTCATCGTGATGCGTCTTCCTAAAGGCGTCATTACGAGTCACGGTGAGTCGGGAAGGAACAAAGAAGCAACACAACTTATCAGCATCTTCCAGGTTTTACAGTTCTAACTACAAAGATGGTCATATGAACAAACAAAACCAAAAATGGTCATATATGGTCATTCGGACATAGAAGTTTGAAGAACGGTCCTCCTCGAATTTTATTCTAATAACTGCCCTTCTCCAGGGGAACTGTTTCAGTGTGCATTCCCACACGAGTCGGACCTTGATAGGGACTGATGCGACGCAACCATCTGCGACAGCAACGTGTTACTTTAGCGCCACATTCAACAACAAAACAGAACAAAACAAAACCCGGTAAAAGTAAGGAGAGAAGAAAAAAATACCACCAAGAAGCTAAGATGGAGAGCAGGGAGGCCACCGTGTTCATGGTCTGCATGATGGTGATATTAATCATGGACGATCACATCAGGCGTCTAACATGGAGGCTGGCAGAGCTCACAGAGAGAGTCAGGAGACGAAGGATGGAGCGCAGGCCATACTTCTTGGTTTCATGAAGGAAGGAGAGCAGAGCGCCGCAGACAAAGGAGACCACGTGGAGGTTTAACTTATTAAACACGCCAAGGTTGTGTCCGTGTCGTATGAGGAAACATTTCAGCCTGACAACATGACAAGGGGCGGAGCTACCGACCACCAAACACCTCCGTCAGATGTGTTCCTATGGAAACCAGAACAGGCCCAGCTGAGGAGAAGGAGCTGAAATGGTTCCAGGAACTGAGAGCCGTGGTCCCCAGTTCCTGTATGTCCGAATGCGCAAATTGTCAACATAAGCGGCAGAGATTCAGAAGAGATGATGCACCGCGTCACCCATCAGCTTACCTGCTGCCTCCTCAGTAGTTGTCTGAGGTTTTATGTCCCCGATTTCCTCCTGAGCTGCAGACTTTAAACACATTGAATGCATTAGTACAGGCTTGTAATCGTTCAGAATAACATCTATGCTTCCTTAATTTACAGCCTTATTGTCTTCCCAGTTGCACTGTGAGGGGGCAGCAGGATTTCTGTGTCGACAGAATCAAACACAGCATTCATGAGGTGGATCGCAGTCTGCAGAAGCTGTTTGAAGTGGACGGAGTAGATTTAGGTGCTGAATGTTTCCTTCTCCGGTGTGTCGTCATGTGACCGCAGAGCTGCTTCCTTACTGGCCGCTGCTGCGCTCTGTGTCACAGCCTGCAGTAACGTCATGGTGGACCTACGTGTGTTGGCTTTGTTGCTCATTAACAACAAACCAACATCAAGAGTTTTGTTGCTCACTTAACCAAAGAAACAGAGGAGCTCAAAATGCAGCAGAGTTACTTTGTTTATGAGATCATTTCGTATTTTCTGTGAAAGCTGCCTTTTTGGGGAAAAGTTCATTGACAAGAATGCATTTTCAATGCATTTTCTTTGAATTGAAAGCAGCAAACATCCAGTGAGGTGTGTGGGCGTCCTGTGAGTACGATTAGTTGGAACCTGAGAGTGTTGAATGAGTAAGTGTCTGAATGAGAGGCTGCCGCTGACTGAATGAGACCCATACAGCCATCAGATGGCAGCACATCCAGACTCACATCTCGACTTCTGGCTCTCGGAATAGTTTCCATTCTTTTTGTTGCATCCATTCATTTCAGTTTTGTTTCTTAGATTAAATACAGATGATTAGAAAAACAACATCTGAGATGAAAGTTTTCAGTATCTACAGCAGAACTTTCGCCAAATGTCCTCGAGGTTTTTGGGTTTCCTCTGGGTCGTACCTCGCTGTCGTTTTCTCCTCTTCGGTCCAGTCCTGCTTCTGCCTCGGTCTGCTTTGTGTTTCTGAATTTATGCATTAGCTGCACCTTTGATTTTCTCATCCACCTGTGGTCTGCGATGTTGTGCCAGCCCTCATCTCTTTATGTGTTCTTTGTAGAGAACATTACCGGAGCTCTGTATGCCAACACCTCTGCTTCTGTCAGAGATTCCTTCATCCAGAAGAGTGTCGTGGAACGGCAACTTAGTTCAGAAATCTATCCAGTGAGTCGCGGTTAAAGGGATAGTACGCCTCTTTTGACATGAAGCTGTATGACATCCCATATCAGCAGCATCATTTATGAACATCTTCTTACCCCCTGCTGCGTCCTGTGAGCCGAGTTCCAGCCTCGTTTTGGTGTTGAGGAAAGTAGTCCGGCTAGTTGGCTGGGGTTTAAAAAATAAAGTGTCTTGCTTCTCAAAACAATATGCGTTCAACAGAGTAATACATTTGCATCACAAAATGGTTTTCCAGGAAAAAGTCAGACCTCACAATCGCTTGGCACTATTTTCTCTCCCTTCGTATCACTGCCTGCTGCCACCTGGCGCCTGCCGCACCTGTTACGGTGTTTGCTGCATGGAAGCAGGGGACTGCTCGGTCTGCACTTCGGTCTGCTCGGTCTGCACAGCAGGCAGTGATACGAAGGGAGAGAAAATAGCGCCAACGCCAAAACGAGGCTGGAACTCGGCTCACAGGACGCAGCAGGGGGTAAGTCAATGTTCATAAATGATGTTGCTAATATGGGATGTCATACACCTTCATGTCAAAAGAGGCGAACTATCCCTTTAAGGTCCAACTGATAAGATATGAAAATAAATAGGTGATATGCATACATTTCAGATGACTTAGATGGATAAAATAAAGGGACTTTTAAGGTTTCACACTGTTAACGTGCAACAGGAAGTTTAACTGATGCTTTTAGCACCTGTCGCAACTTCCCCCCCACATTCCTACAGCTACCGTAATGCTGCCAGAGGCTTTTCTACAGATACAAGGAATAATTGTGAGGTTGTACTTTGCCGGGTTCTTTATGTTGCATGTTGGCTGATAGCATCGCCGCCAGCCCTCTTCCCCGTTAGCGGGGATGCCCTCTGCCTCTGATGGTGTTTGAAAATCCTCTCCACAGTTGTGCAGGAAAATGAAGAGGAAGCAGTCTGCCTGCAGAGCCTCTCCGCCTCAGGCATCATGTCGAAGAGAGTTTGTTTTGTTTTTCCACCTCACACCTCTTCCCCCTTTTGTCTGGGAGCGCTCTGCTTGTCTGCAGAAATAGATACAAGTTCGATGGGGTTTGGTGGAGCGGCAAAGCAGAACATCAAAACCATCAAGAAAGAGTGGTATGTCATCATTTAGTTAGGTGCTACATGTGTGTGTGCACTCTTTGGAAAATGAGATATTGAGACCGTAGAATTTAAAACTCATCTGCATAAAGTGACAATAAAATCAACCCGTTACAGAAAAAAAAAATGTCTTTACTGATCAAAGACTCTGCAATAAGCTAATTAACATACGATCAACATCTGACTTCATAATTTCACCAGTGCAAATGAGTCAGACGGTTTCAGCACCCCATTAAAGCTGCATTTATCAAACCCAGCTGACAGCCGCTTGATCATCCATGTAGTCGGTGTTATAACGGCAAACATTCTGCTTCCAGCACACACAAAGCAGCAGATATTTACTTTCGGCTCCGCTTTAATGTCACCGTGGTCACAGTAAAAAGCAGCTCTGGTCCAATAGTACAAATAAATGAATGTGAAAAGTGCCCTAAAAGTACTTTTTCCTGGTTAAAACTCAGCATAAATGCACATCCCAAAAGATTAAAAAGGAGTCGAAGTCGGTTTTTTGTGCAGACCAGTCTGGTTGTTTAATTATCATAGTGTGCCGTGGCATTGATATCGCTCTTTACTTGAAGTACACTACGAGGATTGAATAAGGGAATAATAATAGATGCATTATTGTTCATACATATTCGATAAGTGTCATTGTGCTAAATCTTGCTATTTATACGGGTCTATAAGGGTGACCAGCTCTAAGCCAACCAAATGTGTTTCTGTGGGAGCATCAGGCCTGAAAAGTGGTTCAAAATACTGATATTATGTCTAACTTAGGAAAAAAAAGAAGTCTGTAATTATGTCGTGCTTTTCTACGGTCAAATTTTTGGGAAAAGTGTCTGCTTCTTAGGTGAATGGTGGTTATGTCAGCTGCTTTTACCCGTCTGGCAATCAGTGGGACTGCATCCACAGATCAGCACATCTCAGCCACATATTTCTTGGAGACTAACATGTACCGTGTTGTTTTTTGTCCCTATAAAAACTTTATCTCCCCAACGTTAGACTGAAGAATCCCTCTGGTAAAAACCTCACATAGAATAACCTTTAACCAGCTTCACTGGAAGCTACATTACCTCTTCCATGTGGGACTTTCCACGATATTCTGCCAAAATGTTCTTTGTTGGTTTCACTAAATGTTCCCGGTGTTGTCAACTTACATTTGACCAATAATGTGCTGATTTTGACTGAAATCAAACATCAAACCCCCTAAACTGAAATTTAATGGTGGTGCCAAACAAGTAGTTTTAGTGCCAAAGCCCAACCGGAAGACTACGTGTCCCGACTTTACCCGAGTTCTAAAGTTTAAAAAGAATGAGTGAAACAAAAAGAAAAGGATCATTGGCTGTGAGCCGAGCTGTTCATCATGTTGTCTGGTGTCACATTTATCTCGTCAGCGATTAAAGACCATAAATCCTTATCGCTCTGACAGATTATGTCTGTTTGGAGGCCATACCTCCCGTTTTTCCCTCCATTTAGGAGACAAAGTCCTGTCTGTTAGCTGGCTCATGTGTGGGTGAAGAGAAAAGGAAGCGGACTCTGTGTGTCTCAGTAGGTGATGATGACACCATCAGATCAAACAGACATAAAACAAAAACACCACCCGCCCCACAGCCTACGATCACACCGGCTCGACTAAACGATATGAAGTTACAAAATTCCCCAGAGCTTCCAGAACTTTTCTAACAAAGTTCTTCACACAGCACCAGGAGAACTGTCATGTTCTGACGAACTATGATGCCGAACCAGAACGCCGAACAGCTTTCTGAAAAAAAAAAAACCTTGTTGCTATTCTCCCAACACGGATCGTTGCTACAGGACTCTGGGATTTTAATAAAATGCGTAACATTCAACGGGGGCTTGTTTGTGTGCTGCCAGTCATGTTTTTTCTTCTCTGTGTTCGAAACCGCATACTTCTCCTACTTCTCCCACTACTCATACTAACTTTTTGAGTTAGTATGTGAGTTTGAGTAAGCAAGAAGTTCCCGGATGCATACTAGATTCTCTGAAATGTTGGGTATGCATCATGAGGTTACTACTCATACTCAAACTACCCAAGATGCAACGTAACGTGACGTCGCCGATCGTCATTTCCTGTCAAAACGGCAGTTTCAAGCTAGCTACAACGAGGGTAGGTTCACTTCCTGTTTTCAAAACAAAAGCACCAATTGTATCGTAATGGCTTTCCCTGTGATAAAAGGCAACGGGTATTTTATTTTGTGAAAACAACCGGAAGTGCGTTGCTCAGTGCGGCTAGCTTTAGTAGCGCCGAACTCGTGGGAACAAAATTGTAAACAGCCGGTATTTTGTCAGGTTTTCAACACATTGGGGATCTAAACGACTACTTTCTCGCCTGAAAATGTTTCAAATGTTGCTAAAGTTTACAGTGTTTAGAGCTTAAGCGAAATCAGCTTCAGGCCGGCCAATTTCGGCTCAGGCAGGAGTGAAATGCATTGTGGGTAAAGGCTCTGCATACTGTCTGATCGATGAGTATGTAGTATGCAGAATGGGAGTATGTAGTATGTAGTATGCGGTTTGGAACACAGCCTCAGTCTCTTCTCGGAGTTAATACCTTCAGATCAGGCGGCGGCTGATTGTCCTCCCGCCTGATGCTAATGCTACCAGAGACACACAGCATCTGTTGAAAACCGCCCAGTGGACCTTCCACCTCTTGGCATTCTTCTCCTCGCTCCGCTGTTCACAGACTATTAGAGCGTTTATGCTGCTGGTGGAGAGGCAGCCGCTGAACTCATTTCACAGGTTAATTAGAACAAAAGGATCAGCCTTTCAGTGGGCGAGAGGCTTTGATTATTGAAAGGTTGTGGCTCGCTCTCGTCCCTGCAGGCCTCCAGTGAGAGGACCGAGTATATTGGGCTCCATCACGGATAAATGCCACCTATCAATCACCTGATCACGGCTGGCTGCCATCATTAGCGTGTTGTGATTGAAAGATAAGCTTTGTAATCATCCTCAGGCAAATGCAGAGTGAGGTTATTAATATGCTGCATGTCTGTGGGAAATGAAATGACAAGTTGGGTCAACTTCTCAAAATACGAGTGCCCGGATTGGAGAGGCTGAGAAGCTGAGAGCTAACGTAAAGGTTCAAGTATGGAGGGAAAACACAGCCGGAGTGAATATAATGCCTCGAGCAAAGTTTTTACAAACATGTTGAACAGATTATTAGTCTGAGCTTTTGTTGCTTTGACATGAAGAATGTTTGGTCTCTGGCTGGTTTAACCAAAGTAAATACTGTTAATAATGTTTGAACAATCTGGTCTGAGCTCCTTTATCCTCCAACTCAGCATGAACCCTCTTAGACAGCTTTCTGTCCTTTCTTTAAGGAGTCTTCAGGAATAGTTCTCCAGGCTTCTTGAAGGACGTCCCAAAGCTCTTCTTTTAGAGACACATAAAATTGTGTATCATCTGCATAACTGTGATAATTGATGTTAAAGTTCTGCAATATCTGACCCAAAGAGAGCATGTAAAAGTTATGGCCACTCGCTCAGATTCATAGCTGCCAGTTACTTCTAAGTAGGACCTGAACGAGTCAAAGACTGCTTAGGAAAGTCAAGAAACGCAGCGCTGAGATCCAACAGAACCAGGATTGAAACATAACCAGAATCAGTGTCGTTTAACACTTTGACCAGAGCTGTTTCAGTGCTGTTATGACGTCGGAAGCCTGATTGAGAATTAAAGACTTCCACTTTCATTCAGAAAGTCGTTGAGCTGGTTAAATACAACTTTCTCAGTAATCTTGGATATAATACAATATCTGACATCACTTTCAGATCCTGTTCATCTGCTGTAGATAGTTCTTTAGGCCGGACACTTCTTCTTCTGTCCTCCACTTGTCCAGTTTTCTCAAATGTTTTAAGGACAGACTGCACACCATGCTGAGATATGCCAAGTTTACAGCTAACAGCTCTTTGGGAATCACCTTGTTGCTGCAGAAATCCTGTTTTCTGTCTGTCACACTGTGTTATCTTTGCTGTTTTTCACACATGCAGCTAAAGAAATGGGAACAAATCTTAATTCCAGTCTAAAACCCACAAAGAGCTTCTAGATTATTCATTTCTGGTGGCATAAAACAGTTTAATCATTTAATTTTTATTAGTTCTTACATAATTAGTCATTAGATTATATCTTATATTCCTTTTTTAAGCTTTAAATTGAATCTTATTTACTTTTTCTTGATGTTGAATAACATATTATTCTTATTATTGTTTTTTTCCTACTTTTCTACTTTTAGACGTGATAACATTAATTTTTTGGGGATTAGGATTTTTTTTAACTGAATTTCTTATATTAATTTGACTCTTTTGGCAACTGAAAGCAGTTTTAACGTAAATGTACAAAAAAGTTGAAACTATGAAGCTGTTTTTCACAGATGCAGCTAAAGAAATGGGAACAAATGATGTGTCTCTGTGACAGGCTGCTGGGAACAAAGTGCCTAAAGATCCAGTTTAAAATGGCTTCTTTGCTAAGTTGTCTGTTCTGTGTGGACACAACACTGGTTCATCCCTTGAGTTAGGAGCCTTTTTTTCTGCCTGAATGATTCATAGGTCAGACTTAAGTGGCTGAACAAAGAAAAAACACATTCCTCTGAAAATGAGAGGAAAACGACCCTCAGAAAGCTGGAGAACTATTGATCCAAACCACTTCAAAAGATTAGAGAAAAGAACATCTGGCTGTTTGGAAATTAGATCAAAGTTATTTCTACACTATCGTGTTATTTTCCAGCTATGTTTAAGTTGTTTAGAGCTGATGTTGATTAGACAGTTATACGGTTTGTACAACATATTATTTCTAATGTAATCCAGAGCTCCTCAGCTCCGGTAACTGCATTGGCTGGTCTGACAGATAGAAGTCACATGTCTCAGGGACCTAATCTCTTCAGACTGCAGCCACCACTCCGGCATTGCTTCGTTGAAATCAGACACCAACACTTTTTAACAAAACAGGAGCATTTTGTCTGTCAGCATATGATGGTTTAAAGCTTCTCCAAAATTGCTGTAAAAGAGCTGAGAGAAGCTCTCAGAAAGTGTCTGTCAACATTCAAACACTCACATGCATTCACAGTCAAATCGCCAGCATCCAGCAGCGTCTGCTTTACAATCTGCTCTGCAGAGGTTTTATTTTCAGTCCAGATGCTGCCGACGATCCAGAGATTTCTGGCATCATTCTGCTGCTGCTCCCGCCAAACAGAAATATAGATTTCACCCAGGACACACACACAAACACGATACAGCAGTTACACTTGCATCCACATTACCTTTTGGCTGTTATTATCACATTGCACCCACTCGGTGACTCGGTGTGCCGGTTCAGTGGCCAGGGGCTTCCAGTATTGAGTCTTATTACAGCGGCCCGAGCTGAGAGTGATGGTATCAATGTAAACTTGGAAAGCAGCTGGGGGGGGGCTTTCAGCTCAGAACACGAGCGCAGACTTCTAAATGTCATTTGTGGTTGCTGGGCAGATTAATGGGCTTGTGTACATTTAGTGAAAACAGGATGGATACAGAAGAAGCATCTCAGCTCGGGGCTGTTTGGCTGCAGTTGTTATAACCGCTTCTGTCTGTTCGGTTTGTTGAATGCATCAAATAAACAGCAAAAACACGGTTTAAAATCTGCATCTGTGCATCACACAACCCTTCCCTTAACACGTCTCTTTCTGGAACTCCACTTTCCAAAAATATTCTTCCAAACGGTTTTATTTAAACCAATTCCTAACCAAAACTTTAACTTCTTTCAACCACAAACCCTCCAAGCCTGAAAGGTTTTTGGTTTTCTTTAAGCCTTCATCTCAAAGATCCAAGTGCCACCTGAATTGCATCTAAAGCCTCATACAGACAAGAACCTAATCTCCTGGCTCCACACTCTAAACATTTATCTCAAATTTTTCACCCTCATTTTTGTCACTTCTTCCAAATCTTATAACACAACCATCAAAACAGACAAAGTATTTTGGCGAAGCTCTCGTCTCTCTGCTCAGATTCACTGTTATTTAAACTCCTGAACCATCTTCTCTATGCATAATTGTGGACATGCATGTGGATTCTGACATTTCCCTCCAGTTGCCTTTACCATCTGAGCCTCGGATTCCCCACTAAGAAATAACTATGCTCCCTTCATTTTCATGCAAAGCTCATCTTCCACTCAAACTCTCATTCAAATTTTGTTTTTCAGCACCAAACTGTGCAGCCAGTGTCTGACTGTGACAGTCATTTATCACAGAGTGAAGCACTGCAGAAGCAGAGCCACAGCTGTAGGCTACATCACACCACACCTCATCTATTCCTCCTCAGTTTACACACTCTCCCAAAGGTTTAACACTCTAACAAATGTTCCACATGTCCTCCATTGACTGATAACAGTGCTGGCATCGACTAAAGGTCTCCAGTAATTGCTGAGGTTTGGATGTCGACGGTTTTGCAGCATAAAGCAAACATTGTTAATGGAGGCCTGGAGATGAAGAAGAACACAACAATTAAATCAGAAAAGAGATGAGCTGAGGGACAGCGAGGAGGAGTGATAAAAGACAGACAAATGGAGAGAAATAATAATTAAAATGAATAGCACCAACTGAAGGGGGTGGAAAGTGCAGGAGGGGGAAATAATGATAGGAGGATAATCCCAGGTAGAGTCAGAGTGGAGCGTGAAATAAGGGAAGAAAATAAAGAAAGGCGGCATGAAGGAGGATGGTAAAGCGAGCCAGTTAAGTCCTCGCTGTTTGCATCGGGGAGCTGCAGGCCTGAATGACAAAGTCCCCATTAAACCGAGATGGAGTCTCCTGTTGCAGCAAAGAGAAACCATCGCTGAACTCGCTCAGGTGGATCCATTTACAGAGGCGTAATTAGACACAGAGCACAGTGACTCCCGGACTCACTGCTGCAGTTTGCAGAGGAGCTGCTGGAAATCCTCACAGGATGTCGGTCCACTGGAGTCTGGTGGGGCGGCCGCCCACAGGAGCAGGTCTGGACTTTTATGCGAATGATGTAGTGTTGTGCTGCACACATTTCAGTAGGCGGTGTCCTTTTAAAGACGGTTTAAAGTCTGAGTTTGTCACATCACAGACAAATGTGTCATTAACCTCACAGCCAACAACAAATGATGAAAACTGTCATCAATAAAATAAATTTGGTCCCAAAATAATAGGACAATTAGCAGTTCGCTGTGCTCTCAGACGGTGGAGACTCACTTCGGATCGACTGATGTCAGATTACCTGCAGAGGTGGGTAGTAACCAGTTACATTTACTCCGTTACATTTACTTGAGTAAGTTTTTGAAAACGTACTTCTAGAAGTAGTTTTAAATCTCTATACTTTTTACTCTTACTTGAGTAGATGTGTGCAGCAGAAACTGTCCTCTTACTCCGCTACATTAGGCTACAATGAGCTGGTTACTTTTCTTCTTACCTCTTTGGTATTCTACGCCTCATTATTTTTATCCCCCCGCGTACGCCTCATTTTAATGTTTTATTCTGACAGAGAGAGAGACTTCCGCCAAAGGCTCTACCACCTGACTGTGTTCCACCAATCAGACGCAGCCGTGCAGTCTGGTCACGTGACCATACTCAATGTTAGCGGCGGGACGGGTTAGCTTTAGCATTAGCAGTCGTAGCAAACAAACAAAGAAACAGATGAAAAATGTCAGAACCAACGGTGGGAAATGAAGACGCAGACGAGGCCTCATACTGAAAGCATGTTTACCTTACAAAGAGTGAGAAACAGCAGCTACATTATGTGTCTTCTGTGCTAACCAAAACAAACGCACATTTCAGCAGAAACTCAACATCTAACTTGAGGAAACATGTAGCGCTAAGTTTCCTAAACTCGTTTTTTCCCCCATGGATAGGTGAATGTTTGTTTTTTAGGTTACATATGGGTTACATATGTTTTAAACATTTCCTAAGTCTCTTTTATTCTTTATTGAAGTTCTTGAATTTACCTGGATTATATTAATTTAAGCTATTTTATAATTAATTAATTCATTTTAACTTATTTTATCAATTGGATGAACTCTAATTGGCCTAAAGATGATTATTTAGTATTTTTGTCTGTCTGATTGAATGCTTGTGTTAACAAATAAATCAGACGTTACTCAACAGTTACTCAGTACTTGAGTAATTTTTTCACCGAGCACTTTTTTACTCTTACTCAAGTAATTACTTGGATGAATACCTTTTACTTTTACATGAGTACAATTTTTGGCTGCTCTACCACCTCTGATCACCTGAAATGAGTCACAGTAAGGCAAAAAGAGTGGAGTTAATTTCAGCCGAAGCAAACCGATAGATATAAAATCCCAAATATTAAATGTGTCAGTCACATTCCAGCTGCGGACGAAGTTACCAACACCGTTCAGAGTAGGTTTGTCCTGGCTGTCCACACATCGGTGCAGCGTGAGCCAGTGGGCATACCTCAGGTGAAAGTTTGTAAAGCTACCAGCTGAAAAATAAGAGTTTTTAATGGCAATCTTGAGCCCCATTACTTCAGCTCTACAGTTTCCACTGACCACAGTTACAGCTGAAGCTTCAGTTCAGTTGGTGTGTGCACAGCCGAATCCTCCACAGAGTGGCGTTCGCCAAAATGAATCCTCTTTGTGTAGCTCCAGTTCATGTTCATACGTCTGTAATACAGAAAGATGGTTAACTCACCTCTTTTCACTGAGCATAAATCTGAACAACGCTGAGGTTGGCATCAAACTGGTGTGTTGCCAGAAATGCGGGGGTGCCACATTTCAGTTCGCTCTTCAAAGCATCAATCCAGTTGTTCTTCTTCTCATTATTCCTCTGAACTTTAAGGAGACAGCCCAAGTTCTGCAAGTTCTGGCATCCGGAGAGAAAGCGTTTCAGTGGCAAAAGCTGAACAATTAGCTGGCTAGTTGCATCTATTAGGCCTATTTATAACATTCCAGTGTTTGGGGTGGGGTCAGTTTTTGCTCACCTTATGCACTCAATCCCACTGTGTCGTGGAAATGTGATTTTAGATCAGCTCCAAAAATCCTCAACAGAAAATCAAGAAAAAACTGTTTTTGAACTGTTCATCCTCGATGTTTTCTAGACTGAAACTGAGTCACATCAGTTGTTGTTATGCAAACTGACGAGATGTCACGACATCTCATTGCCAATAACATAATCCAACTCTTAGTTTAAGTCCAAACAATTGGGCTGTAGGTCAGTTAAAGATCCGTACAGCTTCCTGTTGCTTCATAGGTTTACATGAAGATAAATAAGTTTACAACACAGTTGTCTTTAAACATTTTAGTGCCTAAATTCATCATTAACCTATTCCAAATACCAAAATCCACTCAGTCTGCACTTAAATCCCGTTCCTCTTGTTAACTTTGATAATGTTCTATCAGACAACAATCACTCACATTTTGGGACATTTTATCAAACAAGGCACTTTCCTCTTAAACGAGCCGAGTGAAAGAAATTTGAAGGAAAGAAATGGGAAGAACAACTTAGTAAGAATGTTGCACCACATCAGTACTGAACTGATGAGTCTTCTTGCCCTTTAAGATTACAAGCTTCTCACAACCAAAGTAAAAACTGACTAAATCAAAAGAGTGGGGAAAAAAACAAATAGAGAAGATGAAACTGAAGGTGCCTTTAACACGATGAGGGCTGAACTTAATACAACAGGCTCATTGAAATAAAGAACTTGTACAGTTTGGAGATCGGGATAATAACGTTTGCGCAGTAAAATGGAACGTTGCTTACAGACCGTCACGTGTTTTGTACAAGAAGTATAAGAGGTCTATGGACGCCACCGAGCACGGGACTACAGACACCAGCTTTGGGAGTAGGAAATCAAAGAGAGAAAGGCCACTCATGTAGCTTGAATCAGCTGCAGAGTCGAAACAAAAGAAGGAATTTTAGCCTGATGAAATGATTTTAGTAAAGTGTCGTATTTACGAGGATTTTTCAGCTTGTGAAAGGAAATACTTGAGAATGACTTCTGCTCTGACATGGAAACACCCATATATGTTGTACTTTACAAGATATCATGATGAGTTATATTTAAGGAAATGACTACGTATGGTTCCATTTATTGGGAAGCTTATTGGAGATGCAGACTTAAAAAGGTTTTGGTTGGCAGTTGCTTTGTGTCGCGTCACACTATGGGAGTAGCAGCCAATGAGTGTTAAACTTTGTAGTCTATATAATAATATCTAGTTTGCAAACCATATATTTTGGATTATCTAACCACGTGCTTCTAATTCCCAAACCAAACCATTAGTGGTTGTGAGGAAAGAAGAAAAGTAGTAATCCTGGAGAATGAAAAGTGAAAGTGACAGTGGACAGAAATTGCTAATTATTTTTCAATAAATCCAACAGGAGACATGTTTCACACATCAAACTTAAACTGCGTGATCTACCCTGTACCTTTGACTTTGATTGAAAAGTAGAAGCATGAGGGCTGAAATAATCTCCTTAGGAAATGCCCCGGGATGTTTAAGTTATATGAGCTATTGGTTGGAAAGTCTTGTTTGAATAGAACTTTATTAGAATGTATCATAAGCATGATAATGAAAGCAATACTAAAGAAGAAGGGCAGTTTCACCAAATATATAACTGAGAAACACTCATCAGTGATGCAGATATTAAGGAAATTAGTTTTATCTGGTGATCTCAGTTCTGTAATAAACTTAAAACAAAAACTGTTCAATTAAAAAGTAACAAGCGATCAGATCTGTAAGTTCAGAGCAGACGACCGGAAACAAAAAATAACGGTTAGATGATATAAACCAGAAGCCAAAAACATGCCGCAGCTCTCACATCACATCAGGGCTGCAGCAGACGGCCGACAGCTCCTTTTTTATCTGGAAGCCTTTGAGACGATCCTGTGGCAGAAAATCAGAACAATCTCTAAAGACTCTCTTTAAAAGTCTCATTAGAGGTCTTCCACAGGCGTAACGCACGATGCACGGCTGCAGTTATTTAGAGCAATCACACTCACCGGAAATATGGGAATGTTGTTAAAACTGACAAGAAACAACATCAGAAACAAAAAAGATGTTTTTGCTTTGTTTTATTGTAAATGATGTGTTATCCATTTCCATCTCATAGCAGGATTACTTTTCTATACAAACGTGAGTGCACGTGGTCTGAAGAATGCACGAGGTGTGCATATTCTCACCACACATTCTTCCTTTATAAATGTCACTTTGTGTGGGGTAAACGGCTTTTATGTGTATGCACTGTTTATGCCTCCTGATCTTCTGTTTTCTCCTGTTAAAACTGTTCGATTCATTTATGCTTATCATCAGCTTATTGGTTGATCACTCCATTGTTGCTTAAAAGTCTGACTTAAAACCAAATTAACTTTAAACTAGGGCTGGAAGAGTTAACTCATTATTATCGCGTCAACTCTGTAATTATTTAATGCCTATAGATATTTTATTGCACATTAATGCAGGTGACTATGCAATGTTTTTTTTGGGGGGGCTTTTGTGCCTTTAATGGATAGGAAAGTTCAGAGAGACAGGAAGCAGGCGGCAGAGAGAGGGGGAACGACACGCAGCACAGGGCCGTCCGATGCTGGACTCGAACCCTGTTTTATTATTTATTTTATTATTGTAAAAGTTCTGTTGCTCACAGGCTTTTATTTTGTAAAAGTCTGCTGCTGTCTGCTGTGGAACAGGAAAAGAAATTAATCGGCGGATCCACCAAACATGGAGAAGGGTACGGAACTTTTACTCGGCCATTTTCATTTTAAAGTTCTTCCAGACGGCGGAGTCGACAGAACCAAAGTCATCTGTAAACACTGCCAAGTTGAATTGTCTTCTCAGCGTAGTAGTTCCAGTCTAAAATATCACTTAAAGGCAAAACACACAACTGATAGCAGCAAGTCATTCAAGGAAACAGACAGTGGAGCGAGGCTTCTACATAAAAACTACAGAAAGATGCTGATGTTAAAAGTGTGTTTGCACAACAAATGTTATGGCACTTTCATTCATATGGCAGCACATTTAAAATAAAGCTAAATGCTAAAAGCTATACACTACTTTTGGATTAATTGTGATTAATCAGGGAAATCATGTGATTAATTAGATTAAACATTTTAATTGTTGTCCAGCCCTACTTTAAACATGACAATAAGAAAGGAGGGTATGCATCGTGAAAAGGTTCCTGGATCAGGAAGTCAGTGGCTCCCAGTGGCTTAGACGGTTTTGCTCGTTTGTAAGGTTTACACCGGCAAACCGGTTCAATAAACGGGAAGCTGCTGAAGTCTAAAGCTACTTAGCTGTAGAACAGGAAACTTGGCATATATCCCAAATCTGTGGGATTCCACAATAGTTCAGAGGGAAACACTGAATGAAAATTAAGGGGGGAGGCTGGACTCGGATAGCCTGGCGACGCCATCCTACGTACTACCGCCCAAAGATTTTGACTCCGCACATAGTGTGGCCAAATCCCCCTACCTCGGTTCGCTCAGTGTTTTGCCAATCAGCAAACAGTTGCGAGTGGTGACGCAGAACTCACGAGCGGAGTCCATTGTAGTCCATATAATTGTAGTTCAACCGCATCGGAAATATACATGGCGACGGAAGAATGCTCTGGAGATCATTACACAATTAAAACGAGAGCAAGAGGAGAATGCCTCGTCAATTTTGTTAGTGGCAAGGATGTCGTAGCTCTCCTTCCAACAGGCTTTGGGAAAAGTTTGATTTATCAAATGGTACCGGTATAATGAAAGCGGATGTGGGAAGCGTGATTCGCGAGCTAGAGCCTCGCGAGAGTAAGCATGAACCTCGGCGCATAACCAACGTCATTTCTAAACATTATGATTGGTTAAGGGAACTCCGTTACTCCAATGAATTTAAGTTGCTGGGTAAGGTCCCGATCTCCATGGAAACGGATTCATCTTGGGTTTTCCCAGACTGTTTGACAAAGTCAACAGTCGGCTTTCGCCCAGGCTAGGACTCGGAGTCTTAAGCAGTAATTTTAGCAAACTAACATCAAACCCTGCTCTGTTTCATACAGAAAGAAGGTAAAAACAGCTCCTCCATAATCATGTTTTGGTTAGGTTGCACGTTTTCTCATTTTATGTTTGCTGATAAAGTTGCACAAACACATTTGGTAAAAGTGACACAAACACCATCAGTGCCGCATCACAGAGATGAGGAAAACAAACAGGTATATGAGCCCAAAGTATGAAAAGGGCCTCAAATAAACAAACAGCTGAAACAAAGAAATAAATGAAAAATATGATCCTCATTCCCTTGTTTTTATCTCCTGTTTGCTCTTTCAAATATGTGAAAATCTCTCCATCTATCTGTCTCTGTCAGACACTTTCATTTTCCTGCATCTACTCCACCATCTCTCATTATTCCCCCTCCGTCTCGCTCTCAGTCTTAACTGAAGCAGCATCAATGCTGAGGCGAGTCAGGAGACACCCGATTCGCAGGTTTAACTGATGGAGCAGCCAGATGGCAAATCAATTTGCTAATAAAAACAGGGAGGTGATTATATCAGCATCACCTCTCTTATTTGATTCTTAATACAAAGGTGTGTTGGTGGAGATCTATAAAGCAGCTCTTCAGCATGCAAAACAACACATCGTTCGGTTCACGTGTTCCCTCCTTCAGGATGTTTTTTACTCCTGCAGTTCTAAAAGAGTTGGTTCGCCATGTAAAATATAAATAGAAAAACAGAATACAAAAATTTTCAAATCTCATAAACCAACACTTTACTCACAACAGGACAAAGAAACATACAGACAGCTGAAAGAAAGAGACAATTTACTATTATGGTTGTTTGAGAAAGCATTAATACAGAGAAGTTCTGTAGTATCTGAGGACAAAAAGAGCCACTTATTTTGAGAGCCCCAAATGAGGAAGAATACATCAAATCTTCAGAGATGAGAAGACAAACAGTTTCAGTTCCTCTTTTGGGACTTCTTATTATAATGTCCCACAGGGCACCAAACAGTTGGAGGAAACTGTCTGCTCGGCTGCTTTTAGGAAAATATTTGGATTCGACTCCTCGCTTTGGAACGCTCACTTCATGTGTGGAGGTGGAGTTTCTCCCACCAGAAGCCCGGCCGACACCAGAGTGGAATTTGGACAAACTGAGAGCTAAACAAGTGCCCAGATTCCGTCGATCCTCCGCTTTGGTCCAAAGTGAGACACGTTAAATGTGACAGAGAAACAGTTACGAGCAAACAAATGTTAAATCTGCTGCTTCATCAGCCTCCAGTTTTAGCATTTTATTGAAAAGTATTGACAAACAATATGGCAGCCTCTGTTCTTCAGAAACTCACCAGTGATGACTCAGTGATGCACTGCATAGATCATCAATATTGTGCTTGTCATGTGTGGTTGTGATATTATATAACAATGACACTAATTGTTATATAAAGTAATTAGGGCTGGGTGAGTTAACTCGTTATTATCGCGTTAACTCGTTAATTATTTAATGCCGATAAATATTTCATCGCGCATTAACGCAGGTTTTATTAATTTAATTGTTTTTTTTATTTTAAAAAAAATAATAACAATTTTTGGAGGGGCTTTTATGCCTTTAATGGATAGGAAAGTTCAGAGAGACAGGAAGCAGAGAGAGGGGGAACGACATGCAGCACAAAGCCGTCCGATTCGGGACTGTTTCTTTTTTAATTGACACGTTGAAAGATCTTTTAGCTACAAATAAGTTTAATCCAGGTTAGTAATACTGACATGAGTAAAGGTTGTGATGGTGTCCACTGGCAGCAAACACCAGTGCAGGTATGGAAGGACGCATACGAGCATCCGAAAATCTTTTTCTGGTCAGCATCAGCATCTCTTTTTTTGAAATGCGATTAATCGTTATTAATCAGGGAAATCACGTACTTAATTAGATTAAACATTTTAATCGTTGCCCAGCCCTAAAAATTCCAAAAGAAATTCCATAAAGCTCCATAAAGTTAAATAATTTGATGCCATCAGTTTGCGTGGAGAAGACAGGATGTCTTTAACATTGCACTCTATGAACCCAAAAACATGGAGACATCAGGAGCATTTTCAGTGTTTGCCCCACAGGGAAATTACGCTGGACTTACTGATCCTAATGCATCATTATTAAAATGCTGTAGAGATCACAGCAGCTCTCTGTACCACAGCGCTCGGATCACTGGGGAGCTTCCCTGGTGTCAGATATGATGGATGCTGCTAGATGGATTGTGAAGATAAATTAGGGGGAAAAACAACTGCTTTAAAAAAAAAAGAGGTTTTATTTCTACATATAGAATGTATGCAGTTTGGGAGTTAGGTAAACGTAAATAGGTGTCAGAGGCTGAAGGCTCTTGTCAGAGTTTGTATACATGGTACATCCCCATGTTGGTCATTCTTCTCTTCTTCACACATTCTGCTGTAGATCTGCTGCTGTGTTTGGGATCTTTGTCCTGTTGATGAGCCAGTTTCAGCCCAGCTTTAGTCACATCTGACTCTAGAACACTTTGGTATCCAGAGGAGTTCATGGTGGACTCAATGGCTGCAAGGTGCCCAGGTCCTGTGACTGCAGAACCAGCCCAGATCATCAGCCCTCCACCACCGTGCTTGACAGCTGGTGTGAGGTGTTTGTGCTGATGTGCTGTGTTTGGTTTCCTCCAAACGTGCTGCTGTGCATTATGAGCAAACATCTCCACTTTGGTCTGGTCTGTCCAAAGGACATTGCTCCAGAATTCTTGTAGTTTGTTCAGATGCAGCTTTGCAAACCTAAGCTGTGCTGCCATGTTCTTTTTAGAGAGAAGAGGCTTTCTCCTGCAGCCCTTCCACACAAGCCATACTTGTTCAGCCTGTTTCTAACTGTGCTGTCATGAACTTTAACCTTTAACATGTTGACTGAGGCCTGCAGAGTCTGAGATGTAGCTCTTGGGTCTCTGACCTTGGGGTGACCTTTAACCTTTAACATGCTAACTGAGGCCTGCAGTCTGAGATGTAGCTCTTTGGGTTTCTGACCTTGGGGTGACCTTTAACCTTTAACATGCTGACTGAGGCCTGCAGAGTCTGAGATGTAGCGCTTTGGGTTTCTGACCTTGGGGTGACCTTTAACCTTTAACATGCTAACTGAGGCCTGCAGAGTCTGAGATGTAGCTCTTGGGTTTCTGAGCTTGGGGTGACCTTTAACCTTTAACATGCTAACTGAGGCCTGCAGAGTCTGAGATGTAGCTCTTTGGGTTTCTGACCTTGGGGTGACCTTTAACCTTTAACATGCTAACTGAGGCCTGCAGAGTCTGAGATGTAGCTCTTGGGTTTCTGACCTTGGGGTGACCTTTAACCTTTAACATGCTAACTGAGGCCTGCAGAGTCTGAGATGTAGCTCTTGGGTTTCTGACCTTGGGGTGACCTTTAACCTTTAACATGCTAACTGAGGCCTGCAGAGTCTGAGATGTAGCTCTTTGGGTTTCTGATCTTGGGGTGACCTTTAACCTTTAACCTGCTAACTGAGGCCTGCAGAGTCTGAGATGTAGCTCTTTGGGTTTCTGACCTTGGGGTGACCTTTAACCTTTAACATGCTAACTGAGGCCTGCAGAGTCTGAGATGTAGCTCTGGGGTTTCTGACCTTGGGATGACCTTGCTGGGACGTCCACTCCTGGGAAGATTGACAGCTGTCCTGAATGTTTTCCATTTGTGAATAATCTTTCTCTCTGTAGAACGATGGACTCCAGATAGTTTGGAAACGGCCTTATAACCCTTCCCAGGTTGATGGGCAGCAACAGCTGCTTCTCTGAGATCGTTGCTGATGTCTTTCCTCCTTGGCATCGTGTTAACACACACCTGAATGCTGCAAAACTTCTGCTTTTATAGAGCTGCTCACACTGACTGATGATCAATGAATCAGAGCATTGATCAGCAGCTACTGACCCTCTTAATCCCTGTGGAAGCAGTGAGGGTTCACTTAGTTTTTTTACACACTGCTTCTGCAATAGTCTTAGCTTTTGTTCAATTAATAGGGCAATACGTTGTATTTACTAAATTTTAATACATTATCAACTTTGCTATTTACATTTTTTACGTAGGCAAAAAGGCTATTTGGCCAGACCTTGGAATCAGGGTTAGAAATTAGCGACAATCAATGTTCAAATGTGGTTAAATGCATTCAGTCTACCTGGATGTTTAACAAATAATTTAATCTTTCTCTTTTTTTGGTTGACAGCTTAATGAAACCTTTACGTTCGTAACAGCAGAAGAAGTAGAGAGATAAGCAGAGAATCAGAGCAGGAGAGGTAAACCTGGGAGATAAATCCGCAGCAGCAGTTCGGACTCTAATAAATGTTCGGTGGAGTAAACTGCCTGCTGGCTGCTGGTGTTTGACCACAATCTGCTCCGTCACTGAGCTTTACAGTCTCTGAACTCACATTTGAAAAGACCCATCTGTGCCTCTCAAGCTCTCTTCACTGCTGAAGCCTGAGAGCAAATAAACATTTATCTGCATCGTGGACATGGGAATAAAGAGAGGGGGGAAAGTATGTTAATTCAACAAGGTGGACATGCTGTTCTGGCCAGCTTATTTAGCTCCTTCAGGCTTTTACTGGATGTTTATTGTGTTTTCTTCCCATTTTTTAGACTCCTGCTGGTTCTGCATCTGCAGCTTTGCTTCACTGTGTCTGATCACAAAAAAAAAGACATAAAACCAGCTCTTCATGTGAACCAAATATTTCCACCAGAACCTTTCAGGCCACTTCCTCCTCTGAGGCTGTTTGTGTTTATCGCCGGCATCATCTGGTGGAGGATTTGGCACCAATAAAAACTTTCTTTTAGGCTCCAAATGGCACATAAAGACCCAGGAGTTTCAAACCCATTTCAGCAGTAAAAGCCATATCTGTAGTTTGGGGTTGTGTTCAGAGCGGAAAGCATTTTTGGTTATTTTTGTGGTCGAACAGGTTTCCATTATGGGCCTTGTCATGCCAGAATGTGCTGCTTGTCATTGTACCTGCAGGCAGCAGCAAGGCGAGAGGAATAAAAAGAATATATCAGAACACGTGCAACCACCAAACACCTGTTAGCAGGATGCATTCACTGTTGGTTTCAGCCTTTTCACGGCTTCTCTAAGAGAGAAATAAATGGAACAAACACACAACATTATCATGGAAGTTATTCTTTAAATTAAATCAAACAAAGGCACATATGGGCTTTGTCATTGGCAACAAGTGCTCATGTGCCTGCTTACCTATCCCTGAAATATCCAGCCATAACTGCATAATGTTTAAAGAAGTATCCAGAAAATATCTGAGTGTTAAGTCTGTTTACCATGTAGACTGAAAGCAGGGTTTGTCTCTTAGACGTAGAAGCAACCTTTAAAGGAGTCATAACCAAATGTGAAACATCTAATTCATGAGTTTCTGTATTAAAACACGTCTTTATTATGAAAACAGTGACTCATAGAATCCACTCCAGACGACTCCATATAATTAACACATCGCTGAATGTGTTTGGAAGCATTATTATTTGTTTACTTTGATAAATCAGCCGAAAAATGTCCACTCAGTTCTTGTAAATTAGCAGATTTTGCATTCAGAGGTAGCCTGGGATTTCCCATGCTGCTTTGCGCTCGATTTCATTCTCACTGCAAAGTCAGCCTGGAAACCACCGCCCTTATTTTTGCTAGAGTTTGGGAACCAATCACAGAACGGGGGGGCAGCAAGACGATGACGACGTCTATGCGCTACACCGAAGCTTGTAGAGCGTTAATCCAACATGACAGCGGACACAACGTTACCGTTCAATGCAGCCTTAGAAAGTGTTTCGGAGTAGATTCACCCTAGGGTCATTTGAACCGTGACATCCAGCCAAGTAGCCCACCCGAAGTTTTTACGATATTGGCTGAACATCAGCTGAGTTACAGAGTTATCCCGAATAGCTTAGTAGGCTACAAGCGCTAACGGACCCTGGCAGTATCTCCAAAATTACCACACTAAAATCACATGTCATGGAACCAAACTTCTACAGTAGCACAAATATGGTCTGTACTCACAAAACGATGCATTTAGAAGTTTGTACATAGTCCAGGAGTTTATTATTATCATCAACACAAGCCTGATAGCTTCTCTGCAGCTAAAGCTGCGTCGACGTCACTTCAGAGAGCTGGGAGCTTCAAAGTAAGATGAGGGTTGATCTACTACTGTAGACAACAAAGCAAGGCTGCTCAATTTCTCCATTATTAAAATAAATTCACAACTCTACAACATAAAAATTCATGTAGAATATAGCATATAGGCCTACTTTGTTGTCAATTTGAGTAGCTTAGAGCGCAAGTTTACTTTTATTTTCCATTTTTTTCTTCTTCCTCGAATTTCTGTCGTCATCTGGTATAAAGTGATACAATTGGCTATGAATCGCGCGCAAAGCAGCATGGGAAGAACCTGACGTCATTTGATAGACATTCGTAGCGCCCAATAAACGGCTCTAGGCATTCGTAAACCACGCCTCAAATACGAGAAAATGCACACCTAGTTCCCAGACCACCATCTCATCGAGATTGTGGACGCGTCAGCCAGGCTAATTCAGAGGTGCAATTCTGTTATTCCCAGAAGGGTCAAACAAACCAAAATCTACCCGGGCAACATGGTCTGAAACGGCACTCATGGGAGGACATTTCCCACAACACGGCGTTTCCGTCTCAGTTTCCAACGCAGAGTGATGCATCTTCACATTATGGTGCAGGTACTGAGCAAAATGTAAATATATGTTTCATTCCCAAGCAAAGTCCTGAGGCTTGTGTTTTTATGATATCACTTTAATGTTTTATTGGATTATTGCCTCTGTGCTAATGTGCTAATTTGCACTTGTTTATTCAAAGTTATTACAGTTGTTGTTCTGGGTATTATTTGACATTATAATTAGTTTTTTTTTTTTCCAAATTCGCGACTCATAACCAGTAAGTCGTCTAACAGAGGCAGCTAATGCCACTGCTAAATTCATTAAAAACCAAACTAAATATCTTCTAAAAGATTCATTCTCAGTGGCTCAAATCTGCTGAGATGTGGTGAACAGCCCAAAGCTGGTGGGAAAAAGCTGTGTTGATAGAAAATGGGTGTTTGTGTGGACTTACCTACAAGTTTAGAGAATTCCCTTGACCCACCTTTTAAGCGAACGTAGTAAAGTAAAGCTTTATTTTTGGCAGAGACCGAGTCCAGCACAGATTAGATGCTCTGGACAGGAAGTCGGACACAGGAACAACAGGAATTAAATCAGTTTTTAATGATAAATACCCTGCTCAGAGTCCAGATGTCATGTCCATGGGGTTTTATCATGTTTTAGTGTATTTCATGCCTTAGTTTTCTTAGTTCAGGGCTTGTATTTAGTTTTTTTCCACTGTTTTCCCCACAGTTTCTGTTTCCTCAGTCCCCATGTTCAGGTCATTAGTTCATTCACTTCACCTGTTGATTCTTCCAGCTGCATCCATTTACTCATCACTTCCCACAGTATTTAGTCTCTCTGGTTTCTCACAGTCATTGTGAGAACCTGCACTTACACCATTCACGCCACACCAAATCAAGTCTTGTATTTTCTTTTTCTTTGAAAGTCCACATTCGTGTCCTTCCACATCTTGCAACCCATGAATCGTAACACCAGATTGTATTTCATGTCACTACATCGATATAACCAGGGGTATAAAGGCAGAAACCAACATTTTAACAATGCATAACCAGCTCAGCTACGCTTTAGGCTGGCTGGTCCAAACAACATTTCGACTGTTAACTCTGCGTTAAGTGTAGGAAATGATGGACAGACGTCTGGCTTGTCTTTTCATAATGCTGCTTTTCACCTGGGAACACAGGATGAACTGGTCGGATATGCATGCAGCTCACTCACAGCACGGGAACCAGAGGCATCTTTAGCATAGAGGCTACTTAAGTTGCTATCATAAAAAGATCATTTTTACCAATATTTGGACATTAACACTGAAAACAGACAGCTCACCGACTCCTTAGACCTTATAGTAGCTGTTCCACTTGTGTTCAGACTGTAGATATCCAGCACATGGATGCCCTGACAACTTATCTCAGGGATGGGAGACTTCACACAGAAAAGATTTGAAAATTAAAGACAGTGGAGCAGTTCTGAAACAAAATGTGTTCTTTAAAACTACAGATGCTGTGACACCAGAGAGCACAAAGTGTGCGTCAAAGTTTGTTGGTTTTCTTGGGACTCATATGGATTCATATCTATGTTCTGCTTTATAGTTTTCTTTTCTATTTGTCCTGTCGTTAGCCCTTTGTCTCTTGTGTATTCTGTTTAGTTTTGGTTCTTGGTTGCACTCTCTGTGGAGTTTGTTTGGTTTCTTTTTTTTTTAATGATATGTCCTAGATCTCCTCGTCTTCTGTGACCCGGTCCCAGACTGCCTTGTCACCACCTGTTCTCTTCGTTAACTCACCTGCATCCACCTACCCAACCGAGCCGCTAACTTGGTCCTTGGTTTTCATCATTCTTTGCCAGATCCTCATTGTTCTTTCCTTCCTGTCAGTCTCGTGTTTAAGCTCTAGCTATAGTTAGTTAGTTAGTTAGTTAGTTAGTTCTCTCCTGAATGTTTTATTGTGCTTATGGATTCGGAGCTACATCTGCATTAGAATAATTTAACTTCTACAGTGTTTCATCCGGCACACATGTAATAATCGACATAGCTTGTGTGTCATTTGCCAAAATAAGCTCAAGAATTAATCTCAGACTTTATATCAAATGTGCATCTCATGATCCAGCTTTAAAAATGATAAGAATCTCATATTCAGAAGTGGTTGAACTATTTTCTTTGAACCTCACTACTCCAAAGGTTGGAGAGCCAAAACACTTCCAAAGCTCTCACACACGACATTGAATTTCAGGGAAATAAGTAAAGCCTTATGGTGGAAAGATGGGAAAAGATGAAGCAATAAACATAGAACAGCTGGATCAGTGAGAACATGGCTTTATGATAGCCGCTGTGGGGAAAACAGTCAAATAAACTTGAATCAAGAGGAGGACAAATGCTTGGGAAGATGTATGGAGGGCGATGGGAGGTTGCAGCTGTTCAGGCAGGCGGAGGAGCTAACAGCAGATCTGTGGAGCGCAGCAGCCATTAGCACCAACGCTGTTCCAGGCAGCGAGCCGTTTACATCTGCTGAGGCAGTTGGACTTTCTCCTCAGCTCTGTGTGCGTTTGTCTGTTTGTCTGTTTGCTCGTCACCAGCAGGGTGAACGTTGTCACTGGCCAAGCAGACACCAATCTATTCCTCGTCCTTATTCGAGCTTCAGAAGGTCGCCTACTTTCTGAATTTGTGCTAAAATGATGCAGGTTTTTCTTAAAGTAATTAAGTCCCCTGTTTCAGACAGATGTTGTAAGCTGCAGCCCTTTGCACTGACAGCATGCATGCAGAAGTCCAGCAGTAACGTAAAAATCAGACTAAAAAGATAACTTTGATCATTCAGTTGTGTTTTTTTTAGGGCTGGGCGAGTTAACTCGTTAATTATTTAACGCCGATTAATATTTTATTGCGCATTAACGCAGGTTTTATTATTTATTTTATTATTATAAAAGTTTGTTGCTCACAGGCTTTTATTTTGTAAAAGTCTGTTGCTGTCTGCTGTCGAACAGGAAAAGAAAGTTCTTAAAGTTCTTCCAGACGGCGGAGTCGACAGAACCAAAGTCATCTGTAAACACTGCCAAGTTGAATTGTCTTCTCAGCGTAGTAGTTCCAGTCTAAAATATCACTTAAAGGCAAAACACACAACTGATAGCAGCAAGTCATTCAAGGAAACAGACAGTGGAGCGAGGCTTCTACATAAAAACTACAGAAAGATGCTGATGTTAAAAGTGTGTTTGCACAACAAATGTTATGGCACTTTCATTCATATGGCAGCACATTTAAAATAAAACTAAATGCTAAAAGCTATACACTACTTTTGGATTCATTTTTGGATTCTGCGTACAAATGAGATTAATCGTGATTAATCAGGGAAATCATGTGATTAATTAGATTAAACATTTTAATCGTTGCCCAGCCCTGGTTTTTTTTTTGTTTTGTTTCTTTTTTAATTGACACGTTGAAAGATCTTTTAGCTACAAATAAGTTTAATCCAGGTTAGTAATACTGACATGAGTAAAGGTTGTGATGGTGTCCACTGGCAGCAAACACCAGTGCAGGTATGGAAGGACTCATACGAGCATCCTAAAATCTTTTTCTGGTCAGCGTCAGCATCTCTTTTTTTGGGTCTTTTGTGGCTATCTTTGTAGTTGTCTTTACTCTCTTTGTGGGGATTTTTTTTGACAAAAAAAAGAAAAACAGCTGGATCTGAGAGCCACAGTCTGAGCAGAAGGATCTGAGGGCAGAGGGAGACAATCACAAGTTTACCTGATCCAGGAGGAGCTAAATCTTTTTTTATCTCACTGATGCCGGTACAGATGAGACAGCAATTACACAAATAACATTCAACTCCAGCCTGGTGTGTCATATGCATGACGTTGCCACGGTAACAGCTGTAAACAGCCTTGTGCTGTCTGCACTGCTCCACGGGGAGCCCGGCAGCAACATCTGAAAGGACTGTTATTAAAATGATGCTTATTTGAATGGAGTCTGGTGAGAGGCTGTCATTTGCAGTCAGTGGTTCAGTGATTTGGGCAGAAATCCTCCACCCCGTCGCGTATTTCTAATATATTTCTGAATGCGTGAAACGTTATCGATCAATTGTCCGTAAGGAGAGGTTTGTCTCTGTGAAGCCCTTCAGTGGGGCTTTTGAGGAGAAACTGCGGATAAAACACTTCACCTGACTCAGAATTCTGAGGCGGCCGCTGTTCATTCGCAGGCTGCTGCTGCCCTCCTGTGTTTCCCGCAGCTGCAGCATCACTCAGGTCTCACTGCTGCAGTCTCACCAGCTTCTTCCAATCACACACAAAACAACGTGCAGCCTGCTAAATACAGTCACCTGCAGTCAGAACAGTTCACGTAACACAAACTGATGCAGATTTCTGCTGAATGCTGGTCACAATCTCTCTCTGTGCATCATTTATGAAGCCACAAATATGACTGGAGATGGAGCAGTTTATTTTCAAAGTGCTCTCAATTACGATTTCAGGATGCTTATTTTTGAATGCATTTTTAAATTTGATCAAATCCTTTCGCAGGCGCGATAAGAGGAAATCTTTGACAGTATCACAAAGCAGCGATAATACGTTTCTCTGCTGCCTTTGCTGCTCCAGTCGATACAAACAGATAAGAATCGGGAAGGTTTGCATTCATAAAGTCCAGGTTAACCTCACTGAACTTGAAAAACTGTTCAGCAAAGTTAAGATATGAAGTAAAAACTCATTAGTCATACTGTCCCCCTCCTAAATCATGCAAGAAAAATGCAATAAATGTTCTTTCCTGCAGCTTGTGAGGAGAATTACAACCAGAGAAGGGGGAGAAAAAGCCTGTAAACAGGCTGTTCATCTGTTCTGCTTTGGTCCATCACTTGGCAGGAGTTTTTGCTGAAACAATCAATAGCTGCAGCCTGAGCTGTACAGAACATTCAAAGACACGAGTGTGTGAAGTCGAAACAACAAAAAGCAGATTAAAGAAGCAGCTTACAGCAAGCCTGGAGGCCATGAGCCCATCAGCAGTCTGTGGAATGGACAGAAAATGCTCATTGTTGTGTATTATTACGCTTTCAGAAGGTGGTCGGTGCAGCTGAAGTACTGCTTTTGCTCACATGTAAAAGGATGCTGTGCTTCTGTTTAACATAAATGTGTCTGAATGTGTCTCCTCCCACCACAGGGTACATATGCGCTACATGTGTTTCTCTGGAGTTACATTAACATGAAATCAAGCATTTATGAACCTCTGATTCTCTTATTCCGGTTGTGACAGCTGCTGAAACTCTCTCCCCACACAACCGCTTCTTCTTCACGTGATACTTTGTATTTTTTCATCCCATTTTTGTCCAACTACGACTGAAAACAAGGCAGCTCAAGGAGAAACCTTCCCGAACATTCAGCCTACACGTTTACACGTTCCACCTGACACAAGTGCTTCAAGGCTGCCGACACAAAGCGAAATGCCTCTTTTTGTCCTACAGATGGAGACGTATGCGTTTCTGTCTCAGGCTTTAAAGGGATAGTACGCCTCTTTTGACATGAAGCTGTATGACATCCCATATCAGCAACATCATTTCTGAACATCTTCTTACCCCCTGCTGCGTCCTGTGAGCAGAGTTCCAGCCTCGTTTTGGTGTTGATGAAGGTAGTCCGGCTAGTTGGCTGGGGTTTAAAAAATAAAGCGTTTTGCTTCTCAGAACAATATGCGTTCAAAAGAGTAATACATTTGCATCACAAAATCTTTCTCCAGGAAAAAGTCAGACCTCACAATCTCTTGGTGCTATTTTCTCTCCCTTCGTATCACTGCGAACTATCCCTTTAAAGCTGCACAGATTGGCCTACTTGCACACTTTTCTAATGTGCATTCTGCAGTTCTTTCTGACTCGGGGTGTCTTCTGTTAGCTCGTGTGATCCCGGGCTGGCTCTGTGATCAGCGCTCTGTCGGGTCCACACCATCTGCTGCAGGATGAAGTCGTTCTGAATGACTCTGCATGTTTGGGTGTGTTGTCCTGCTGCAGAGCGGATTTGAGACGGTTTGCCCCCCTGATGAGCTGATAATAAGAAACTAAAACATTTGCACTGCAGTGCGTTTATAAAGGACCGTGAATAGCATTTAAAGGTTAGCAAGGGCTCCTTCAGGTGATTCTGCTGACTGAGAGGAATGGGATTTGAGATTTCCTGCCTCAGAAGTTGTGGCTCGTTTGCAGACTGCAGTGAAGCCTCATAAATCTGAATCGAGGAGTTCAAGTAAGTGGTCTCAGTGCTGGTGGGCACTCAGAAGTTAAGCATTATGCCTTGGAGGAGACAGTGAGGGTACTGTCAGGTGGAGTGATATAAGTTTTTATCAGTCATGGCCAGAGTCAGTTTTACACACTCATACTCAGACTCCTGGAACAATGTCCTTTGGACAGACTGGACCAAAGTGGAGATGTTTGGTCTGGAGATGAAAATACAAGCAAATCAGAAAAATATCACAATTTATCACATAAATGCAGAAAACAGGCATATAAAGTCAAAGTCAAATTGATTTGTGTAGCACATTTCATGTACAAAACAATTCAAAGTGCTTCACATAAAATAAAAGCATTGCAGCAGTGAGTGTAAGAAACATTAAAAATACATAAAAGAATATAAAGAGAAAAAAATAGAATAATATTCTAATAATATACTATATTATTATTACTATACTATATATACTATTACTATATATACTAAAACAAGATGCACTCTGAAGCCCAGTCTGTTCTCCATCAGCAGACTTAATGGGGATGAGGCACACTGTTTTCTGCCGTCACACATCACAAACTCACCCCGCCTTCTGTTTTCTATCCGTTGATGATGTCGATTCATGCACCATTTATGAATTACCTATGATCCTTCAGTTCTCAAATGTGTAGCCTCCAGCTTCTCATAAATCCTCATCAATCATCACCGATTCCCACCACACTCTGAACGCTGCTCTTTTTGTGGTAGTATTAAAGGGATAGTTTGCCTCTTTTGACATGAAGCTGTATGACATCGCAGTGATACAAAGGGAGAGAAAATAGTGCCAAGCGATTGTGAGGTCTGACTTTTTCCTGGAGAACGATTTGGTGATGCAAATGTATTACTCTGTTGAACGCGTATTGTTTTGAGAAGCAAAACGCTTTATTTTTTAAATCCCAGCCAAGTTCCAATTTCTTAGGGAAATGAAGCACAACACGAGCTAACTAAAACATAACGAATTGTAGGAAAAATATATTCACAAAACATTTCATGAGAGAATTTTGAAACCAAAACAATTTCACAATAACAGCGTCAAACTATCATTAGTTTATCTGAATCGTTTGTAAAATTTGGGATTAATTCATCACTCAGGTTAGAATTAAACCACAGAAGAAGAAAAAGGTGCAACGAGATGACAGCAAACGATGGAAAACTGTGGAGATCAGGATGGAAATATGACACTTCAGTAGTTGAATCCAGCTGTTCGTATAAAGGCTAATGGAAATCATTGTAATGGTTTTGCTAAATAATTGCACTCATCTCGACAACAATGATCAGGCAATTATAAAATAATTGCTTTTCAGTCTGGTTTGAACCACAGTCGCTGGTTGAAGCCAGCAGGACTGTCACGGAGCTGCAGGGACGCTAATAACAGCGGCGAACATCAGAAAACTTCTCAGCGAGCAAATGGAACATAATTCCTTCCTTTTTTTCTTTGTTTTCCCCTTCAAACAGTTAATATCTGCTGCTTTAAGTTGTTCGGCGGCTCCTCCATCATATGAAAAGACTGGAACAAAATTAAACACCTGTTGTTCTAACAGCGTTTTCATTTCTTGTGTCTTTACATATTTCCATGGCGGCCCAGCTGTGTGTCATATGGCAGCAGGGGAATTTACCGTTCCTCCTCCCGGGAGTCTCTCTGCAGCCCAAACATGCTCACATTTTTACCTGAAATGAGTTTATAGTTGGCTTGTCTTATTGCAGTTTACAAATAAAATACTGGTGTTGTTTTTAATCGAGTTTTTATTGGATTTTCAGCTTCTCTCGTGTTCAGTAACTCACAGGTGGCTCACTTAACAGCAGAGAATGCATTAGCAGCTTCCAGATTTATTTCCTGCCACAGGGCTGTTGTTCCAGCTCCTGCCTACTTACTCTTCAGCTGTGGGGGGAGAAAATTGCTTGTTTTGCTCTTTTTTTTTTTTTTTTGTGTTGCTCGGTAAACTCAAACTGAAATAGTTTGTTTTTATAAATGAATATTTTCCCAACAGGCTGAGAACCCTGAAAACGCCCAGAGCTCATCAGACGCCTCCAAAAGTTTCACCGGCAAAAGGAGGAAGAGAACTCCTGAAAGAATATAATCGATGATCTCAAGGTCCACAGAATACAAAAGGAGCTCGTGGGGAGAAAACAGCGAGGGGCAAGTGAGTCGATGGAGATGTTAGGAAGGGGAGAAATCCAGATGTCATAATCTGCAAAAGTCTAAAGCATCATTTTTGTTAAATGATAGAAATACTAACAAGCTTCACATCTATCCCAGCCAAACATCTGGAAGAGTGACTCAGTTCTCTTTAGAGGAGAGAAAAGGCTGCAGGAGGACCTTTACAGCAAAGATAGCACAGTTTGACATCAGGATAAAAAGTGTTTTAATATGAGATAGAAGAACTCTTCTCCCAGTTAATTGGTCTGTAGGAGCTGCTTTTATACGGTACTGTGTAAAAGTGTCCATCCTCCCTTTATTTCTTTCCGTTTCCTTCCAAGTAGTCAGACTTTGTCATTTTTAAAGTGGTCATCGAGCAATAGTTCTCCAGCTTTCTGAGGGTCTTTCAAATTTTTCTTTGGACATTTTTCCCTCGTTTTCACTCCAGCCCTTTTACCCTTTTGTTTTTAAACATCTAACTCAAGGGATGAACCAGTGTTGTGTCCACACAGAACAGACAACTTAGCAAAGAAGCCGTTTTAAACTGGATCTTTAGGCACTTTGTTCCCAGCAGCCTGTCACAGAGACACATCATTTGTTCCCATTTCTTTAGCTGCATCTGTGAAAAACAGCTTCATAGTTTCAACTTTTTTGTACATTTACATTTAAAACTGCTTTAAGTTACCAAAAGAGTCAAATTAATATAAGAAATTCAGTTAAAAAAAATTCTAATCCCAAAATAATGAATGTTGTCACGTCTAAAAGTAGAAAAAAAAAGACAATAACAAGAATTATATGTTATTCAACATCGAGAAAAAGTAAATAAGATTCAATTTAAAGCTTAAAAAAAGAATATAACATATAATCTAATGACTAATTATGGAACAATTAATATAAATTAAATGATTAAACTGTTTTATGTCACCAGAAATGAATAATCTAAGTTCTTTGTGGGTTTTAGGCTGGAATTAAGATTTGTTCCCATTTCTTTAGCTGCATGTGTGAAAAACAGCAAAGATAACACAGTGTGACAGACAGAAAACAGGATTTCTGCAGCAACAAGGTGATTCCCAAAGAGCTGTTAGCTGAAAACTTGGCATATCTCAGCATGGTGTGCAGTGTGTCCTTAAAACATTTGAGGAAACTGGACAAGTGGAGGACAAAAGAAGAAGTGTCCGGCCTAAAGAACTATCTCCAGCAGATGAACAGGATCTCAAAGTGATGTCCTTAAGAAAGAGGAAAACATCCAGCAAAGACCTGACACAGGAGCTGAGAGATGCATCTGGACCTTCAGCTGATCCATCTGCTGTTGGCCCAAGCCTCATCAGAAATGGGCTCCATGGAAGGGTGGCTGTCAAGAAGCCGTTCTTAAGGAAGGGAAACAGGGAGAAAAGGCTGAGCTGTGCCAAAGGACACAAGAAGTGGGCTGAAAATCAGTGGCAGCAGGTCTGATGGAGGGATGAATCCTCCCCAGAGCCCGGAGCTCAACATTACTGAAGCAGTGTGGGATCATGTTGGCAGAGAACGGAACAAAAGGCAGCCCACATCCAAAGAAGAGCTTTGGGATGTCCTTCAAGAAGCCTGGAGAACTATTCCTGAAGACTCCTTAATGAAAGGACAGAAAGCTCGTCTGAGAGGGTTCAGGCTGTGCTGGAGGAGAAAGGAGCTCAGAGCAGATATTCACTTTCACACCTGTTAGAACTGAACAAAATACTTTTTTGCCAAATATTTACATTAATAAAGAAAATGCTGCAACTATTTCATGTTTTCTTGCCAATTTCTAAAAAAGAAGGTCGGTTCAAGACGTTTGCACTTTACTGAATATCACGGTAAATACGTTTTATTCCATTATTATAATCTTTTTGATCTATTTTTTTTGTATGGATATCGCTTCCAGTCGTATCATGTGGTGCAACTGGATGTTTCAAACTTAAGAGGGCGCTCTGCTCAAAGAAAACACCTGAGCAGCAAACATCCTCGCTCTCTGGAGAGCTTTGGTTCATCCATCTTTGACCAAAGTCATTCAGAACTAAGCCAAATAATAATCTGCATTCTGACCCGAGCAGCTGAGGAGATTACATTACATTACGGTCATTTTGCAGACGCTTTGATGATGGGAACAGATTTCTATACGAGTTGCCCACAAAAACCTCAAGTAAATAACAGAAAATATCAAATGAAAACATCAAAATTACAACACCTCGAGTCAATAAAGTTTAAACATGACGCACATTTTGACTCAGGACTCATCTAATTTAGGTGAAAAACAAAAAGGTTCGGTCAGCACGTAGCTGGAATCAGCTCAAGTTTCTGAAGAGGTGTTTGGGGAAGCTTAGCAGTGGACTGAATGAAGCACACAGGAAGTGTAACCTGCTGCTGTAGGTTTCTGCTGATGCTGCTCTGAGATCTAAATGTGGCACATTTAGAAAGATCAGATTAGGATGTCCTGAATGAAACCTAAAAGTGTGAAGCCTTTGTTTTTTCCCACATTAACCACGTTAGGATTTGGTAGCCTGAGCTCCACTCTCAGATTTACTTCTTTTTAAATCTAAGTCATTTGTTTGAAACACATTAACACACTGTGACATGTATAAGTAAAGCTAGACAAGCAACAGCCCTGCACACTGGAAAAAATGCCCCTCCAAAAATAAGTAAAAAAAACACAACAAATACAAGATGTTTTTGCTTGAAATAAGCAAAAAAATTATAAACTAGTGAAAATCGGCTTGTCAAGATTTCTTGAAATAAAATGTGATATTTGGGACTTTTGAGTTAAAAGTGATCTCAAAATTAACTTAAAAACCTCTTCAAATGTAAAAAAAAAAGCTTGTTTCATGTGAAATGTGACTCAAAACAAGATGTTTTCAAGATGTATTGTATTAAAACAAGTCCCTATATCTGGCTGAAATGGTACTTGTTAGGCAGTTGTGTCTCATATCAAGTGTAATGAGATACTCAATGAGACAAATATACTTGGTAAGATTTAGATTTTTTCCAGTGCAGGTACCATATTTCTCAGAATCTGTGAAGACTTTTCCGTCTCCAGATTTTTGTAATCTTCTAAAACTGTTTAGATAATGTATCCCTGAAAGGAGTCGCCCACATAAACCTCGTGTAAATAACAGAAAATATGAAAGAAAAACATCAAAACTACAACACCTGGACTCAATAAAGTTTAAACATGACACACATTTTATTGAAAAAGGGACAGAAGGTATCCACAGTTTACAATAAGTTTCATTTTGTAAAACGTTTTACAAAAAAAATAACTATTTACAAGATGCTGTTTGTGAAACAGAAGAACTGCTAAAAGTTGGAGGAGAATTAAACCCATGCATCCATTTTCTATACTCCATCTTAATCCAGCTGTCGGGTCGCGGGGGGGGCTGGAGCCTATGAGAATTAAATGAGAATTAAACCAATAACTTAAAACGAGTGCAGAGTTTCTGCTTCTCTCTGAGCAAACACCTTTCCTTCTCTACGCTCAGCCTGTTCCTCATCCTGAGGACAAAGCAACCTGCTCGCTTTCTGCAGCACGGAGGTCACCTGCTGCTCCTTTCTGGTGCCGAGTGAAACAATCCAGGCCGATTCATCTTTGTGCCCATGTGCTTCCTTTCTTTCACCTCCGTCTTTACTCACTTCCGCTGTCCCTTTAAATTCTTGTTGAACCTGAACTGAACTTCAAGTTCAGGATCCGTCACCTCCAACATGTCCGTCCATCTGCCTGATCAGCTGAAAACAAAAGATCACGCTCTAGCTGGACAATAAGCCCGGTGCTGAGCATGTTTGTTCTGTTCTGAGGCCCGAGTTTGAAGGGAAAATCATCGGCTGAAGTCCCAAACAGACGTGGTGATTATAAAAGCTGAGCAGTGAGGCAAGGATGCGCCCACGTATGGATCCAAAGGAGGAGGCTGTGTCGTCCTTTTTCATCTCCTCTTTTTGTGTTAGAGTGAGGAGGAGGTAGTTTCTTTCCTGAGCGATCTTTCCTCGCATTGTGTTTTCTGTCTCACATCCTGACACGTCGTTAAAGTCGCGCTGCAGACAACCAGGAGCCGCTCGAGTGTCAAAGCAGAAGGCAAAGTTTAGACTTTAACCCCGGCAGAGACAGAATATTTCATATTAAATTCTAATCCTTCTCACGCTGCATATTCATCTGTTCATCGAGGCAAAAAGTAGCTCTGCGTTCATTGGGGAAGGTTCAGTCCTGCATGCAACATTTAATGGCCTTTTGCACGTTTTACTTTGGTTTAAAACTGCACAGATTACACAAGCAGTCCAGAGAAAAGGAGCTGCTTAGCTTCAGTGACTAACAGAATGTAAATATTGTTGTGTATGAGTCCCAAAAAGTTCTACTCCTGCGGGTAAATTTGTCCTGCTCCTCCAAGGAAACAGACTTTTATCACAATCTTGTTTGTGCAAACTGCAAAGCCTGTCAAGCCCTTTAGCAGAATAATTACCTCTGGACTGTTTAGAGCTTTCTACCCGTCTGAGCATGTTGGACAGACTTGAGCGGGCAGGAAAAGCTTCACCGTGGAGCCCGGGTCTGGTTTGTTCCCTCTGCGGCAACGTGTTGGTGCAACGTGTTGGAGCAACGTGTTGGAGCAACGTGTTGGAGCAACGTGTTGGAGCAACGTGTTGGAGCAGCCTGCTGAAAAATCAGCTGAAAAACCTGCTGAAAAATCAGCTGAAAAACTGTCCGTCTTTGGATAGAAAAGGCTCGTTCAAATGTAGATTTATGTGAGAGTTCACTGAGGAAAACATGCTTCTGAAAGTTATATTTAACTCTGCACGTAGCTCAGCCTGAATGTCCCACACTTTAATCACTTGAGTTATTTTTTGGTCCGACTACACCTTCAGACCTTCAGAGCTTCATCTTGGACACATCATTTCTGAATCTACAAAAATGAACTCATTGTTTTTTATATTTACAGTTCAGATCGTATAATGCCTCTGAAATCCCTCAGCTCTCAGTCTTTCCCGGCGTTTGGTGAACAGTCGTCACGGTTACTGATGCGGCCGTGAGGACGCGGCCAGGCCCGGCCTCTTCTCAGCACAGTTCTTTGGGGCGCTGCCTGCAGCCGCCGTGGTGGCGGCGGCGTCCAGGCCCAGAGAGCGGCGGTACGCTGCCGACAGTCGGTACAGGACGTCGGGCCGGGGGCCCGGGTGGGCGTCGGCCTTCTGCGTCATCAGCATCTCAAACAGCGTGCTGACCTCAGACAGCAAAGCGCCGCCCAGCGGGCCGTCCTTGTCTGGAGTTTTACCTGAAAAGCAAGATGGAAGGAGGTGTCACGTTTGGTTTTGTGCCGAAAGTTTCGGGAGATTTAACTCCTCAGTGAGAAACTTTGACTTAAAATCTTTCACAGAGTGGATTCATCCCGAAGACGACTTGTGATTTTACCAAATGTGGAGAAGGAGGAGGTGGAGTCCAGGCCTTCCCGTGGAAGGAGCTCACTTTCAGAGGACGGGGGGCTGTTGGGGACAAAAACGTTGTCGTGGTAATCGCCGGTGAGTGGGAGCGAGAGTCTGGCCATCCAGGCGGGGTCGCTGACCTCTGAGAAAACATCATCTGCGGAACGAAAGAACCACATGAAGAGTGTCGAGCTGTTTAGTTGAATGCTACCAGGCATGGGCGTCTTTTACAGCAAGATGATTTCACCCCCTCCCCACACATATTTTCCAAAGGTAAACCCGTTTGCCCACCCTCGTAGTGCACCAACATACAAAATGGAGCGCACCTCAGCCCCCTTTACGCTGCACGAAAAGGCATTGGTCAAACTGAGCGGACATTCACCCAATCATAGACTGTTGTCCGCGATTACGTCAGAGACGAACTACATTGTGAGACTTACGAGCTTCTGTTACTCACCGATGGCTGACAGTGAATAAAATTGAGAAGAGAATAGAAAGAAGAAGGAGACAGAGATGCCAAAAAGGAAGAGGCAGCAGAAAATTGACTTATTTTTCAAGTCAAGTTGTCATGTAAGTGAATGCAGAGGAATCCGGCTCTATGACCCCTAAAATCAACACCATCTCTCTGTCGGTGGCCAAATGACCAAATAAAGTATTCGCAAATCATAAAATGTGTTTTAAAGACTCTGTACCTCTTTAGAATAATTCCATTCAGATTTGAGCAGTGTAGCTATTGTAGTTTCCATACAGGACCTAGTTTAGGGTGATGAGAATACAAAAAAAAAGCAGTAAAATGGCCCTGTTCTGCATTTTCACAAATCAGAAAAAGGTTTCACAAATCCCAAACAAGGTTTTAATGAATCTATAGCCTCTTTAGAATAATTATATCCAGATTTGAGCAGTGTAACTATTGTAGCTTCCATACAGGACCCAGTTTAGGGCGATGAGAATGCAGTGAAATGGCCCTTTATGCCCATCCATTTAATTTGTGAATCGGATGCCAACTTCATGTGCCACCCCTGGAACACCCCCACATTTAAAATCCCTGCTCCACCCCTGCTACCAGGCATCCCACAGTGTACATGGTGAAAGAAAAAGTTTTCATTGATTCTCCCACTTTTACACATACTTTGGTTTCTTTTGTTTTTTTTATATTTTACATCTATTGAGTTTCTAGCTTGAGGCAAAGAAATACATGTTACCCTGATCTGGAATCTGCATGTACATTTCATAATGTCACCGTGAACAGCTATTGGACAGAGCTGTGTATAGTTTTCAGGCCTAAACCTTTCATTTCCGGCTGTCTGGGTTCAGCTGTTTGCTCAACCAACACCTTCTCCATGAGCCTTTAAACGAATTGTGACCTTTCCAACAGGCCATCAGCAGTCTGAGTTGTAAGTAAATATTCCAGCCTCCAGGGGGATCTAGCAGGACTTCAGACAAAGACCTCATTAAAACAAGAAGAATAGAGGTTTCTTTTAACGTTCCTGTAACTTTAAACATCTGCTTTTCCTCCCTGAGTTCGTTTGACTGAGACTAAAATCAGAATTCTGATTCTGACTGTTTTCTCACAGTTTTATCTTTCCGAGGGTGCAGGGCGCATAGAGATGAAACGCTGTAATATTCTCTGTGTCTGTGGGACTGCTGGATGAGAACAAGGCAGGAAAGAAGGAAACGACGCAGTGGTTTTATCTGTTAACAGGCTTTTCCTGCCATCCACGGTGAACTGCGCGCCTCTGAACGCACGTCGAACATCACGTCCACAGCGCCGCAATAAACTCTGATTACACTATTCATATCATTCATTTATCTACTGTGAAACATGTGCAGAGATTAGACGGGGAAAAGTTGAATTCCTTTTGCTTGAATCTCAGCTTTTCTCAATATTTGTTGTCCCTGCATCCTGTTTATGTTCACTTCTTCCTGGTAGTACGCTGCCGTGACAGCTTGATTTCCCCTGAAGGCTATTTATGCTTCATCTCATCTAATTTAGGTGAAAAACAAAAAGGTTCGGTCAGCACGTAGCTGGAATCAGCTCAAATTTCTGAAGAGGTGTTTGGGGAAGCTTAGCAGTGGACTGAATGAAGCACACAGGAAGTGTAACCTGCTGCTGTAGGTTTCTGCTGATGCTGCTCTGAGATCTAAATGTGGCACATTTAGAAAGATCAGATTAGGATGTCCTGAATGAAACCTAAAAGTGTGAAGCCTTTGTTTTTTCCCACATTAACCACGTTAGGATTTGGTAGCCTGAGCTCCACTCTCAGATTTACTTCTTTTTAAATCTAAGTCATTTGTTTGAAACTAGGGCTGGGTGAGTTAACTCGTTTTTATATATATATATTTTATATATATATAAATATATTTTATCGCGCATTAACGCATGTTTTATTTTTTCATTTTTAAAAAAGAAAATTTTTTAAATGAAAACAAAAAATTGGAATTTAGTCTTTTGGCTAAATGGCTCCCGTTGCCTCCTCCAGGTGTTTCTGCGACTCTGTCATCTTGATTCCTGTTTTCCTATGCCTAATCAATAGGGCTGGGCGAGTTAACTAGTTATTATCGCGTTAACTCATTTATTATTTAACGCCGACAAATATTTTATCACGCATTTGCGCAGGTTTTATTATTTATTTTATTATTGTAAAAGTCTGTTGCTCACTGGTTTTTATTTTGTAAAAGTCTGTTGCTCACAGGCTTTTATTTTGTAAAAGTCTGCTGCTCACTGGTTTTTATTTTGTAAAAGTCTGTTGCTCACAGGCTTTTATTTTGTAAAAATCTGTTGCTCACAGGCTTTTATTTTGTAAAAGTCTGCTGCTCACAGGCTTTTATTTTGTAAAAGTCTGCTGCTGTCTGCTGTGGAACAGGAAAAGAAAGTAATCGGCGGATCCACCAAACATGGAGAAGGGTACGGAACTTTTACTCGGCCATTTTCATTTTAAAGTTCTTCCAGACGGCGGAGTCGACAGAACCAAAGTCATCTGTAAACACTGCCAAGTTGAATTGTCTTCTCAGCGTAGTAGTTCCAGTCTAAAATATCACTTAAAGGCAAAACACACAACTGATAGCAGCAAGTCATTCAAGGAAACAGACAGTGGAGCGAGGCTTCTACATAAAAACTACAGAAAGATGCTGATGTTAAAAGTGTGTTTGCACAACAAATGTTATGGCACTTTCATTCATATGGCAGCACATTTAAAATAAAGCTAAATGCTAAAAGCTATACACTACTTTTGGATTCAATTTTGGATTTTGCGTACAAATGCGATTAATCATGATTAATCAGGGACATCATGTTATTAATTAGATTAAACATTTTAACCGTTACCCAGCCTTATTTGAAACACATTAACACACTGACACATATGTAAAGCTGGACATGCAACAGGCCTGCAGGTACCACATTTCTCAGAATCTGTGAAGACATTTCCGTCTCCAGATTTTTGTAATTTTCTAAAACTGTTTAGATAATGTATCCCTGAAAGGATATATCACTGCACTTGAGATTTAACCTGCTATAGAAGTACTATCAACATATATTCAAAGCAATCCATCACTCCAGCTGTCAGAGGAGTAAAAAGTCAAAAGTTCTTTGACCGATCAGCCTGCTGAAGAGTTGTGCTCCCCTTCATCTAGCCACAGCCAGATGGGGGAATTAATGTGCCGTTACGAACACACATAGACATATGGACTAATGCTTCCACCCGTCATGGTGCAGACCGCCCCTGAAGTTAACCCCTTCATCCGCCCCCTTTCCTCTCTTTGTTTTGGCAGCATTTTACCACAAAGCCTCCAAACACAAATCCTCTTTGAATTAGAAAACGTGTCGTGTTTCAGTCGGCCCTTCAGAGACAAAAGTCTACTTATCCTGTAAATTAAATCCCACTTTATTCTTGTTTTATGTGGAAAATCATAGTTAAAACACTTCTTTTTTATTTTTATTTTCGGTGGGAAGACGGACGAACATTCAGTCACAAACAGACGTGATTATGTGTGATTCATACAAGTGCAGGTCATGCAAAAAAGACACAAAAAGAGGAATGTGTTGCTTCAGCAGCCATCAAAGCCCTAACACACTCTGAGCTATCAGGACTCAGGTGTGTTACACTCATTTTAAAGCCTTCAGGCTGGAAGGTGAGTCAAGCACCGCACATACCACACTCCCACTCACTCTTTTGTTTTGCGCTCCTTCGGCCTGTCATAAAGTGAAGCTTGGCCTACCATCATCAGGTGGTAAGCCCCTCCGCTACCCCTGAGGCTCTGACCACCACAATACCAGGAAGAAACTGTTTAAAACACCTACTGCACACACTCAGACGCTGCACAAAGAAGCCTTGGCCTCCATAACAATGAAGAATTCCCCGTTAAACAATGAGTGTTTGGGGTTTGGCTGCTGAAATCTCATCATTAAGCTCTGGAGGAGACGACGATTATAGTTCAGTGATGAAAATTACAACCAAGGTGTTATCCACGAGGATATTTCTGATTAAATCGCTTTCTATGTAGCCTCCTTTCAGGGTAAATACACACCAAAACTCAGTTACATGTAAATGAATCAGAGTAACGTGCATTTTATCTATTCAGTTATCTATTTATTTATCCATTTACCGTTCTGATTGAGTTTTTTAAAACTATTTTTTTATGTAGAGCCAAGAAAGGAAAATCTTTAAATTTAAAAAAATGTATATTTTGATTTGATTTGATTTGATTTATTTATTTAAACTCGAAAAATCATTGAGGGCCTGACCCTCATTTACAATGATGTCGAGTAAAAAAACAAACATATAAAATATAACAATATAAAAATATAAAATAAACATATATAAGACATATATAAAGCAACATATACACAACATATATCATGTAAAAAGTATTAAATAAACAAACTATGAATTAAAACAAGTACATGAATGTGATAAAAAACCTCTGAGCATTTCTTTAAAATGGTCTTGAGACATAAAAGTATCAAGACCCACCCTTTGTTGCATAGTGTTCCATGCTGAAGGTCCACAGATACTAAAAGCAGTTTTGCCCAGCTCAGTGCGGGCATACGGTACCTCCAGCAAATTGCTGTTACGGGTTTGGTATGGATTTGCATACCTAACTAAAAGAGAGGATATATAGAGTGGAAGCTTGTCAGTAAGGGCCTTATAAATAAACATAAATAAATGCATGTCCCTTCTTTGAGAAAGTGGAGCCCACCCAACTTTGTCATACAACAAACAATGATGAGTAATGTAGGGATCTCCAGTAATGAACCGAAGAGCTGAATGATAAACAGTATCGAGTGCCTTAAGATTAGAGAGTGGTGCATGCCTATAGATCACATCCCCATAATCAATGCAAGACAAAATTGTAGCTTCGATTATCTTTTTTCTACAGAAAACTGGAAAGCAAGATTTGTTTCTGTGTAGATAACATAGCTTTTGTCTAAGCTTAGTCACAAGACAGTCAATGTGCTTCTTAAATGTGAATTTGTCATCCAGCCAGATCCCTAGGTACTTATAATGTGAAACTCTTTCAATAACAGACCCATGTAGAGTGGAGATATTCAGATCATTTCTGTTACAATCCTTAGATCGAGTAAAAACCATGCACTTAGTCTTACTTGCATTGAGCAGAAGCTTAAGACCAATTAAGGCATTTTGCAGGATATTAAAAGACTGCTGTAATTGTTCCAGGGCCAGGTGAACAGAATCTGCAACACAATACAGAATTGTATCATCTGCATAAAGATGCACAGAGCATTTGGAGAGAAGAGGGACTATGCTATTTATGTAGATGGTGAAGAGTACCGGGCCTAAAACTGAGCCTTGCGGGACCCCCTTAGTTATTAAAAGGGGGTCAGATTGTGTATTACTCAATTTCACAGTATGATGTCTGTGGGATAGGTAGCTCTGAAACCATCTACAAGCACTTGCACTAAAACCAATACCAAGCAAAATTTGCAGGAGCAGAGAATGGTCCACGGTGTCAAATGCTTTTGACAAGTCTACGAACATGGCAGCACAATGTTTTTTCTTGTCAAGAGAAGTGACAATATCATCCATTACTTTAGTAACAGCAGAGACTGTACTATGCTTAGGCCTAAAGCCTGATTGGAGAGGGCTTAGGATATTAAAAGCATTTAAAAATTCTTTTAGCTGATCATTCACCAGCTTCTCTAATATTTTTGAGAGACATGATAGCTTAGAAATTGGTCGATAGTTATCAGGGTCAGTCTTATCACCCCCTTTGTGCAGAGGGGTGATGTGAGCAAATTTCCATAGTGAAGGGACAACCCCAGTGGACATGGAACAGTTAAAAATGTGCAATAATGGCTCTGCTATTATGTGTGCCGCAGTGCGCAGAAAAAAAGGATCTAGGTGGTCTTCTCCAGTTGCTTTGCGACTATCAATTGCTAGTAAAGCAGATAGCACTGTATATTTTGAAACAGGCTGAATCTTGAATTCCTGATCATTGTCTCTGGTGATATGTACATCATTTGCAGAGACATTTCCAGCCTGAGATGTACAGGAATGACTATTGCTATTATCGAAAATTTGACTGGCTAAAGAGAAGTGTTTGTTTAGAGCACAGCAAATGTCAGATTTGTCCTGTAATAGGCAATTATCAAATTTAATGGAAGAAGGCATGGGCGTAACAGATTTACTGTTTTTATAATTAACAGCCTTCCAGAATTTTGCTGGATTAGAATAAGAGCTAGAGACAAGATTAAAATAATAGTCAGATTTAGCTTTTCTCACAGATAAAGTCCATCTGTTCCTGATTTTTCTGAAACATGCCCAGTCAGAGGCATCTTTGGTCCTCCTAGCTAATGACCAAGCTTTATTTCTTGACTGGAAGAGAGAGGAGAGTTCAGTGGTAAACCATGGATTTGTTCTATATTTTACTCTGATCTTTTTAAAGGGTGCATGCTTATCTACAATGTAAGAAAATGAGTTTGAGAAAAACTGCAGAGCTAAGTCAACATCAGGAACTTCAGCTGTAAGATGAATGTCACTTTCATAGAGATCATTTAAAAAAGCTTGTTCATTAAAATGTTTCATGTTTCTTTTAACCACAATGCGAGGCATATATATACAAGTAAGTGGGATTAGGCCTAAGACATGACGCTTGAGGTACTTGTACACTACAGCCTGAATTTACACAACACAAACATTTCCTAAACAAAAAAAGGGCTGAATCATAAATTGGCTTTTGTTATATTGAGAAAATGAATATGAAAAATAGCGAAATACATAAACTGGCTGCTGTAATATAAAAAAGTTAATGTGCAATTAATTAAATTACCCAGCACCACAGCTAATAAATCAAAAATTGGCTGTTTAAAATGTAAAAAGTATATATACTAATAAAAAACTTGCCACATATGCTGGATGGTAGAACCACATACAAACTAAACATTTTAATGCTTACAACAGTCTCAATATTATAAAAATACTGTCAACATGTAATAAGCTAATCAAATCAATGTAAGCCACTCTCAAACATCATAATAATTACTGTAAAACACTAATATTCTCTGATATACACTAATATAGTAATTATGCTAACTAGCCAATATTTTCTTTTGATCTGATGATTTTTGGCGCTGTTCTTTCAATCAAATAATTAAATATTTCTTAAGGGAGAAATATCTGATTCTAAAATTCTTATTCCACTTGAAGTTTTCTATTTTCCCTTTTGAATCACCTTCAAAAGGAAGAAAACATGTCAGTATGAATCTCAACAATATTATGAGTGGTTGTAAGAGGGCCACTGTGTTATTTCCTGCTGTCTTCCTGTTTTCTTCAGCCATGGTGTGTGTTCATTGTAAGTAACCAGTCTGTATGTTTTTGCAGGAATTGAAGTTCAGCTTCTTTTGTCTGACGAATGCAAGAGTTTCGCTAACAGGTCACAGCTAATCTTAGAGTTAAAAAAATAAATACTCAACAGATGATGCAGCGTAAACGACAAGAAGAAGTAGTCTTATAAAAGATAGACGAGTGCGTATCTTCTGCATATTTGTGTCGTTATAAGACATATTACATACATTATAAGCCAAGTTCACGGAAGGTGGGAGGGAAGACTAATGCAAAACACACAAGCCTACATGTTGACACAATGAAACCGAGTCCAGCAACGTATCGCAAGAGTTTGCCTGACATCACAGCTTGTTTGCTTTCCTTTGTTGGGGAAGGTGTACAGAGGGCTCCACAATACTTACAGAAGTGAAATTATCAGCTGTAAACAAAAGCCAGCAAAGCTAATCAGCTGAACCAACATTAATGTCTTTCATGTAACCAAAATGAGTTCATTTTATGAAGAGTAGGTTATTGGATTTGAATGTTTTCCTAAGAATAGTCTATAAAAATAAAGAAAAACACTCAGATTTGGCTGGCTGAGCACATCTGACACTTTGTTTTCCAACAGCCCAGAGAACAGCACATGCAATGTTCTTTAACGTCTCGGATTAAAAATGTACTTTAACCCTTCCTCAAAGATAGACGTTATTGATGTCTTCCAACCATTTGTTAATCTTTTTCTGTGTGAATTATTGCACGTGGATGGTAAAAAATGTGCTTGCCCCCCGATATCTGAGTACTTAAGTCAGAAATAAGCTCATAGATTCATTAACTCCTTATTCTCTACTAAACCTGCATGCACGGCTTATGTGCTGCAGCTTTTCAGGTGCACCAACTTTAAAATGAAATGTGTTTCACTGCATCCAATATCTCAACCCAGCGGCGCATGATTTGTTTCTACAGTCATGGTTAATGCATCAGTGAAAACCCGTAATTTAAGGGAGGATTCCACTTCAGCAGCACAGGAATCACTAGGTGCTTAACAACGTCAAGGATGAGACTTCCAAGTTGCATCTTTCTTTGGTTGGGAAATATTTCTTCCTTGCATTTGGAAACCATAATGGAACACTTCTTGGTGGGCATAGGTCATGGCAAAAGTCTCACCTTCAATTACACTCTCCAGCTGAAAAACCGATGCTGCTGCAGGTGTTCGATGAACACACACAAACAACAACATGGCCAAAGGTTTCTGGGTACTTTTAGAATATAGAGAACACACAGAAACACTATTAAAGTTTCATAGAACAGGACCTTCGAAGGATCCTTGACAGTCACAACTGATGACATGGCATCCTAAAAACATAGCTGCTGAAGATCCTTACTTAAAGGGATAGTTCGCCTCTTTTGACATGAAGCTGTATGATATCCCATACTAGCAACATCATTTATGAACATCTTCTTACCCCCTGCTGCGTCCTGTGAGCAGAGTTCCAGCCTCGTTTTGGTGTTGATGAAGGTAGTCCGGCTAGTTGGCTGGGGTTTAAAAAATAAAGTGTCTTGCTTCTCAAAACAATAAATGTGTTCATTTGAGTGTTCAAAAGAGTAAAAAAAAAAAAAAGTCACAATCGCTTGGCCCTATTTTCTCTCCCTTCGTATCACTGCCTGCTGTGCAGACCGAAGCGCAGACCGAGCAGTCCCCTGCTTCCGAGCAGCAAACACCGTAACAGGCGCGGCTGTCGGCAGCAGGCAGTGATACGAAGGGAGAGAAAATAGGGCCAAGCGATTGTGAGGTCTGACTTTTTCCTGGAGAACGATTTTGTGATGCAAATGTATTACTCTGTTGAACTCATATTGTTCTGAGAAGCAAGACGCTTTATTTTTTAAACCCCAGCCAACTAGCCGGACTACCTTCATCAACACCAAAACGAGGCTGGAACTCTGCTCACAGGACGCAGCAGGGGGTAAGAAGATGTTCATAAATGATGTTGCTAATATGGGATGTCATACAGCTTCATGTCAAAAGAGGCGAACTATCCCTTTAACCGAAAGCCCCCCCCCCCCCCCCCCCCCCCCCCCCCCTGTCGGCAGCAATAAACCTCCATCAGACAGGTGCAGCACACTGTGTGTTTACCTGGGCTGCTGAGCATGTGGTTGAGCCCTTCCTCCAGCTGTGGGTCTATCGGTGAGTCTCTTCCTGGTTCCCAGTCCATGTCTCCGGCCTCGCTCTCGCCGTGCCCGCTGTCTTTGGTGCTCTGCCAATCTGCGCAGTCCTGACCTCCATACCTGCACACAAACGTGATTCAAACTGTCTTTAGTCTCATTTGCTATCTGGAACCGGTCACAATTCAATTCAATTCAAATTCAAAAATACTTTAACTTTAAAGACAAGTGGACACTTATTTACATCTTAACCACTAATGGACATCTTTGGCTTTGGCTTCGGCTTCAGGCGTGTTTGAAATAGAAATTCAACTTGTCTCACTTCAATTTTAAGTCGACTGTTGATTTAAATCGATCAAGTATGATTTTTTTTTTTTAAAGTAGGAGGGAAAAGGCAAACCAAAGAGACTGAACTCAACCTAATAACTGTAGCTAAGGCTAGTTATAGCTAGGGCTAACTAACTCAGAGTCTTGCTAAAGGCTTATAGGCTACCGTAGTTTAGGGAATAGTTTGTCTAAAATCTAGCATGATATCTAATTTTGACTGAAAAGTTGGTGAACTGTTATTTCATAGGATTAATCATTCTAAAAAGGAATTTGATTGATACTCTTATAGCTTTTACAATCCTTTCTTTGCTGATTACTGCTGCTACAGGGCAGCTAAACACAGGATGTCATTAAGTGTGAACAATAATGACTAAAAAAATGTTTTACAATTTATCGGCAATAGAAATAGAAACAACAGAAACAAGTCAAATAAAAAGAAAATCAGCTTCTAGTAGCTACCAAAAATGACTAAAGCATCATCCGACTCCTTTCACTTCTAATCCTGAGCATTTCCTACAATCAAGCTTCTTTTCCTTTAGCCGTCGACCGTAAATCAAATCAGTCAGAGCTCCAGCGGTGATCTAAGAAGGTGGTTTCATGTCCCGGAGATAAAAGAAAAAGGTGATAAAATTCCTGAGGTTTCTGGTGACAAATCCATTGATGAGGACACCCAACCACAGTAGGCAGGCTCAGGCAGGAAGTTCCTGACAGATAAAGGTGAGCTCACAGATGCTCATCACTGATGGATAACTTTCATTCTGATCCCAAAGTTTAAATGTTTAGTTTATCCGCCTGCGAGCTTTTACATATTTACATTCAACTACTTTCTGATGACAATGCACATAAAATATCTGGACGTTTTTTTGATCTTTGATAGTTGAAGTATGATCAAAGGTCCTCATGACTACTGAAGCGTGTGTGGTGTGTGTGCTTGTGTTGAATCGGTGCTCTGTTTGTGTATCAAGGTGATGTCAGATCTAATCCCGTCGCCACACTGAGGTATAGCTGCTTCCTGTCAGAGACTCTGAATCACTCACATAGAGCTGTTTTAACCTGCCTTCATGCACACTCACTTCAACACTCAGAGGTTATGAGACACTCTTCCTGTGACATTGACTGTTGGACTTTGTGTCCTGTTTGTCTGTTGCTGTTATTTCAGTCTCAGAGGGTCAGTCGGTCAGAAACATTTATCAGCAGCGGCTTCAGTCTTCGCTGCATCAAATCGAAGGTTCCAGCCGGTAGACAGATAACAGCACAGTGATCTTGGAACATTTTACACCAGAAGACCCAGAACTCTTTATCCTTCCTCTTCTTTTTTTGTGCCGGCTTTTGCCACAGTTTTCCCCAACAGTGATGAGACATAAAGATGGTATTCCGGTCATCATAAAGTCTTACATTACACCTCAGAAATGTGCTAATAGTATTTTCTGGAACATTAAAGGGATAGTTCGCCTCTTTTGACATGAAGCTGCATGACATCCCATATCAGCAACATCATTTATGAACATGTTCTTACCCCCTGCTGCGTCCTGTGAGCAGAGTTCCAGCCTCGTTTTGGTGTTGATGAAAGTAGTCCGGCTAGTTGGCTGGGGTTTAAAAAATAAAGCGTTTTGCTTCTCAAAACAATATGCGTTCTAAAGAGTAATACATTTGCATCACAAAATCGTTCTCCGGGAAAAAGTCAGACCTCACAATCGCTTGGCCCTATTTTCTCTCCCTTCGTATCACTGCCTGCTGCCGACAGCCGTGCCTGTTACGGTGTTTGCTGCTCTGAAGCAGGGGACTGCTCGGTCTGCACTTCGGTCTGCACGGTCTACACAGCAGGCAGTGATACGAAGGGAGAGAAAATAGGGCCAAGCGATTGTGAGGTCTGACTTTTTCCTGGAGAACGATTTTGTGATACAAATATATTACTCTTTTGAACGCATATTGTTTTGAGAAGCAAAACGCTTTATTTTTTAAACCCCAGCCAACTAGCCGGACTACCTTCATCAACACCAAAACGAGGCTGGAACTCGGCTCACAGGACGCAGCAGGGGGTAAGAACATCTTCATAAATGATATTGCTAACATGGGATGTCATACAGCTTCATGTTAAAAGAGGCGAACTATCCCTTTAAACGTGTTGTAAATGTGTGTCACACCCCTTTGTGTCTCCGCTGGCCCTGCAGAGATGGCGCATGGGCTTGATTGTCTCAATCCTTTAAATTTGTTACGCCTGTGATGGTGCACATAAGGTCAGGCTGGTTAGGTGTGCAGGACCATCACGGCTCCTGCAGGTGCAGCTCATTGCTGATTATTCTGTAATGATTACGCCTACAGTTTTAACTCTAAATGTCTTTTTCACCGATAAAATCTCTGCTTTTCTTAACCCAAGTCAGACCACTTTTTAAATGATGGCCCATGAACTGTGTCAGGACATTAGGCTCAGTTCAGTAAGCTGAATAGGTACGGATGCTAATGAGTGTGTTTTTTGGGCCCACATTTGTACCTTCAGACACATTCCTAAACCATTCACCTGAATTAATGTGGCACTATCCTCTGGTCCTCTACCAAAAATTCATCCAGGAAGGCCATACATCCATATCAAATTGACTTGAGACAGAAGGTGTTTGGCACAGGCATGCTATAGCAAGGACTTCCTATCAAATAATGACTTCTTGATAGGATGCATGTTAAGACGGTTATCCTGTCAAATTCTTGCATTTTCATGGTGACCCAGAACAACAAAGGACTGCATTCTGTCACAAAGTGTTTTTTTAAAGCTTGCCACATGTTTCTGTGTTTGGCAACTGTAGCAGAATGCATCGCCCAGCGAGTAAAATCTACAGTGTAGCAGCATGCATGACCTTGACAGTTGGTGTTTTAGGAAGAAGTGGGTGTTGCATTCAGAAGTGGCTCACTGCTGCACACGATCCTTGTTTCAGCAGGGACACATAATGTGGCATGTGCCTTCTTCCTGTTTGTTCAGTTTAAACAACATCAATTCTTTAGACTTTTCTAATGCTTGAAGGTTTCTAGATTTAAATGCTGACATTAAAGAGTGATTTCCCCTCCAGCCCTGAGAGGTTGGAGGTTGACCTTTTGCTACTTTATTTTACACATGGACAAGCTGACAAAATGCAGGAGATTTGAATATGGAGAGAAAATATTTGTGAGCACTGTTTGATCGAAGTTGTTCAGATCCTTGTGAACGATAAGATCTGCAGCATCCTGTTTGAAAAGTGCACATCAGTGTAGCTGACTGCTGGCTTTAACTTCATACAAAAACACCTGGCCGGAAGGAGATAACCCCACATGTGTGGATCAGACTGGTCAGTTGGAAAAGCTCTTCTGATGAGTATCAATCTGTGGAATCCTGCATCGATAAGAGAAGCGCAGCAGCAATCACAGCCAGCTGGTTCTAACACAAAGCTGCTGGTGAAGAGAGGGGGAGACCTTTTCTTCAGGGTTTCTGTTTGTTTTGAAGTCAAGCTGCAAGTGGAGTTACAAAAAGGTCAGCAAGAGGTTTCTGCTGACCTCAACTCTCTGCCTTGATGTGGCCACATTTCAGCGAAGGTTTACAAAACGCCACACTGGAACCACAATTACTGCCACTGTGAGGAATGAAAACTGATGTTTTCATGGTGGAATCAAGTTCTCTGTAAAATGAAATCATGAAGAGAAACTTAAAAGCTGGAAAACCACATGAACAGACCCTGAGGGTTCCTGCCAACCACAAGACCTGAAGGAAAAATGACATATCATTTGTAAGTCTTCATGGAAGTAAAATGTTTTGACAAACTCTATAAAATAAATAGATTAACACCCCAAAAAACTGAAAAATCCCCTAAACTAGAAGAGCTCTCTGACAGGACATCATTTCACGGGTTGCTCCCACGACCACTGGAAGTCTCACATTCTTTGACCATAATTATACGCTGCATCTGCCTGCATGAACACACGATTCAGCTGGTGTTTACCCTCTCTTATACAAACTGGAACGATGAAAACATCTGCCACAAGCTGTGCAACATACTAAAAAAATATTATGGAACCAAATTATAATTTCTTATTATTTTATCGTAAGTGTTTGAGTTTTTTCTCTTTGTTTTCCACTGTTTGCAAAGGTCTAATCTGAGTTGTTGAAATCTTTTGAAAACATTCACCTGATGAGTTGAACTCACTCAGCAGTGAGAAACGAGGCATGATTGCTCTGCCCGAACCAACAGATTCTGGCGCCGAACTCGTCCCATAGCTCGCTGCTGCCTAGTCAAACAGATCTGTCCTACAGCTGAATATTACCAGTCACCCTTCTGCACCATAAAGTGACACACCAGCTGCACCAATGGCAAACAGCAACAGTATAATGTCATTCTACGGAGCTGAGTGATCATGATCTGCAGGAGGAGGTCGGACGGGAGGAGGGGGATAGATGGCAACTCCCAAGCACGGGACTCATGTTCGAGTCCAACCTTGTAACTGCATATTTTGGCTCTCTTCCCTCCACTATGTGTTATTTCATCATGCTTTAAAAGACAGTTTGGACAATGCCTGGCAACATGTTCTGCAAATGTTTGGCTGAAAGCTCCGGAAACCCTGCACAACCAAAAGTGATGCGTCGAGGCTTCTTTCTGCGTTCAAATCCAACACCGCAGGCTGAACAGATGTTAGTAAATGATCATTTGGTAGGGAGAACAGGTTGATCCGAGGGTCAAAACCACTCACAGATGCCTCTGTAGAAACTGAAGAATCAATTCTCGATGGTTGCATGATAGGAAATTAAAGTGATACTCCGGAGTAGATTCAACCTGGGGTCATTTGAACCGTGATATCCAGCCAAGTAGCCCACCCGCAGTTTTTCCGATATTGGCTGAACATCAGCTGAGTTACTGAGTTATCCCGAACAGCTTCGTACAAGGGTTAATGGATCCTGGCAGTATCTCCAAAATGACCACACTAAAATCACATGCCATGACACCAAACTTCTACAGTAGTACAAATATGGTCTGTACTCACAAAGCGATGCATTTGGAAGTTTGAAAATAGTCCAGGAGTTGATTATTATCAACACAAGCCTGATAGCTTCTCTGCAGCTAAAGCTGCGTCGACGTCACTTCTGGAGCTGGGAGCTTCAAAGTAAGATGAGGGTTGATCTACTACTGTAGACAACAAAGTAAATGCTATATTCTACATGTTTTTTTTTAATGAATTTTTATGTTGTAGAGTTGTGAAATTATTTTATCAATGGAGAAATTGAGCATCCTTGCTTTGTTGTCTGCAGTAGTAGATCAACCCTCATCTTACTTTGAAGCTCCCAGATCAAGGAAGTGACGTTAACGCAGCTTTAGCTGCAGAGAAGCTATTAGGCTTGTGTTGATAATAATAAACTCCTGGACTATGTACAAACTTCCAAATGCATCGTTTTGTGAGTACAGACCATATTTGTACTACTGTAGAAGTTTGGTGTCATGGCATGTGATTTTAGTGTGGTAATTTTGGAGATACTGCCAGGATCCATTAACCCTTGTACGAAGCTATTCGGGATAACTCAGTAACTCAGCTGATGTTCAGCCAATATCGAAAAAACTGCGGGTGGGCTACTTGGCTGGATATCACGGTTCAAATGACCCCAGGTTGAATCTACTCCGGAGTATCACTTTAAGACCTGATCAATTAGTTTCATGAAAGAAAAATCAGTTTTCAGTTCCTCTCCAAACATCTGCACAGTTTTAAAATGACTGGAAGCAGCTTTGTTTTCTTTGTACTGGCACCTATAAGTGTCAAATGATATCCATCTACTTGAGCGATCATCAGTTTTAACTGGCAAAAAAAGTCCATATTACAGAGCTGGGAGGTGCCAATAAGTTTCATGCACATTTCCCACAGCAGAGCCTAATTTAAAGTGTACTAAATGTTATGTGAGTTACTGATAACATGTCTATTTTCTTTATTTAATCAACTGAAAGGTGTCATGTATAAGGAAGCAGCTTGCTGGTTGAGCTTTACTTCCCCAAGGCTCCATCCTGGGACCTCTTCTGTTTAACATCTACATGCTCCCACTGGCACAGATTATAAAAAAAATAATAATAATAACAAACTACCGTAGCTATGCAGATGACACGCAGATATACATTACAATGCCAGGAGACCGAGGCCCTGTACAGACTCTTGGTAAATGCATTGAGGAGATTAATGACTGGATGTGCCACAACTTTCTCCAGCTGATCAAAAACAAAACTGAGTTAATTGTCTTTGGAGCCAAAGAGAAACGATTACAGGTCACCACAGAACTTCAATCTATACACCTAGAAACTACCAACCAGGCCAGAAATCTGGGTAGCTGCATTCAGCTTCTATGCTCCACATGTCTGGAACAAACTCCCAGAAAGCCTCAGATCAGCTGAAACACTCAGTGTACCGGTATTTAAGTCCAGGCTAAAGACACACCTATTTTCAACTGCATCTGAATAAAGCTCCAAATCTGAAGCTTGAGTTTCAAAACTTAATCACATTTTAACTCCTGGTTTTTATCTATTGTTCTTATTTCTTTCTATTTTGTTTAAAATTGAAATCATGCTTTTTATTTCTACTGTTTTGGTGCATCTGTAAAGCACTTTGAATCACCTTGTTGTTGAATTGTGCTGTACAAATAAACTTGCCTTGCCTTACTCTGCTTATGAGAGGTAGGACAGAGGAAGAGGAGCTGAACTTACCTGCCGTTGCGATGGGAGTACTTGTTTCCACGGAAGTTTGGCCTCGGCTGCAGCTGACCCTGATGGAGGAGGGAGAGGAGCTGGGAGATCTGCTGCAGGGAGGAAAGGAAGAGAGAGGAGAAGTTTAGATAAATACAGTACATATGAGACAGTTTCAGATTCTCAGCCCCTTTATGAAAGCATATCAAAAGTTTGAATGGATCTATCTAATGCCAGGTGCTCTCATGCCTTCTGTCCTGGCGAACAAGCTGGCGTTCAACACCTCATTTTTGTTCCCACAAACTTAGCCAAGTAATTTCTTCAGCAAATATTTGATTTTTCTACAGCAAAGGGGGGCTGTAAAAACAACAGGACCAGAGCTGTTTCCTGTAGGACTCGAACTGGCTTCTGACGGGGGAAAGCAGTTGTTTTACAGTTTCATCGTCCTAAACCCTGCTTGTTTTTATGTTGCTACAGTCCTTTAAGGCTCACAGACGTTCCCAAAAAATATGACCCAATAGGTTGTTAGATCATGCAGGAAATGAGGACCAATCAGGATCAAAGAAAAAGCAAACTCAAGCAGTCATGGGAGCAGCTACCTGTGAGGTGTCACGTTTGTGTTGATCACATCAAAATGGACACAAAGTGTTGTTGTTTTTTGTTGACTTTTCATGAAAGAAACCAGAAAAATGGCCTCCAAACAGGTAGAAAGAATGTATTGTAGTCTAACCTGCCACAGTTTGGGTAAAAGGGTCCAGATTGACTTAGGTTGCATCACATTGGCGTTAAAAGGTGTTTATTGTGCTCCCCGGTGCAGAGGTAATAAATGTCACGATACACGCCTTCATCCTTCATTCAGGTCTGCAGCAGCCAGCCACTTTTAACTGATAAAAGTGAGCTGATAAGAAGTTTAAAAAGGAAGCCAAAGAGTTTTAAAACCTTTGTTTTGTCTGCTGGCTTAACGTTTTTCAGGACCAGTGACCGTGTCTCTCTGCGGCCGTGGCTGGGTGAACAATGACCGCAGAAACACTCAGGTGGAAAGTGAGTTTTCTTTTGTGTGTGAGCGTGTGTTTTTTTTTCTTTTTCGTTTTTTGGGGGGTTTGTTTTAGTGTTACAGTGTGAGAACCGAGCGAGTGTGTCCATCTCACTGCTCACTGCGTTGTGCTGACAGCTCTGTTATACAGCGGATATACGCCGCACACCAGGGAGGAAACACACACATGCACACCCACGCACACACTTGGAAAGGTGAATGTGTGTGTGCATATATACTAATTTATGACTTTTTGGTAGCCATGACTGTGTGTTTTTGCACATGCATGCTTCTGCAGCGACAGGAAATGGCCCCTGCGTAAAAGCCTATTCTTCTCTGGGCGGCTTCCTTCCAGGAAGGACGCCAAAATATGGACGTGTGTGTGTGTGTGTTGAGGTGAAGGTGAACAGTAAATCCCCCTCCTTCCAGCCGTCCAGCAGGCCGCTTCCTCTGCAACCTCGAGGGGAGAGAAACATCTGAAGCTCGATGAGTGCCAACTGGGCCAACTGGGAGGGCTTTGGGGAGGCGAGCAGGGCACAAACCAACAAGGCCTCTTCCTCTGCCTAATGGGACTCACGTGAGGATGTCGGGCCGGGCTGCAGTCTTTGTTCTCTGTCTGCTGGGCGTGGGCACTGACTTTCGGCCTCAGTGACGCGAGTCGCCGATTCTTCAGCTTTCAGCTGAATTTATCATCATGCTCAGAATGAAGAACATATGTGAAATATATCTGGTAGATTTTTAGGAGAGTGTTTTTCTTCATAAAACTCAGTGCTGAACTCCAAACATTTCCTGAGATACCAAAGGTGGAGTATTCAGAATTAAATTACAAATCCTGTGGACCTAAACTCTTCCCATTTTGGTCAAATTGCCCCAAACACCTACCCAAAGTATACCCAAAGTAAACTGAGAGCCTTTCTAGAACTGACAGAACTGTAGTTAAAAAGGATCTAACTACAGGATCTGTAGTTAATTCGATCACTGAAAGGATCGGATTATTGGCTAAATTACAATAAAGCCTGATTTAAGGCTCTCTCCGTCGTCGGAGACGCTCTCCGTCGCTTGCGTGCGTCGGCCAACATTCCTATCTATCTATCCGTCGAACGGAGACTCACAGAGACCGCAAGGGTTGTGATTGGTCGACTAACAACATCATTTCCAGAATCACTTTTCCGGTTTAGCTCCTTCCTCTCAGAACAACAACGCCGCCATTTCTGAAAGAGTTTACTGTGTGCCGGTCAACATTTGGTCAGAATTATTTGCATTTCAACGTCAACAAGCTCCAAATCCAACAACAGTCTTTCTCTGTCGGTCGCCATCGTTCACTGTGAGGAGCGGAACGGAGCCGGAAGGTGAACAATCAATCAACGACTTTCACCATAGACTTCGCCAGATTGGGTCGTTTAACGTAGCGACGCCTACTGATCGGGAGGTGAACTGCCTTGGGTATCCGACATCCCGACGGAGAACTTCGAAAGGTTTAAAGCCTCTCCGTGACCACGGAGACGGATTGACGGATAGCGGCGGAGAAGCATACCAAGGCCTTAAGACTGAGTTGCTCCTTTTTTGAGCAAGGGTAATTCTCCTTGGATATATGGCGGTGAATGAATGGGATCGGAGGCACAAAGCGTGTCATACCCCGGTATGATAGGTGGCGCTGTACCCATTCCAGCTGTTGCTAATAGAGCCACTTCCTGTTGACCTCTTCACCACCAACAACAACAACAACAAACTCAGGCGTTGGAGAAAGATGGAGAACGCAGAGCCAGATGAAGCTACGTCCCTCTACATTTTCATTTGTGATGAGCTGCTTGTTGCACAAGCTCGATGCCCAACGGAGCATTCTCCATCGCGTTGTTTGTTTCTTTCTGACGGCGACAACAACAGGAATATCGTCTCCTTTGACTTCCGGGTCACGACCCCGGGAAAACATCTGGAGCATGCGCAGAACGCAAAGTCTGATTCACCACGTGCTTCAGCGTCTACAAGCAGGTTTAGAGTGACTTTCAACCCAGTTACCTCGGGGTCTTATCCGATCTGATCCCATTTCTTGTCAGATTAAGGTGTCTACATGCACTTAATAACTCAGTCTCATTGTAATTTAGCCAATAATCCGGTCCTTTCAGTGCCATGTGACCCCACTGAGTGACAGCTGTCATAGCGGCTGCATGTCTCCACTGTGTCTTGAGGTGTAGATTTAGTTTCGTGGTCTATCTTGCCACATTTTTACCTCAGAAACCAAAAATCAGAACGCAGTCTACGCAGCTTCCCCACAAGCGCACAGAGGAAGCACAAAGTTCACTCTGAAGCTATTTTGTTTTACACAGGACTTTCCTAATTATAAGTTTTAAACTTACACAGACAAATTACATATCTACATTTTTTTCTGAGATTTCTTTGCCCAGTTGATGTGTCCATGATCAACAACCTAATTTTAAGCTGGCACAGTGTATACACAGCAGAAGAGGGCCATAAACTTTCCTGGAAACAGACTTTCTTTGGCTTTTTTTATCCTGTGGAAGCACCAGGAGGTGTTAAGTAAAAGCTAAACATACCAGCTGGCCTTAAAAGAGAGAATAAGTGGAAGAGTAAACACAGTTGTTGCCTGTTTTTAAATAATGTTACAAAAATTTGGGGGAACAGATTGAAGAAACATGGGTTTTATTGAACTGTCACACGAGCATCTACTTATAGAAAGCCCTTGTGTGCACAGCGAGAGCTCTGTATGATTCAGCTGACGGCCTCAGGGTTAATACTTTAGATAATTTATCTGTACTGATTCTGTCACTTAAATAGGCTTCAGGATTAATATTCAAATGGCTATATTTGGAGTTCTGATATGAAAACAATATAAAGGAGACGATGAACGTACAGAGCATTGTCATCAGGGAAATTATGGAGAGTATAAGATCATTGTTTAGCTTTTTTTAATGAAAAAGCTCTGATAATTCATCGTTTACAAGAATACAGACAGAAGATAAAGTTCCCCTCAGACATGTGCACGTTTGCATCATTGAGACGGCAGCTGAAAATGTCGGCATGAAGCCTGAATGAGCATTTTAACACAAATCTAAAATCTAATGCTTGGTCATGCAGGTTATGTCTTCAATCAATGGCTTTTGAACAGCATTGTTCAACTTTCTGCTCACTGCAAAGTATTGTTTTTTTTAAATGGCATCTGAGCCAAATGAACAGAAAAAAACATCCAGATGTTTATTACAGCCTCTCAGAGACACAGCACATGTGAAGGTGAAGGCATTGTAAGACATTCCTCCATTTTCTAGACCAGTTTAATCCAGTTCAGGGTCTCTGGAGCCCATCCCAGCTGCCATTGGGTGAAAGGCCAGTCCAGCAGAGACAAATGAGACTCGACCTCTCACACTCACCCCTAGGGTCAATTCAGAATCAGCAGTTAACCTGACGTGTAGGTTCTTTATGGAAGCCGGAGAACTCAAGGGAGAACATGCAATCTCCATGCAGAAAGACCCCAGATAGGATTCAAACCAGGAACCCTCCTGCTGTGAGGCCGCACTAACCACTACTGTCGCGTCACACTGAGACCCGGTCAAGTGAAAAAACAAACAAGCTGATAACAACCAAGCTTGTTAATGCCTGTGCAAGAAAAGCTTTGAGAGGAAGAAGCCAATCTGAACTCCTTATAAGCACTATTACATAAGCTTAAACATGTGGAAAAGGAATCGTTTTCTCTGCTTTTATGCACCCACTGACATGTTGGACAGGATAATATGACTCCTTATGCAGTATAGCAGAAGACTCTATGGGGACTTGATGAATTGTAAATATCACTTGAGGTTCTTGGGTTTTCTTTATCGCTGTTGAGGGTCTGAATGAAGGAACATTAATGCAAATACGACCTCAGGCACGAATATATTACATATCCCATGTCTACAGAAGGCTCATCATCGTTAGCATCTTCCATCTAAAGATGCAAACTCCAGGACTTGGTCTCAGTTTAACCCCTGAGGAGATGCTGGGCACCAAAAAGAGAGTGAATATAAGATTTGATCAAAGCTTGTCTGGGATTTATTAACAACCTTCACTAACTACTTGTAACTTGTTTTCATTTAAATTTAGGTGAGATTGTTGCAGGTTTCACTTCTATAACTTGGTTTACTAACAAGCTGCCACACTGTCCTCTGAAAGATTTCAATATTATACGAAAACTTACAAACAAAAATACATAAATGGCTCAATAAATAGATTAATCCAATTATAAAAGCCACAGAAACAACATAAACTTTGAATTTTTAAAAAATGTGTTTTATCTTAAGTGAAATAAAAGAAGCTAATAAATATACATATAAATTAAAAGGTGCAGCAGGACACAGCAAATACGACTCAAACAGATCTCACAAAGACTATTTTAAGCTATGAATTACTCCACATTAGTATGCTGGTCTGATCAATAATAAACTAGAATATATGTGTGTTTTTCTGAGCTTTTGAACCAATAGCAGTGAAAGTAAAGCTATTATTAGCCTGTTCCACCACGGTGGAGTCTGTGTGGATTGGCTGTCTGCAGCTGACGGACGGCTTCGGTGTCCCGCTCTGCACTCTGAGCGGCTGTTTTTAGGTTCATCTGTTTTTCTTCCCTCCTGCTGCAGCTCAGCTCAGTAAAAGTGATTTTTAGGGTCATTTATCAGTGACAGAGCAGCGTGTCAGGGCGGTGTTAGCTTACACTCCAAACACATCGCAGCTTACTTTGGCTGACTTTAAACCCACTCACCCTCACCCTCCTTCTCCCGCTCAGACATCCCATCCTACAGAGACTAAGAGGAGCCCTCCTCCTCCTCTCCTGGTTTCAATATGAATCTGATATGTGATATCGAGTTTTAAAAAAAAAGACTGTCAGAGTTTCTCAGGGGGGGATTTTTGTCTGTGACACATGAGCACCTGAATAAACTTGGTGTTTCTAGGTTTCATACTGATCCATCAGCTAGTAATACCCCCCCTTCTCTCACACACACATACCTCCACTCGACTCCAACCTTCAGGCTGTCTGAGTAAGTCATCATACAAGAGGCAGCAAAAGCAGAAAGGCTGCTGGGAATCTGTAAGGGAAGCTCGTCTGTGTGTGTGTCGGTGTGTTGGAGAAGGAGGCCCCTTCATCTTTACTCTCTAATGGACTTCACTTCAGATTAATCTCAAAGCCTGCAGGGGGGACACTTAATTACACCAACGCTAACTGTAAGCACATGTTGAAATAAATGTGATCACACATTTTAGATCCGAGTAAATGGCATTTAAATGAGAGCCAGCAGCAGTGCATTAGCCTTAATGTTTAAGCTATAGAGGAGAATGTAAATAAGAACACATTAAAAAACCATCATGCAGATTAGTGAAGTCATTAATGTCATGTAAATGGCAACATTTGTCAGTTCGGCTCGCAGTAATGTTGGTATGTTCCGCCATGAATGCAACGTATAAACGTGATGAATTTGGGTCTAAAAGCACAATTTAAAGAGTTTTAATGAATTTTGTGTTTTATATCAGTCATAAGTTTACCAGACATTAAAAGTTTGTTTCATTTGGATTTCTGAGACCTTCAGAAAAGAAGGGGGGTGGGGGGTGGGGGGTGGTCTTCTTTTATCCCTTTCTGTGTGTTTAAAGATAGGAAGGATTTTTCAATCATAAAAATCAAAGCGTGTTAACCACATATATGTGTAGACATTTTTAAATCCAGGTTAAAAACATTTCTGTTCTCATGTGCCTATGCATGAAATCTGCACGATATCTTTGAACTTATCTGGACTGTTGCTTGTTTTTAAATTCATTTATATTATTTTATTTGTTTCTCTTTATATTATTTGATGTATTTTTAATGCTTCTTACACTGCTTTTATTTTATGTGAAGCACTTTGAATTGTTTTGTACATGAAATGTGCTATACAAATCAATTTGATTTGATATATGTTATAGATGATCAAAGAATTGATTAAATGGAAGTAAAAAACACTAAAAAACAAACACAAAACATCTAAATGAAGAAACGAACCCTTTATGAGAAAGATGGTGGATATTAGAAGAAGGTAAGGCACCACATCTCACCTGCACCTCTGGTGAAGCTGATGAAAGCTCTATGGAGTCTCCGAAAGCGGCCATAGAGAGACGAACCAGGTTCCGAAGCATCTGCTGGTGTTCTGCGTCGTGTGCTCCCCGACCTTCTGACGTCCTTGGCCTCCTGAGAGTCGTCTGAGACGCTGAACGCGGCGGCCCTCTTTCTTCTCCTTGGCACTGAAGCTTGTGACGCTTCAGGGTGCTTGAATGTGAGACCGAAGACGACGACGAAGGGTTTCTGGATTTGCGAAGAGTCTGATATGAAGTGGCTGGGCTCAGAGGCAAAGGCCCATCGATTTCAATGTTTCCAGGTTTCCTAAGTGTTTTGCAGTGGTGCAGTGAGGCATCCCCCTCCAGGTAGCCTTGGGAATGGAGGCTTGTGTTCATAACCGATGGTATGAAGTTGTACTCTCTCTCAGTTTGTTGATCCTCTAACACTTGGGGTGGAGTCAGCGGCTGCACCTCGCTGTCGTTCTCAGTGAGCTCTTCCTTTCTCCCCCGGATGACAGGAATGAGCTGGATGTCAGACTTCCTGATATTCTTCTGTGGGCGCCGAGGATGGCGGGTGTAGCTTGATTCAGCCTGTCTGCAGTTGTAAGCCCGGCTCTCCCGTTTCTCGGGGCGGCAGAACGTTGTTACCAAAGCGATGGCCAACAGGAGAAGCAGGCATGTTGCACCCAGGCAGATCACGATCATCATGGTGAAACTTAGCTGCCCTCGGGTTCCTGGTGAGGAGTTCTTCAGATGGTCCTTAAGGTTGATGAAAGTCACCTCCAGAGTCACCATAGTGGCCAAACTGGGAGTGCCCTTGTCAGACACAGTAAGGTCCATCGTAAAGGTTCTTCCTATGAGCTCGGTGGCGTTGGTGGTGTTAACAAACAGCTGGCCTGTAGCTTGATCCAACCAGAAGAGGCCATATGGGTTTCCATCAGAAATGAGGTACTGGAGTTCTCCATTGAGTCCCGAGTCTCGATCTTCAGCCTTTATCGTGGATGCAAGAAATCCAACGAGACCCTCTCTGACTGAGTGATCTAATGGCAAAATGGTGGGTTCATCCTCCGTGTCATTCCCCAGCTCAGTCACAATCTCCCCCTTGTACGCATTGACTGGTACGCTTACATGAGCCACCCCCTTTCTTGGTTTCGGCTCCTTGATTATTGGAGAGTTGTCATTCATATCCTCAACGTCAATCTGTAGAGTGGCCGTGCCCGTCAGAGGCGGATGCCCATGGTCCACAGCCTCCACAATGAAAGAGTACACCTGAGATTCCTCAAAGTCTAGCTGGTGTTGGACACTTATAACACCAGTTCTTGGGTGAATGGTAAACAGTTGTGTTTTAGTTTTTTTGTCAGTGGGGCCGATAATAGAGTAGGTCACTTTTCCATTGAGCTCCAGGTCCACATCGTGGGCCTTAACTTTGAGAACTTCTTGGCCCACAGAATTGTTCTCCTGGATAGAAGCCTTAAAAATGGAAGTAGAGAACGCCGGCGGGTTGTCGTTCACATCCAGAACAGAAACAGAAAGGTGCTCGATAGAAAACAGTGAGGGAGTTCCATGATCCTGAGCAAAGACTGTGATGTTATAACTCATAACCTTCTCTCGATCCAGGTTGCCACTGGTGACAAGCTTATAATTGCTGCCATACATCTGTTTGAGGCTGAAAGGCCCAGATCCTTCTCGAATGGCTGCTCTCACTTCTCCATTTCTTCCTGAATCTGCATCGTAAACTGTCACAAGCGCTAGGAAAGTGTCCATTTGAGCTCCCTCCATCACAGTCCCAACAGTTGACGCAGGCGAAATCCAGGTTGTGCGAATCCTTGGCGCGTTATCATTCACATCTATAAGCTTTACGTGCAGTTTACAGTGAGCAGGGATCGCGTTGGGACCACGATCAGTGGCCTGTACAATAATCTCAAAAGACGAGTGGACCTCGTAATCCAAATGGGCCCTTACAATCACATCTCCTGTTAGTGGATCCACAAGGAAAAGCTTTTGAACCTCTGGACGCGTGTGCTTACTGAACGAGTACTGCACTTCCCCGTTGGTGCCCTGGTCGGGGTCAGTGGCCTTAAGCTTGATGACGGTTGTCCCGAGAGTTGTGTCTTCAGGCAGTGTCACAGTAGGGCTACTGTCCTCAAACGCTGGGCTGTTATCGTTTGAGTCCTGGATTTTAACATGGACTAATGTGGTCCCTGACTTTGGTGGGTTCCCTTTGTCCCATGCCACTAGGGTGAGGTCAAAGGAGTCCTGGACCTCCCTGTCCAGTCCTTTGATAACAACTAGCTCTGCCTGTTTTGCACCACCCGGACCAGCCATCACATCCAGAGCAAAGTGTTGGTTGACAGACAGCGAGTAGGTCTGGAGGCCGTTGGGCCCTGCATCAGGATCAACTGCTCGGTCTAAAGGTATTCGCATCTGGAGACTGGCGGTCTCTGAAATCTCTACTTCCTGCAGAGCGCTGGGGAAGCTGGGACTGTGGTCATTCAGATCCATCACCTCCACACGAACACGCAGACAGTTCACAGCGCCGCTTTTCCTGTAGAGCACGCTGAAAGCCACCTCACACAAGTCCGACCCTGGACACAGCTCCTCCCTGTCCAACCGGCCCTGGGTGGAGACCACCCCGTCTCGGGTGGTGACAGAGAAAGGAAGGGCTTTACCCTGCTCCACCACCTGGAAATCCTCCAGAGGACCACCCTCGTCCCTCTGCCGCAGGTCGTCCAGCAGACGTCCGACCCGGGTTCCCGCAGGCTGCTCCTCCCAAACCTGGTACTGGATAGTTATCGATGATGACTCAGAGGCCAGAGTCTCAGAGCGGAGACTCAGAACCAGAAGCAGAGCCAGCAGCATCATGGCGTGAAGTAATAATCTCCGGTCAACTGGCTAAACTGACATTTTTTTTTTGTTCGTTTTTTAAATTAATTAAAAAAAATATTTACTTTTACAACTTTAAACCGAGAGTAAAATGACTTTTAAGCTGTCTTTCTTTTTCCTGATAAAACTATGATCAAATAAAAATTCCTTTAAAGTTTCTTCTTCACAACACAAGCAACTAAAAAGTAAGTAAGTAAGTCCTGGTTCTGTAAAACAAATTAAAAAACAAACAATAAAAAGGGGGATATGATAACAGAAACCTAGAATTAAAATGAAGATATAATCCTTTCTTCCTTCATAAACCCCCAGCCTCTGCCTGTCTGCTGCTGGTACTCACTCACGCACAGCTGCTAGCGACCTGCCTCTCGGTTCATCCTCTTCAACTCAGGAGAGTTTTGCTTCAACTGAGAAAGTTTGGATGTGGGTGTCGACATGCCAACGGAGCTCCAACCAATCCAAATAGAAGAGGCGGGTCACATGCAAATAAATCCAGACTCTGCTGTGAGGAAACTGCACAACTCTGGAGTGCTTTCACAGAAACATGACACTCCCTCTCCATCAATTACCCCCACCCACCCCCTCCAAAGGTCTGCATAAACTCATCACAAGCTGCAGTCTGGACCCTTAAATCACTTGGAAAATTCATTATGTCCCAGTGGGACTAAAGCCCGAAGCGGTTGGATATTTACCTGAACTCCATCACAATGACGTATAGTCTGCCCCTCTGACGGCAGAAATACAAACACAGATAGGCGATAAGCTGTCATTATAACAGGCTTTGTGTTCAGGGAACAAACCGCAACTTTTACAGAGTTTCTTTCTTCTCTTTCAACTGTTGTTTGTGCCGTTTGTCCTTGAAAGTAAATGTGGTTGTTTTTTTTCAGGAGGAAAAACAATCCTTGAAGAGTAAACCAGTAATGAAGTGAACGCTCAGAATCCAAACGTCTATCCTTAATGCGACAAAATCCACATTCCAGCTTTCCCCCCAAATATAATTACAGAGTTTTGTCCTCAACCACGCAGCCACTGAGGTCAAAACATTTCCAGCAAATTATGGCCGACGCTCATTTCTGTCATTCCTTTGTAGCTGCAGGTTTGTTTATTAGTGAGAAGAGCCAAAGAGTTTTCAGTCAAGTGGGAAGATGAGTCGTGACAAAACGGGTTGCTTTCTTTTCTACTGAGAAAGTCATTGTTGATTTCTTTTCCAGGTATTCTGCATCTGTCAACTGGATCAAGAAGTGGGAGTGGGAAACCAAATGTATGAGTTTATAAATTATAAACAGAAAATAAAAAATATATACATCTCTGGATCAGCATATCATTCATAACAAACAGAAAAGCAGTGCAAAATGAACTTATTTTCTCATTTTAGAGGCCCAAAATGCACAGATTCCTGCTTTAAAGCCTCTTTTCGTGTGCTGCATCTTTGCTGTGCTCCCAAACAAGCTGACATGTGAAAAAGAAATCATTAAAAAGCAGATGGAAGTTCATCAAAAAGAGAAACAATGGTATGTTGAATGCAGACGGTTGCATTTCATGGGCACAATATTATACATCTATTACCAATCCTGGATTCCACAGCGATTCTATGCAACATCTGGTCTAAATTTTGTGTCAAATTCATCGTGGATTTGCTTTAAAAGTTTCAGTTTTGATGAGCAACAAAGCAGCAATTTCATGTAGAAGCTCTTTACTGTATTATTCTCTAAAAGTCTTCTGACAGATTTTACATTTGCAGACACATAAAACCCAGTTAAAGCTCGACACATGTAGATCCACTGAAAGAGGCTTTTTTTTCAATCAAACACAGCCTTGACATTACGCTCAGCCCCGAGAATGTCTCTCAGACCGACACAAAATCGGGCTGAGGAAGGTTCAAGCGTATCGCTTTCCTTCAGGCCCAGAGGGAGGGGGACTGTTTGAGGCTTGAAAACATTTTGCTGTCTTTCACCTGCCAATGAAAGATGGGAGGGAGATGGATGACTGAGGAGTTAACAGACAGGAGTGAGCCACTGATGGAGTTTGGTTCCTAAATACATCAGATCTTTATCATGTTTAGCATTTGCATGTTCGGGCAGTTTATTCTCTGTTCATATGTGTGTGTGTGTATATATATACATATACTTATATACATATATGGTGAGGGTGAATAGAATACAAACCTTTGCCATTAGTGTTGGACCTGAGCAAATACCCCAAAATCCATGTTTCCTGTCTCGTCTTAAAGGTTTGGACTATTGGGGAATATTGGGGTCACTTTATAGTTTGAACTTTTACAGAACAAGCCATCAGATAATTAGTTGAGAGGATGATTGGCAGATTTATCTACCATGATAATGAGAAAAACAGCAGTTAAAACTCACATCAGGACCACAAAGGGACAGAAAAAGACCTTTTAGCTGCAAACGGCCTTTAGATATGCAAAAAAAAGTGACTCAAGATTTTAAAAAAAACTACAAAGTGACCACAAAGATGGCTACAACTTCAACAAGACTGGGAAGAAATACAAAATAACTTAGTTATTCACTCCACATTAACCAATTATAGCAGTAAAACACAGCTTAATAATATAAATATTATAAGTGCCTTTTCTTTTGGTGCTTTCTGAGCATTTTCCTAATGAGCAATGTATGAACCTACAGCGGATAATTAGTTAAGTAAAGGATGTTTATTTCACTCTTCCTCTCACTGAGGTCAAGAGCTCTTTTAGATTAAAGCTCAGTGAATAAATACTGACACAACAGTACAATTCATCTGAGCGAAGGCTATCACAGTTGTTCTGGAAAACACTGATTAACTTTAAAATAGCAAGTGTCCTCAGATTTTCCCTTTAAATTCCGTGAAAGGCACAAAAAAAATCTGCAGATTCAGGTGTTGGTGGTTTTAAAAAGGGGGAAAGGGGACGCAGGAATAACATTACGGCATCTTCTGTTATCTGAATATAAACACTGAATAAATCCTGAATGTAACTAGAAACACTTAAGATGACCTTTAACCCCCCTGCCATGTCTGAAGTCTGTTTGGTCGACCCAAACCTGAGACGCAGCCCGTCCCAGCAGAGAGGAGGTCAGCCAATCAGACGGGGTTATCTTCAAAACAAACAGCAGCAGCCTCCTGTCTGCAGCAAATCAGCTAACACCGTGTGTGGCTGCTGAAAAGCTTCCAGAGTGGAACATTTCTGCAGACACACACACACACGTCTGTCTCCAATTAATCCACCACCTGTATGGAAGTGTGTGTGTGTTCCTGTGTGTTCGCTTGATGACTCACAGCTGAGGCTGTTCCACATTACTGTACCTTCACCGCTGTTGCTTTCATTAATCTTCAGCTGGGGATCATTTAGACTGAGCTGCACTGATTGGACTTTTTTTTTTTTTTAAGCTAAATTTAAACAAAGTCTTCACTCTAAAAGCTAATATAAATATTAAGTATATATTTGTTTGCTCTGGAACACAAGTCAAAGCCTCACAAAGCATCTTTTCCCTCTCATTTGATAAAGTTGTGGCTTTACTTTGGTTTAAAAGTCAAAGTAATTACACTAAAAAGTGTCTCAAAATGAGAGGTAACCAAAGCAAAGTTTGAGGTTCAAACATTAAACCAAAATCTAATGTGGATTTTTGTATCAAATGTTTCGTACCGCCATGGGGAGCTGAGCAAAGCAGTATAATGTCCTCAGTTAATGTCACACGATCCATGGAAGGATTCCTGAATGAGCCAACCAGGCGCAGCGGCCCCCAGGGATTAATGTGTCAAGAGACAAGTAGAATAACAAGGAGCCATGAAATGGCTGCAAAGACACTTAAACCAACTGAAGAGACAGAACGAGCAGAAAGAGAAACGAACTGATGACGAAAAAGTGAAACGATGCATCTAAAAGAAAACTTTAAAAAAGACAACAAAGAATATTCAAGTGATAGATGCGAATAACTCCAAAAAGAAATGCAAACCAGTGAAAAGAAAAGTGAAAGAAAAATAAACTGAAACGATGCATCTAAAAGACGTGCAAAAACAAAACTTTAAAAAAGACAACAAAGAATATTCAAGTTATAGATGCAAATAACTCCAAAAAGAAATGCAAACCAGTGAAAAGAAGAGAAAGAGAAACAAACTGATGACGAAAAAGTGAAACGATGCATCTAAAAGAAAACTTTAAAAAAGACAACAAAGAACATTCAAGTGATAGATGCAAAAGATAAAGCAAATAACTCCAAAAACCAGTGAAAAGAAAAGAGAAAGAGAAGCAAACCAGGATAAATAAATAACTTTCAAACTATGTGAAGATGGACAAAAACAGTTAAGACACATCGAAATCATGAAGAAAAATACAAGCATGCAGAGGAGTGAAATCCATAATTTCACCCATTTCACTGCAGTTTCTTCTGATTTCCATCTCTACCTCGGCTGTTCTTTAAAAAGCATCGAGCCAACACTACTCCTACTAACCATGTCCTCAAATTAAACACAAACTTCTCAAAACTTCTCAGCACTAATTGTATAGTTGTCTGCACCTGTCCTTACCTACACCCTTAACAAATGCACTACTCTGTTCTTTTGTGTTACTGCCCAGAAGAAGGCACTCATGCCGCTACGCGTGGGCCTTGTTTTTAAGATGTCCAAATAGGACTTGTCAATTAATAAAGACATTTTAATTGGGAGTGCCTTAGTCAGAGAATTTTTTAAACTTGGACAAACTTTACTTCTCATTTACACATAAAATAATAAAACAATGTGAGATAATAAGTCAAACTGAGCACAGAAACGCAACAGCGGTGGGAAAGCTCGACTTCAGAGGAATCCAACAGATTCCTGTTATCAGATGAATGAATAACAGCCACATCTGCTGACCTTTCCTCGTCCACGGTGTTACCCACAATAATTCTCAGCATCTGAGCCAAATGAATGAGAGAAAACTGCTCAAAAAGCTCTGATATTAATCAGTTAGTTACACCGATAAGAGCAGAGTTTTCTGTGCTGCTGCTCATCTGATAAACAGTGTTAAATGTAAACTGACTGTGCAGATGTTTGCTCAGTTCTTCACTGTTAATGCATTTAAATCCTCCCAGTGGAACGCTGACTTTTCAACTAGCTTAAACATGGAGAAAAACTGATCATTTTCTGATCCTTTCACCCAATGTTGCTCAATTTTACTGAACCACACTTTGCTTGGCACGCTGATATGAATTGTTTAGGGCCGGGCAACGATTAAAATGTTTAATCTACTTAATCTCATGATTTCCCTGATTAATCACAATTAATTACATTTGTACGCAAAATCCAAAAATGAATCCAAAAGTAGTGTATAGCTTTTAGCATTTAGTTTTATTTTAAATGTGCTGCCATATGAATGAAAGTGCCATAACATTTGTTGTGCAAACACACTTTTAACATCAGCATCTTTCTGTAGTTTTTATGTAGAAGCCTCGCTCCACTGTCTGTTTCCTTGAATGACTTGCTGCTATCAGTTGTGTGTTTTGCCTTTAAGTGATATTTTAGACTGGAACTACTACGCTGAGAAGACAATTCAACTTGGCAGTGTTTACAGATGACTTTGGTTCTGTCGACTCCGCCGTCTGGAAGAACTTTAAAATGAAAATGGCCGAGTAAAAGTTCCGTACCCTTCTCCAAGTTTGGTGGATCCGCCGATTACTTTCTTTTCCGGTTCCCCAGCAGACAGCAACAGACTTTTACAAAATAAAAGCCTGTGAGCAACAGACTTTTACAATAATAAAATAAATTATAAAACAGGGGTGGTCTGTGGCGTAGTGGGTTGAGCAGGCGCCCCATGGCGGCCCCGACGGCCCTGTGCTGCATGTTGTTCCCCCTCTCTCTGCCCCCTGCTTTCTCTCTCTGAACTTTCCTATCCATTAAAGGCACACATGTCCCCCAAAAAATGTTTAATTAAAAAAAACTGCGTAAATGCGCGATAAAATATGTATCGTCGTAAAATAATTGACGAGTTAACGCGACAATAACGAGTTATAACTCGCCCATTCCTATAATTGTTATAGGAACATGACATGCTGTGAAAAAGCTGTGACTCCATAAGAGTGATCTGTTATAAGTGATATACCTGATATTAAATTAACCATCCAAATATTACACACACACACTCTGTGGGTGTTTCCCTCTCTCAGGCAAGTCTGAATTCTGTTGCTTTAACTGACTGATGAAGGCATTAATGTTCCGTATATCATGTCTAAAACCGGCTAAAGTGTCTCAGTTTGGATGTCATGCTCCTCTGAAGGACGGGTGGGGTGGACTCCTACAAGTCTGTGCCCAGAGGCAACATTATTTCATCTCACCTTCGCCTCACCTCCGCCTGAGGCCGGCGGCTAAAAGCTACATCAGCAACAAGCAGGATGACTCACCGAACAGTCGAAATGCTTCGGTATATACAGTTTTAATAGAGAAGGAGAACATAAGGAAATAAAAGATGTGATTTATTTGCTTCTGCTGCATTTTTTCCATCATACGTTTATGGTTAGATCCATGTAGAAAAGTTTTTAAAGCCTCCAAGCTTCAGCTGATTGTGTGTGTTGATGAGTGACCCCCATTAGCAGCCATCAGCAGAGCAGACAGCAGTAAATTTACCTTTTGTTTAGCCCGAAGCTTCGCTGAAAGCAGCTGAAAACCCCTCCACTGACAGGGTGTGTGTGTTTGTGTGTGTGTATGTGGCAGGATACGGTTGATCTGCTGACCCACATGTTGCCAGATAAAAATCAGACTGGAAGAATGCAAATTCCACACAGTGAAGAGAAGATCAACTGAGTGTGTGTGTGTGTGTGTGAATATTTTCATCAAATCTAATTTTCAGCCAAAAGCAGAATACCTTTCTCAGCTGACGCCTTCAGATTTAACTTGAAAGAGAAGCTCTGTAACAGTCTGCGTTTTCCTTTCTGTCATGTATTGATGCTACTAACAAATATTGTGTGTTATCCACAGCCTCATGTGTTTTATTGCTCTTTGATTCAGATGTTTTACCATCTCAGAAACATCAGCAGAATTAAAGGTTTCCTCTCCCAAAAAGACCAGGAGAAACTCATCCATGCATTCATCTCCAGCAGACTCCATTACTCGATCCAAGGACTCAGGTCAGCTGGTCCAGTCCAGACTAAACATGGAGAAGCAGCATTTAGCTGCTATGCTGCAAACAAGTGGAACAAACTGCCAGTGGAGATTAAACTTTCACCAAATGGAGACATTTTTAAAACCAGGTTAAAGGCATTTCTGTTCTCATGTGTCTATGCATGAAATCTGCACGATATCTTTGAACTTATCTGGACTGTTTTTAAATTCATTTAAATTGTTTTATTTGTTTCTCTTTATATTCTTTTATGTATTTTTAATGCTTCTTCCACTCCCTGCTGCAATGTTTTTATTTTATGTAAAGCTCTTTGAATTGTTTTGTACATGAAATGTGCTACAAATAAAGTTGATTTGATTAAAGAGTGGAAATTTGTCCTTTATCTCCATACCTGCACGCCTTTGGGGCAATAGTATGTCCTGACGGGAGCTGAAATATGTTCATATGACTCTTCTGATACAAAAGCGAAAATGGCTTTTAAAAAAAGTTTTAAAACGGGCACAGAATGAACATCAGATGGACATTGATTGTGCATTTTTTTCTGTGACAATATCCAGTGTTCATAAACAAAGAAAAACTGAAGCGACGTTTTGGAAAAAAAAAGAAACATGAGACATGTTTCCATTAACTAGTTTAAAGCAAACAAATGTGTCACCACAGCATGGCAGCAGAGGCTTAGTGGCTTGCTTCTGTAATTCACCAAAAGAAGTAGCAGTCCGAACCAGAAGGCAAACCTCGGGGAGCTTAACACGCTACCGTTAGACAAACAAATGTAACCAAGTTGTGCATTTCTTCTTGGTAAAATCAAGAATGAGATCAAGAGTTGCTCAGTCAGAGCTCCAATTTGACATTTCACTTGTAAACGAACCTGTCCAGGTGTACCCCGCCTCTCGCCCAATGACCGCTGGGATATGGCTCCGGCCCCCCTGCGACCCGACAGTTGGATTAATCGGGTATAGAAAATGGATGGATGGATGGATGGATGGACTTTTAAACAAAGTGGCCGGAAATCTTTAAGATTGTGGACGGTGCCCAAAGGATTTTAGAGGCTGGCTAAGAGAGGGGAGGGAGTCAGTGTTCTGAAAGCTGGTTTATCTTGTAGTATTTCTTTCTAAACTAGCTGTTGGTGTCCAGCTGGGTCCATTCTCAGACTGACCACCCTCACTTTTGCTTGTTTTTTGCTTTGAGGTAATTGTGCATCTTCAGAGAGGATCTTTGTAAAGAGACGGTCAAACACGCTGCTGTTTAATAATCTTTTGCTCATTTCTGCCGCTCCCCCACATTTCTCAGTTAAACTTGTCTTGGATCTTGTAAATCCATACAAGCCAGATGGACATTTTATTGCAAGATAATGAATCGCCACTGATCACCCTTGAAGAATACGAGCATTTGAGGAGCATTTCTGTTGACTTTTTGACCTGTATTGTTAAAAAAAACAATGACGGAAGCAGAAATATTGAAACTATAGCCACAACAGATCATTTCAACATGAAGCTTCCATCTGAACGCTCTTCACCTCATTGGCTGATCCCACATGACAACAGGTGATGACACAGGTCTGTTGACACCCAGTCCATAAAGTAGCCGAACTCATTCACCTCAGGTTCTATTGTTCTTCTGGTTTGTTTGTTTACACGTTGCCATCTGACCTTTCTGCCCCCTCCTCCTCCTCCTTCGCCAGGCTTTTTTCCCTTTAACATTCTGCAGACTTCTCTCCTCCCCTCTCCTCCCCTCTGCTCCTCACCTTCCCCCTCACCTCCTCTCCTGAACAAGTTTCCTGTCACAGGAACAGGCTGACGCTGGAGGTCAGAGGCAGGATGTCCAGCAGAAGAGAGGAGAAAAAAGACCAGATCAGCAGAGTAAGTTGTTTGCTTCATTAGTGCAGCTCAGACGGCATTATTTAAAGTATAAAACTGCTTGTCCATCTCTTGTTATGTCCATTTTTCGCCCATTCATCACCCAAAACATGGTGTTTGTGCCCATTAATTTATGAAAGTCCCGTCAGGATGCTCATGATGATGCATTTCTATTTTGTTTGGAATAAAACTGGAAAAGACGACGCTTATAACAAGGTGTGAAGCGACAGAGTGGGACTAATTTTCCATTATCCAATCAAATCTGTCGTGTTGGAACTGTTGAAAAGAATGCAGGCAGAGGAAGCTGCAGCGTCATAACACGAGTGTGTTTCAGTGTTTGGTGCATGTGAAGTTTACATGTCTGCATAGCTCTGTTTCTTCCTGTGATTGTGGATCTTCCTCTGCCTCTCCCAAACCTGCAGACATCCTCAACACACACACACACACACACACTGCATTACATCACTTACACTCTAAAAAATAATACTGCATCGTACTTTATTTAATCAGTGAAACATTTTTACACCTAATGAGTGTGATTAAAGTAATGAGTAAATCTAAGTAATATTTTCAATTACATCTGAAAGAATTGACTTGGCACAAATACCACATAAATTGAGTAAATTTAACTGAAATACTGTGTAAACCATATAGAAAACCTGAGTAGAAAGCACTAAAGAAACTGCGTAAATATAACTGAAAACATTTGTAAGGCAAGGCAAGTTTATTTGTACGGCACAATTCAACAACAAGGTGATTCAAAGTGCTTTAAAGATACATTAAAACAGAAATAAAAAGCTTATTTGCTATTCATGCTTCGGCACGCACTCCGCCCACCCCTGAGGAACCCCTTTGTACAGTGGGAACGCAAGCTGACCCCAAAGCGACCCATAAGTTAGTCCAAGCAAGTAGCAGCAGGCTCTGCTGAGATCCCCAGGGTGGTTGAGTACGATGGAACCTGCATCCCTGACTTCTCCATCACGCACAAAGGTACAGAGCCATCGTCTCTGCTGCCATAATCACCAACATTCTGTAGACATTGTAAAGGAAACTGGTTATAGCAGGCAGGATGATAAATCACCAAAACAAACATCACGTTATAAGTTGTCTATTGCTTTAACTAGCATATATAACAGATTTGAATGACGTGAACAGACACATGAAAATAATAACAATGACTTCACCACTAATGAAGGTATCTGTGCATATTCTCAGTCATCCAGGTCATATATATCTCAAAAACATTGAATTAAGTCAACTGGAGTCAAAGTTTTATAGCTATGTATGCAGCGGAAACACTTTCAAATTTACAGATTACTGTAGGGAGAATACTGAGAGTAATTTGTTGCACTCACCTCTAACTCCTTGATTAAGGTAGCCACATCTTCACCCAAGTGATCAATGAGGCATCGCATGACAACTTCTCTGGTTGTTTCTACGGGAATGCCACTCTGTTAAAGAGAAAATGTATTTAAACAGCCGACAAGATTCTGCAGTCACTCCCCTCGGTGCTCATTTTGGCCTTTTTACTTTAAATATTATTACAGATTTGACTACACTGAAAAAATGAAACAAAATTTAGTGAAGCAGTTGGAAAAACAATGCAATTTCTATTAAAATTCATTATATCATTCAGCCCTTATCTGGAGTGATCACTGCAACCTTGAAGTCATGTTTGCCATGTGATATATTTCTTAAAAGTCTACTCAAAATATGCTGACTGAAACAGAGGGAAAAGGAATGAAAGATAAAAGTGTGGTAGGCAGATGGGTAGAGGAGCAATAATGTGTGTATGTTGCATATGAAGAAGACAGAGACAGTTAGAGGACATTGAGAAACACTGTGGTGGAATAAAGGTTGCACGAGGCATATGATCTTGTTGAATGCAAGAGTACAGATGAGTCAGTTATTAGAGAAGTAAATTAGGTTTAGAAGAGAAAAGAGTGGTGACAAGACAGGTGAGGGAAAGAAGCATCTCAGCAGAGGAGAAAACTGAAATACCCAGAGTGGAATATTCATTGCTGTGCGATGTCTCTCTCCAGCAGCACCTTTCTTGGCTTGGAAGATGGCAAGCAGTTTAGGGGTGTAGTGGTCTAACATGAACATGAATTTGGCCTCAAGTATTACAGTGGTAATTATATGGACTTCCCAACATACACAAGGAGTCCCACTCAGACCCACTATCAGCAGCATCAACTCAGTCACCTGTAACATTCTCAAACACCTTGCCTCCATCTTAGCACAACTGGTAGGAAACACTCCGCATCACAAACAGAACTCCACAGACTCTGTGAAGAAGATCCAACATCTGAAAATGTCCCCAAATGAAGCCATTGTGTCCTTTGATGTGACCGATTTCAGCAGCGGTGGAGAACCAACCTCACTCCTGATCAGATCTGTGTCCTGTTGATAATATCCTCTCCACCAACCAACTTCAAATACAATGACTGTTTCTACAGACAGAAGCACGGCTGTGCCATGGGATCTCCAGTATGCCACAATGTGTCTAATCTTTGTATGGAGGAAGTGGAAAGCAAAGCACTGAGCTCATACAAATATAAAATATATGTGGACGACACCTGGGTCAAGATCAAAACTCAAGAAGTGGAGGCTTTCACGGAGCACATCAACTTAGTGGACAGCAACATCAAGTTCAGAGGGAGGATGTAAAAGACCACAAGCTGCCTTATTTGGACTGTGGACGGAAGTCTTAACACTGAGGTTTACAGGAAACCCACACATACAAACCACTACCTGCTTTTCGACTCACATCATCCACTAGAACACAAACTGAACATCAGAACTCTATACCACCGAGTGTACCTACCAAGGCTGAAGGAAAACAAAAAGACCAGACCACACTGTTAGAGAGGCTAAGAAGAACAAACCCAAACAAACTGCAATTCCATATGTGGCAGGAGTCTCACAGGATCTTAGAAGGATCGACCAGACCAGTGCTAACGTCACAATTTGATGTAATCCGTTGTCATTATATCAGTAGTACCAGCAGTAATTTTCACCAGATATTTTTGGGTGGGCTTTGGTTGCAAAATGTAAAATAAACATTGTGAGCAGAGAAAACGAAGCGAATACTTGTGCTACAAGTATTATTATTATTATAATAATAAGTAGTATTATTATCAGAATTGTCTACTTTCACCAAATGGAGACATTTTTAAATCCAGGTTAAAAACATTTCTTTTCTCATGTGTCTATGCATGAAATCTGCACGATATCTTTGAATTTATCTGGACTGTTGCTTGTTTTTAAATTCATTTAAATTATTTTATATGTTTCTCTTTATATTCTTTTATGTATTTTTAATGCTTTTCCACTCTCTGCTGCAATGCTTTGATTTTGTGTAAAGCACTTTGAATTGTTTTGTAAATGAAATGTGCTATACAAATAAATTTGATTTGATTTGATCAAGATACTGAGTGGTTAAGTGGTGTAACAAGTGCATCTGTTATGCTGACCGATGTTGAACTGTTGTAGATACATACCTGTGTGCCTTGAAAACATCCAAACATCGGTTAGCCAGACGGTCAGTTTCATCTCTTCTTCACATCGCCATGCCTCTGCACTAATAGAAAGTCGTATTTCAGCAAAAAAACAAAACAAAAAAAACGTAGGTTTAAATCCATACAACTCCCACCAGAGACCAAGTTCGATCTCTTCACGGTTGGCTAGCTTAGCTTCCGTTTGCCATAATGTTGTAGAGATAAACAAAAAAATATATCTCCGATGCACAACGGGGTTTCACACGGCACATACGTTTTATCCACCAGTCTTGATTTATTCCACCGTCCAAAAATGTCGCCATATCACAGAATTTAAAATTTTAAAAAACTAACCGAAGACTTCCGCTTCCGTCACCCGTCGGCCATTTTTGTTTGAGCAACAAATGGCGCCGTTGAGCGCCACTTCCGGTACGATCACCAAGAGAAGAAGAAGAGGAACACTAAAAACAATTTCACTTCAGAAATATTAATCCAATAATGACTTTGACAATTTAAGCATTTTTTAAAAGACATTTACAGTGACATTTTTGTATTCAAAACATTTTAAAATGATCATCAGTGAAGGTTGAATTTATTAATAAACCATATTAAGGCTGCCTTAGTGGCAAATGGGAAAAAAAATTCACTGGAAAAAAAAGTTTTTAAAAAATGCCACGAGAAGTACAAGTTGTTTTCCAACCCTTCCACATTTGACATTATTCAACATAAAGTAAACTTACAGAGTAAATGCAAAATATTTTTTTAAATTGATAACAGACCCATTTAAACTTATGACAAAGTGCTTTTTGTACAATTTTTGTTTATTTTTTGTTGTGAACTACACAGCAAATTGAGAAGAGTTTAATTCTTGTTGTTAAACTACTAGATATACACTTGTAGAGTTAATTATACTCTGGATAGAGTTAATCCGTTATAATTAACTCTCAGTCGATACATAGTTGTTGTCAAAACCTAAAAAGGAAGTGTCACTAAATCAAACCTCTAAGTATAAATGTTTAATATTAACTCCGAACTTCTTACTCTAAACTCTGATCCTGTATTTCACACCTCAAGTGTAACCATTCGCGGGACCAGCAGGGGATGCATATTTTGGCAGACCATTGCCGAAAAATGCATCCCCTGCTGGTCCCCTCCCTCTCCAACCGTCTTACTACAAAAGTTTTAGTCACGGGCCTTACTTTAGAATATTTGTCCAATAATATAATAATAGGTGAAAGAGATGCTCTAAAATGTACAATTGTCGGATTATCATAAGTGTAATAACATTTGCACAAATATCATCATATTAGAATATAATGTAAATTATCCATATACCCCATATTTTATCCATATACCCTATATTTCTTTTTAGTTTAGTCTGCTCAGTTAAATTTATTTTTACCTTTATTGTTAAATGTACAAATCTGTTTTTATTTAGTTTACTGATGTTTATTATTATTATTATTACTATTATTATTATTTACCCTACTCTTCATACTGTAGATCTGTATATAGCTAATGTTTATTTACTATTTTTATTCTATTGTATTAGCTTGTTTTTACTTTAATTGTTTACATATATTTTATACTGTACGCTGCTGCAACACAATAATTTCCCAAATTGGGATGAATAAAGTACTTATCTATCTATCTATCTATCTATCTATCTATCTATCTATCTATCTATCATCTACATAAAGAAATGAGAAAAAAATGAACGAATGAAACACCATCGTCAGCTCAATATTATCACTGTAACTTTATTGGGTAAATGTAATGATCCACACCTGAAACGGTTTACGCGCGCTCCCGCAAATGGGGATGCATTTCTCGGCAGGCGTGCACTTTTCGGCATAACACCTGTCATTTTGCAAGTGCAACTGCAGCTTCACTCGTCGCTGTTACCAACCACCGCAACACGCGCTTAGCACACCTGTTCTCACTGTGGCATACAAACTGAGTAACGGCAGTAAACGGTAAGTTTTGCTCGATGTTTTGGCTGAATGAGACGAGTCATGCACTTTGTAACCATGGATATAAAACGTGATAAGATGATGCTAACGGTTCGGAGTTTCTAGCTAGCGTGCTAAAGTGGTGCTAACGCTAGCTAGCCCTTTGTCCAAAGTCGTTTCTACATTTTTTTTTTTGTTTTTGTTTGTTTCGAAAATAACACAGGACTCGGTGAAGTATAATATATATTTTTTTGTCAGTAACAAACACACCGTAAAATTCCGGTTTTCGACAGACTGCTCATATCTTTATACTGGGTCACCAAAATATCACTATTTTGAGAGGGAGTCTCGTCCGCGTTGCTGGACAACGGAGTCGAACGTCCGCAGATGGCCGCCATCTTACCACAGGCAGCTCTCTCGCCGACAACATTGTGTTGATGGTGAAACATTCAAGACATAACTTGCTTAATTCTCAAACGTTTAGGTTATTATAAACATCAAAGTAGTAAGCTAATGATCACACTACGTTTTTAAATAAAAACGTAAATATTTCATGTTTATTTGCCCCATGACTCAACTTTATTTATCCCTTGGGATGACTCCCTCAGGGAAATTCAAGTCCCCAGTAGCTCCAAACACACACATAGGATCTCTATAAATCTAAAATACAGTATAATATAGAATAATCTAAAACAAAGTGTAAAAAAGAATATTGTATGCACATAGTCTGACCATAAATATATAAGATATTGCACAGTAGTGATGTGAATTATTGCACAGATGACCGAATAAATAAAATATCGCACAGGGTCTTTCAGTATGTACAATCGTGGAGATTTCTGCGAGATAAGAGTAATGGCTTCAGAGCAGATCACTTACCGTAACTATGGTTACCTCAGGTTTGACTGTCTCCCGGACATCTCACCCTGTGGTAAGATGGCCGACTAGTGCGGACGTTCTAAACTCAGACGTAACACATCTAGCCATTCTATACATATGTATGGGGAGATGCTTCAATGTCGGTTCCCTCAATGACATGAATTTAACTAACAATATTTTTTTCTGTGCCTTTATGTCTTTTAAAATGTGTAGCTGCATGTCTCCTGGCATTTCTTGTGGTAAGATATTTTTATATTGGCTCGCATTGACTTTTCATTTTAATAACAGTGGGTTGGATAAATTCATCAAGGTATCCTTTTTTTTTTTTTTTTTTAGGGCTTTTTATGCCTTTATAGGAGAGTGAAGAGAGACAGGAAGCAAGGGTCAGAGAGAGGGACATAACACGCAGCAAAGGGCCGTCCGGCGTCTGCTGTAACCACTACGCCACAGACCGCCCCCAAGGTATCCTCTTTTAATTCACTGAATTCATATAGAAAATGCTGGCAAAGGTGGAAATCCGGAGGAGTCCAAAAATACATAAAAATTCCACAAATTGATGAAAACTTTGACTTCCAGAAGGTTTGTCTCCACACATTTTAAGCTTAAAAAAAAAAGCCTTATAGGCCATCTTAGAGAATATTTTCATTATTGTAGTGTCTGTTTTGTTTTTAAGCTTTTATGCTCTAAAATGTTTAAATTACAGGGTTGATAATAAACTTAATATGACTTTATTTATTTGTTTAATTTTCCCCAGTAACAGACTAATTTAGTCTGCAGGCCCAACATGTGACCGAAGGTGTGCTGAGCTTGACCGACACATCGGAGACTGAGGTTGATGCCGACACACTGGATGAGCTGGTCAAGTCAGGGGTTACAATAACAGGTAAGGTTATGTTCGTTTTTTTTTTTTATCATTCCACAATCAATAAATTATTGTTTTTAATTTAAATTGATTCTTTGAACTGTTCGTTGTTTTTTTTTTATTTTTAGACATTGCTATTACTTTGGACGAATCAGATTCATCTGTATCACTCGACCCATCTCCAGCATCATTTTGATCACTATCGACAATCTTTACACGCACAACTTTCTCTCCAGTATGAATATGTCGGTGTTTCTTTAGATTTGATAATTGAGTGAAAGCTGACCACTGCTGTAAGGTTTCTCTCCAGTGTGAATATGTCGGTGTCACTTATAGCTGCCCCACACTGACCTGTGTGGGGCAGCTGTAAGGTTTATCTCCTGTGTGACTATGTCGGTGTCACTTTAGATAGGAAGATAAACCTTACAGCTACCCCACACTGACCTGTGTGGGGCAGCTATAAGGTTTATCTCCAGTGTGTATATGTCGGTGTCACTTATAGCTGCCCCACACTGACCTGTGTGGGGTAGCTGTAAGGTTTCTCTCCAGTGTGACTATGTTGGTGTCACTTTAGATAGGAAGATAAACCTTACAGCTGCCCCACACTGACCTGTGTGGGGTAGCTGTAAGGTTTCTCTCCAGTGTGAATATGTCGGTGTCACTTACAGCTGCCCCACACTGACCTGTGTGGGGCAGCTGTAAGGTTTATCTCCTGTGTGACTATGTCGGTGTCACTTTAGATAGGAAGATAAACCTTACAGCTACCCCACACTGACCTGTGTGGGGCAGCTATAAGGTTTATCTCCAGTGTGTATATGTCGGTGTCACTTATAGCTGCCCCACACTGACCTGTGTGGGGTAGCTGTAAGGTTTCTCTCCAGTGTGACTATGTTGGTGTCACTTTAGATAGGAAGATAAACCTTACAGCTGCCCCACACTGACCTGTGTGGGGTAGCTGTAAGGTTTCTCTCCAGTGTGACTATGTTGGTGTCACTTTAGATAGGAAGATAAACCTTACAGCTGCCCCACACTGACCTGTGTGGGGTAGCTGTAAGGTTTCTCTCCAGTGTGAATATGTCGGTGTCACTTACAGCTGCCCCACACTGACCTGTGTGGGGTAGCTGTAAGGTTTCTCTCCAGTGTGACTATGTCGGTGTCACTTTAGATAGGAAGATAAACCTTACAGCTGCCCCACACTGACCTGTGTGGGGCAGCTATAAGGTTTATCTCCAGTGTGTATATGTCGGTGTCACTTATAGCTGCCCCACACTGACCTGTGTGGGGTAGCTGTAAGGTTTATCTCCAGTGTGTATATGTCGGTGTGTCTTTAGACTAGATAATGTAGTGAAAGCTGCCCCACACAGGTCCGTGTGGGGCAGTTGTAAGGTTTATTTCCTGTGTCATAGTTCCCAGTCAATGTTCAATAAAGAGAGCGGCACCTCCTCAACATGCAACATGTTTCCTGTGTGTTTCTTATACAAGTAAACTCTTTACACGTCCAGGTTTCCTTAAAACTGGATGGGGAAACATTTCCTTCCATGGAACACATGCACGACTGAGTGTGCATGTGGAAAAGTGGTATAAATGGCACCTTTTGTTGTCATTTTGTAGAAAAGATTGAGATATCAGAGTTTGTCGGCTGATATGTAGATTTATTTAATTTTTTTTCAGTCCTCAGACAAAACACAGCTGCTGCTTTGATGATAATAAATGTTATGTCAACATGGACAGAATAATTGATCATCTTTTAGACTTCTAAGGAGAAAAACAGTTGTGTGATTGAATCCCTGGGAGTTTTTGAGAAGGTGAGAATTGTTTGCCGTCACAGCGTGGCCTCCAGGAATGTTGGCTGATTTTTAAATGGGATTAAAAGCAAAATCTGAAACTGTCACAGCATTACAGTTCAAGTGGTGCGATGAAATAAATAGAAGAATCTCTGTGCATATGGGTCATCTTTCAGGTTGGTTTCATCTCTGAATCCTGAGTCGATGTGAGGAAAACTTAATTCCACTTAAAGCATTCGGATGAGACCAGTTTAAACTCGGTCACGCCCTGACAGCATTAGCTGCACATTCGGCTCATTTCTGCACACTCAACTTTAATCCAATTCTGCAGAGGAGGCTAAAGAAAGAAGCTAAATGGGATCTGATTTCATTTTCAGCCGGACATGTCGGATCTTTGAAGAATTCCCCAGACTGGGCCCTCTTAAACCGATCAAACCGAATTAAATGGGGGAATCCAGGACAAACATCCGGGTCGCATCCAACCGGTTCTTTTTTATAACTTTTTTTTTTTTTTTTTTGACACAAACTTAAAGAGAGGGTGTATATTATATGCATTTATACTTGCTTAAAGTTCTTTAAAAGTCCTTTTGTCTTTTTTTTTTTTCTTCCACTGACTAGATCTTTGTAAATTTCAGTCACTGTTTTGCACCTTTACGTCATATTTCCGCTAATCCAATCCTCTTCTTCGCTCTCTGTGCCCTAACGAGCATTCTGCGTTAATGAGTCCTTTACAAGTGAGAAAAACCAAAGTACGAGTCATTTACAGGTGAGAGCAACAACAATACAAAAAGAAAGAACCTACTCTCCTGTAATTAATAAAAAAAAATCAAATAAATTTTTTTTTTAATAGAAAAAAGAAAACTGAATTATTAATTAAAAAAAATAGAAAAACTATATATATATTCTTGTTTTTCTATTTTCTTTTTTTTATTAATAACTAGAGTTCCTTTACTAATTATGACCATCTTTTATCAAACATGTCTGTTTTCAACTGTAGACTTGCTGTGATTTATTTATTTTTTTCGTGATAAACACATTTTTTACTCTGTCTCTCCATTGCATTCTGCTCAGACGCTGTGAATCAGTTTTTTTTTAATCCGAATGTATTCGAAAGTTAACTTTATTGATTACAGAATAAAGGTGGTGTTACTACAGTTTGAACAGCTGCATTCATTTGATTGAAAGTGTTTAATCTGGTTTGCTTTTATTTGTGATGATTGGATGATTTTCTAAGATTTGTTAAACTTGAAACGTGGGATGCCAAACAACTCCCACAGACATAATGTTCACTTTGTGCTTTTTCGTGATTCAGTGTACGTGTGCTGAATGTTAAATACATTTTTAATAAGAAAACGTGGCATCAACGGGGTTTTATGCACTGTCGTCCTATAAAAATCTCTCACTTGTTGCACATACATGTCCTGCATGCAAAGCCATGTGATCAGAAGCTGACCTTTCGTTTTAATTTCCGAGCTGTATCACAGCCTTTCTTTAAGTTCTGCTTCCCTGAATCCTTTACATTGTTTGTCATGTAAATAATCAGTTTAAGTGAGCATGCACAGTGGCTTTGAGCAGATGAACGACTGTTAAAACGGGTTAGACAGGCAAAAATGAATCAATCAGACTGAATGAAAGAAGATTTAACAGAAACTCAAACCTGCTCGCAGGGCTTTGAGGGCACACAAAAGCTTCTAAGTCTTTAAAGAAGGATTTGGTGTGCAGAAGCTTTAATCCCTGACATCAGGCTGACAGGCCGACCGTCCCTTCCTGAGGGTGGAAGTCCTGCACACATGAGCGTGAACAAATCCCCAGAAGCTCATGAGCAGTGTCCACTGACCGGGTGTTTGTCACTCAAATCTAACGGCTAATCTAATTTCTTTTAAATCTGTTTCTACAAAGAAGCCAAACTAAAGTTGGTTCCATTCAGCAACCTTTGCCATATTTTGACCATATTTGTTTGTGGCTTTTGCTGCAATAAAACAAATGAAACATAAAGAAGTGAACTCTCATGTGTTCAGACACAGTGAGACGGTAAAGATGGCAGCGTTTGTGTCATAGAAGAGCTCACAGTGTTAGAATTTGTGGTTAAAAAGAAGAAGAAAGTTGGTGCATCACATCAGTGTTTCAGGCATGAATTATAATATAATATTCTTTTTATTTTGAGAGAGAGAATGAGCATTGATCAAAGTTATTCAGCATACATATTTTTTCTTATATTCTTCCCCTCACCCCACCATGCTGCCTATACAAAAAAATAAGCTGAATAATAAAATAAACATAGTGAGTGAAAAATACACCCCAAATATTACACTAGAAAAAAGTTACAAACATGAAAATATACAGGATTAAAATAATAATTAAAAAAGACAATTATGATGCAAAATAATAAAGAAAATAAAGAAAAAGTGGATATTCAGGACAGTACCAGTGATATTTGCTTTCTTTAATTCTCACCACGCAGGTCTTCTGAGGTCTCTGAGTCTTCATTCCCGTTTACTTTTCAATCACATGGGAGGGCTTCAAACTTCTCAAAATAAGATAAAAGTAGGGCTCAAGTTTCATGGAACTTTTGGGTCGATCCTCTAATGCAATATTTGATCTTTTCTAACTTGAGGAATAGAATCAGGTCTTTCAGGAGGAGGCTTTGGGTGGATGCGCTGATTTCCACTCCAGTAGGATTCTTCTCCGGGCAAGGAGAGTTGAAAAAGCACATTTTTAATTTTATTTGTCATTGGTATACCCTCCCCTGGGACTCCAAATATAGCTACTATAGAATAATATTCTTTAAAAATTGTAAATGCATTTAATTTATTTAGTCGTTTGTATTTGTTTATGTTATTATTATTAGTGTTATTTCTATGTATTATTATTTTTATTACGTATTGTTATTATTATTATAGTATTTATTTGTCCACATCTTTTTTATTATTTATTTATTTATTTTAATTATCCTTAGTGCTATTTATTTCTCTGTGAAATCCTACAACATGTAAGTTCTTAAGTTGTTTGGAAAAAGAAAAAAAGAAAATTACTTGTATTGCTGTATACACTTCATATTTTTGTCTTGCATTTGATAAATAAAAAAAATAATAAATTGTAAATGCGTGTGTGTGCATGTGAGTCTCTGTCGGAGGCAGCTGCAGATCACTTGTTGCTGGTTTGATCTCAGACAGGAAGTGCACTAATTTGACCACAACCACAGCATTGCAGCCAGAGAGAAGGTAAAATATGGCTCTGCTTAGAGAGCGACCGCAGCAGCATGTGGGCCCCAGATACACCTCCATCACATAAGCATTAACAATAACTCACCTCACTTTATCAATTACGCTGCTCCAGACTTGTTTTTCTGGCTCTTTTTTTTGTCCAGTTACATTAAAGATGCCTATTCACTCCCTCTGATGTGATGTATGAATACGCTCTGCCTGCCTGACGACTGCAACATTAAACACAAGATGTTCCCCGCTCCACCGACAAGCTGCCGCAGGTGGATTCAAGGACGATTTAAGCTGATGGGATTCACCTGGAAGCAACAGGGAAACATCTGCAGACCAAATTAAATAAGTGCACATGCTTTTCTAAAGGCCTACCTCGGCTATAAATGACAGTTTTACCGCTTTAAAGTTTCAATATTGGCCTATCTGTGTGGTCAAAAAGCACAGAAAGTGAAACCAGAGGAATAGTCAGGGTTTCTGGATATCAAATCCATATTTGTTGCCTTGTATTATCACATCTTTACACTCCATGTCAACCACATTTACAGACTGAATCTGAAGCTTTCGGTTATCATTGAATTCTTCAAAATAAGGTCCCTTTCTGAGAGTTATTTGACCACTCAGGACCACCGTACGTCACTCAGTGCGGTCACATGGCCCTGAAAGGATCGGATTATTGGCTAAATTACAATAAGAATGAGTTGAGCAAGGGTAATTATCCTTGGATATATGGCGGTGAATGAATCGAATCAGAGGCACAAAGCGTGTCATAATCATGTTTTAATCCGATCCGATCCAATTTCTTGTCAGATTAAGGTGTCTACATGCACTTAATAACTCAATCTTATTGTAATTTAGCCAATAATTTGATCCTTTCAGTGTCATGTGACCCCACGGAGTGTCTAAAATCACATCCGACTCGATTTACTCAGTCGTTTCCCAGTCTTGTTGGCGGTCTTATTCTTAATGTGTGGTTCCAGTATTGCCTGTATGGGCGTCGAATTGGACCGTTGACATCCTGAAATACCTTCTGAAATAAACCTGATGCCACCCTGACCAATGAAAAGTAGCGAACACTCTCAGGCTGAGAGCTGACTGTAACATCGTGATTAAGATTAAAAAAAATCAGAAGTCTAAGCTGCTCCCAGTGTTAAGAATTCAGGACTGCGACCCCGAACCTGCAATTTCAGGTCCAACATCTGACAACACTGTAATGAGTAACTGCACTGGAAAACATGTCCCTCCAAAAATAAGTAAAAAAACAACAAATAAAAGACGTTTTTGCTTGAAATAAGCAATAAAAATCTGCCAATGGAACTAGTGAAAATCAGCTTGTCAAGATTTCTTGAAATAAAATGTGATATTTAGGACTTTTGAGATAAAAGTGATCTTGAAATTAGCTTAAAAACCTCTTCAAATGAAAAAGAAAAGCTTGTTTCATGTGATATGCGACTCAAAACAATTTGTTTTCAAGACTTTTTCATTTAACAAGATATTCCAGATGTATTGTATTAAAACTAGTCCCTATATCTGGCTGAAATAGTACTTGTTAGGCAGTTGTGTCTTATATTAAGTGTAATGAGATACTCAATGAGACAAATATACTTGGTAAGATTTAGATTTTTTCTAGTGGAAGTTCCTCATGGGACCTGGACTTCACGAATAAAGCAGTATTTACACATGCAGAAGGTAAGACTTCAAACAGAAGTCTCTCTCTGTAATTCAATCTGTACAGAAACCACAAAAGAACCAGTTAATGAACATTTCCAAACTCTGAGAGCATCAAAGTCAGGGGAACACGCGGCGCTTTTCTAATTATTATTTTCAGCACGTCTGGATTCAGTTCTGCTGCTGCCGACTCACATCCTGTCAGTGAACCGCTGTATGCTGGATCTGTTTAGTGGAATTCCTCACTTTCCTTCTTTTGTTTTCGGTTTTATTTGTTGCTTCCTGTTAACATTCTCTGCAGCAGAGGCCTTAAGTGCCATTTTACACTCAAGTATCCCGGGACGTTTGTGCTGCCATGATTAAGATGTGCTCTTTGTTTTTTTGTTTTTTCTATCTGGTCTGATCTGCTTCCTGTTCCAGTGGTAAAACCGGTTAAAACAGCATCATCTGCTGCTGGAAATCTACTGGAACGTGTGGTTGCTGCCATCAGACCTGCAGAGGAGAGGAAACACTGCCGCCTTGTGGCGAAACATGGAACACAAAACGCTGCAGAACCCAGGGTTTTAAAATCACATTACGGTAATAAAAATCAAAATACACAAAAACATACTCAATGAAATAGTTTATTCAAATATGTACACTGCAAGAGAAAATCTCTGTTATCATGAAAACAATCAGCTGTCTAACTTCCTGAATTACTCTAAAATCTGCTTGAAACTCCTCTGTTCATGTCTAATCTTATCTTAGAAGTCATTTGTAACATTTTCCTTAAGATCTGATCAGGCACCTTATCAAAATAAACTGAAAAGATTAAAATAATCTCTCACATGTTGGCTACTAAAGGCTCAGTAACAAAAAAAGAACACAATCCCCTCCAAAATAAGACACATAAGTCAGATAAAAGCATTCCCTCAGACCTACTCAAAGCTACACAAACAGATGAAAAACAACAAAAGTTTAAGATATTTAACTCCCATCACAAACAGCGGTGAACTGTTAGCAAATGCTACATCTGTTTTCCAGTCTGATTAAACGTTCAGAACAGTCTATGTTCGGCCCACCCAGAAGAACATCTGAACGCCCCCCCGAGTATGGCAACAACAAGCTAGCTGTCCCCAGAAGTAGATTTTTTATGATATTATTTCTTGTCTCTTCGTGTAAAGGAAGAAATTTGCTGAATTCAAAGTGGAACTGAGACGAAATAATGAATCCCACAAATGTAAGTCCTAACCTGAGTGAATAGATTTGACCCTTTATTCATTTACATTCAGAAAAATGTAACCATAAAGATTTTAAGTCGGCTTTACTGGTTAATCAGACCAAACGCTACTCTGCGAATTACTTTTGAAATATTAAAAACCTTCATTCCAGCTTATTTAGTCTCTTACACATGAGAGAAGTTGGACTTTTACACGCTGTTTGTCCCTTAGTGAAGTCCAGTTGTGTGGCTCGTTTAAGTCCAAATAATTCAAACTAAACAGGAAACTTGATTGATTAGAAAGTTTAGAAAGTTGGAGAATCAAACTACATTCGAGAGCAACTTTGTCTCATTCTGTTTGGTAGCAAACATGCTTTCTTTTCTACAGATGACCTCAAATAAAGCAGATTTTGTATCCTGGAGGGATTTTACACTTTACAAAGCTAAGATAAAAAGATGTCTGGGGTTTGATTCCCACTCATGCAACCAAATTAATATTTAATCCGATTGAACTGTGAAAGAAAACGTGTGGAACCAAACAGAAACGTGAGGATGATCTCATATTATTATCCGTTCTGCTCAGGTGAAGACGGAGTCGCTCAAAGGGGAAAATCTGCGCTTAAGCTTCAGACATCAAGTCAAATAGAAGGTAAACCTGCTGAGATCTAATGCAAAATGGTGCAGAAGACGTGTGGAACTTTTGTAAAAGAGAATTAAAAAAAATCTAATCTGAAGATAAGAAACTAAAAAACGATGAAAAATTAAGAAAAAAAACCAAAAATAAACAGAATTCGTACCTTTTTTTAGTTAAAGTAAATAAATCTGCATTCTTCTCATTGTTTCATGCTCGTTAAATGAACCCGTTTCCTGTCCTGTACGCCGTTTTAATGCCGTAAGTATCTGTTCTGATGGAGACCCAAACGACTGAAATGTTAGCGCCACCCGGACTTTAAAAACGTCAAACATTGCATATCTTTGCTGCTTTGTGCAACCTCTGCTTTTCTTTCCCAGTTTTGATCACTTTTGTGTGCAAATGAACAGAAACAGGAAGCTCCCGGCTAAGTGTTGGAGTGAATGGAGAGCGACACTTTGAGGCAGCCCAGCTCTTTGCCCTGGCTGCCCAGGACCCCCTGAACCCGGTAGTTCCCGTTGGTCAGCCAGTAGGGCAGATCCACGTAGGGCAGGTAGAAATCAGACTGAGGCAGCGAGTACGAGCCCTGAGAAGGCAAAGATGGGGGAAAATATCATTTCAGTTCATCAAAAGTCGATCATTTGGCTTCAGACAAACGTTCTAAAGTCTGTAAATTCAAAGTATCTGAGACAGTTGGAGACTCACGGCTTTGAAGGGGCAGCGGCAGGGCAGGCCGTAGGTGTGCAGCGGCTCAGGACAGTCCTGCCCGGGTGGGATCAGCTGGTTCAGAATGTCACAGGCGTCCTGATAGTGACAACTGCCCAGCTCCTCCACGCAGGGCACCGTCACCCAGAAACCCGCCACCTCCTTCTCCAGAGTCACTTTCAGCTGAGGAGGAAGTGGAGAGTCACATGGAGCCCCAACAGCTCAGGTTCATTCTTCACTGCGACTCCTTTAATGAGTTAAAGGGATAGTTCGCCTCTTTTGACATAAAGCTGTGTGACATCCCATATCAGCTTCGTATCACTGCCTGCTGCCGACAGCCGCACCTGTTACAGTGTTTGCTGCTCGGTCTGCACTTCGGTCTGCACGGTCTACACAGCAGGCAGTGATACGAAGGGAGAGAAAATAGGGCCAAGAGATTGTGAGGTCTGACTTTTTCCTGGAGAACCATTTTGTGATGCAAATGTATTACTCTGTTGAACGCATATTGTTTTGAGAAGCAAAACGCTTTATTTTTTAAACCCCAGCCAACTAGCCGGACTACCTTCATCAACACCAAAACGAGGCTGGAACTCTGCTCACAGGACGCAGCAGGGGGTAAGAAGATGTTCAGAAATGATGCTGCTGATATGGGATGTCATACAGCTTCATGTCAAAAGAGGCGAACTATCCCTTTAACATGTGTATAATGGCTATTCGTCCTCTTGTGTCAATAATCAAAACTAAAAAATGTCGAAACCATAATAAACTAAATGAAATCCAACGGCCACTGAGACACAGAGGGAGGGAATTTACGCAGGAAAAATGAGTCCTTTGTCCAGGCAAAAAAATTCGGTTTCTTTAGGTTTATTTCTCCAAGCAAACGAACAAAGAACAATGTGCCTGGTGAAAAACCATCAGCCCTCCAAGGTGCCTGCTCACCTGTGGCTGCCCGCCCATCTAAATAAACTCTCCCAGTGCGCCCCCGCTAACCAGTGCTTTCCAAATAAAAGCAAATAAAAGCATAATTAAATACCCAAATTAACTCAAACAATACTAAATATCATAAACAACCAAAAAAGGTGTATTCCCCAAACTAAACCCCCAAAAGCTAACTAAATAATAAGTGAGCCAAATATTATAAAGTAACAAATAGCTCCTACAATGTGCTTCCATATAACTGAAGGACTTTAACAGTCAGATATGTTCATAAAGAGGCCAATCTGAACCGCCTGATCATCATCTGCTTTATCCCCTGAAAACCCTCAGGGGACAAAGCAAAGATAGATTCTTCCATTAACTTTTATGCCACTGCAGACATTAGAATTTTAAGATTTGCTTCCATTTCAGCAGTTCAGAGACACATTCTTTAAAAAGTTGAAGCACTTTTATCATTATTTTAAAGAAAGCATTCATCTATTATGAACAGAAATTAGCTTGAAGGTTATTATAAGAAATAGAAATAGAAAAATACTTTATTCATCCCCCAATGGAGAAAATTCAAATTTGTCAAGTAGCTCAAAAAAATTATAAATATTTACAATGATTGTATATTAACAACAACAATAATAATAATAATACCAATTCTAGCAAAAAATACTACTACTAACTAATAATAATAATAAATGACTAAATAAACAAATAAATAAATAAATAAATGTCTTTTTTTTCTGCGATTTGTTTATAAAACAAACAAAAAAAAAAAGCTGCTCCAAAAGATTTATGAGATTCAGAAAACTGAATTGAAGACAAACACAAGATCTTTTCATGTTGGGAGCAGGAAGCGTCGACTTTCAGTGTTTCAGCTGCTCAGTGAGCACACGGCTGACCTCAGATGAAGCTCACATGAGGATGAGCCGCAGATTCAGAGCCGCAGATTCAGAGCCGCAGATTCAGAGCCGCAGATTCAGAGCCGCAGATTCAGAGCCGCAGATTCAGAGCCGCAGATTCAGAGCCGCAGATTCAGAGCCGCAGATTCAGAGCCGCAGATTCAGAGCCACAGATTCAGACCCGCGGCAGCCTGCTGACTGCAGACAGACAGCACGGTTAAAGTGCAGCTGAGTCACAGCCGGGGACTGAAATACTTCAGCTGCTCCTCGGATTCTGAGAGACTGAAGCATCTGAGCTGCGTTCATTCGACTGACGGCTTAATGTTCCATCATATGATGAGTTTCAGGCACGAAACGTAGAAAAATGATTAATAATTGTAGCTCTTTGTTAAAATTCCTGTTCTTGTTTTTCTTTTTTAAGAGATGAAAAGTGTATGTTGCATCACAGCATGATGCAATCAGACATCGTGTTGCTTCTGCACGTTACGACCTGAACGTTTCAGATCAGTTCTGCAGCAGCACGGGTGCAAACATCCAGCCCAAAGTTAACCTTCTTTCAATCCCAAGGTTTTATGTAACAGGACACAGAAATAATCAGGTCTTAAAAGCAGAAGTTCTGCAGCATTCAGGTGTGTGTTAACACGATGCCAAGGAGGAAAGACATCAGCAACGATCTCAGAGAAGCAGCTGTTGCTGCCCATCAACCTGGGAAGGGTTATAAGGCCGTTTCCAAACTATCTGGAGTCCATCGTTCTACAGAGAGAAAGATTATTCATAGGTGGAAAACATTCAGGACAGCTGTCAATCTGCCCAGGAGTGGACGTCCCAGCAAGGTCACCCCAAGGTCAGAAACCCAAAGAGCTACATCTCAGACTCTGCAGGCCTCAGTTAGCATGTTAAAGGTTAAAGGTCACCCCAAGGTCAGAAACCCAAGAGCTACATCTCAGACTCTGCAGGCCTCAGTTAGCATGTTAAAGGTTAAAGGTCACCCCAAGGTCAGAAACCCAAAGAGCTACATCTCAGACTCTGCAGGCCTCAGTTAGCATGTTAAAGGTTAAAGGTCACCCCAAGGTCAGAAACCCAAGAGCTACATCTCAGACTCTGCAGGCCTCAGTTAGCATGTTAAAGGTTAGAGGTCACCCCAAGGTCAGAAACCCAAGAGCTACATCTCAGACTCTGCGGGCCTCAGTTAGCATGTTAAAGGTTAAAGGTCACCCCAAGGTCAGAAACCCAAGAGCTACATCTCAGACTCTGCAGGCCTCAGTTAGCATGTTAAAGGTTAGAGGTCACCCCAAGGTCAGAAACCCAAAGAGCTACATCTCAGACTCTGCAGGCCTCAGTTAGCATGTTAAAGGTTAGAGGTCACCCCAAGGTCAGAAACCCAAGAGCTACATCTCAGACTCTGCAGGCCTCAGTTAGCATGTTAAAGGTTAAAGGTCACCCCAAGGTCAGAAACCCAAAGAGCTACATCTCAGACTCTGCAGGCCTCAGTTAGCATGTTAAAGGTTAAAGGTCACCCCAAGGTCAGAAACCCCAGAGCTACATCTCAGACTCTGCAGGCCTCAGTTAGCATGTTAAAGGTTAAAGGTCACCCCAAGGTCAGAAACCCCAGAGCTACATCTCAGACTCTGCAGGCCTCAGTTAGCATGTTAAAGGTTAGAGGTCACCCCAAGGTCAGAAACCCAAGAGCTACATCTCAGACTCTGCAGGCCTCAGTTAGCATGTTAAAGGTTAGAGGTCACCCCAAGGTCAGAAACCCAAGAGCTACATCTCAGACTCTGCGGGCCTCAGTTAGCATGTTAAAGGTTAAAGGTCACCCCAAGGTCAGAAACCCAAGAGCTACATCTCAGACTCTGCAGGCCTCAGTTAGCATGTTAAAGGTTAAAGGTCACCCCAAGGTCAGAAACCCAAAGAGCTACATCTCAGACTCTGCAGGCCTCAGTTAGCATGTTAAAGGTTAGAGGTCACCCCAAGGTCAGAAACCCAAGAGCTACATCTCAGACTCTGCAGGCCTCAGTTAGCATGTTAAAGGTTAAAGGTCACCCCAAGGTCAGAAACCCAAAGAGCTACATCTCAGACTCTGCAGGCCTCAGTTAGCATGTTAAAGGTTAAAGGTCACCCCAAGGTCAGAAACCCCAGAGCTACATCTCAGACTCTGCAGGCCTCAGTTAGCATGTTAAAGGTTAAAGGTCACCCCAAGGTCAGAAACCCCAGAGCTACATCTCAGACTCTGCAGGCCTCAGTTAGCATGTTAAAGGTTAGAGGTCACCCCAAGGTCAGAAACCCAAGAGCTACATCTCAGACTCTGCAGGCCTCAGTTAGCATGTTAAAGGTTAAAGTTCATGACAGCACAATTAAGCCTCATTTCCTCTATGCAATCCGGTACGGGTCGGTTCAGAACGGTACAGGTCGGGTCTCTTTGGGGTCAGCTTGCGTTCCTACTGTACAAAGGGGACCCTCAGGGGTGGGCGGAGTGCATGCCGAAGCGTAAAAAGCAAATAACAGCAAATAACATCCATAATTTCGAACCACCTCCAGGCTTCTTCAGCTTAATGCGACACCGGCTCGCGGTCCGGTTGAAACCACTCTCCGCCATTTTTTGCGGCGATCAGCTGGAAAACGTTTTGGTTTGGCACAGCGCCATCGAGCTCCCGCTGCACAGCCTCCTCACCAACACCGGAGAGCAGAGCCTGGAACCGGTCCTGTGTGCTGGGTACCCCAAGCAGAAGGGTTACAGACATGGTAACGGGTTCCATGGTAACGGGTTCCATGGTAACCATGGGTTCCATGGTAACGGGTTCCATGGGACCGGTATGCTTTGGTGGTAGTGGAAACACTGAAATAAGCGAACCGTTCTGAACCGACCTGAACTGGACTGCATAGTGGAAACGAGGCTTTAGAAACAGACTGAACAGGTATGGCTTGTGTGGAAGGGCTGCAGGAGAAAGCCTCTTCTCTCTAAAAAGAACATGGCAGCACAGCTTAGGTTTGCAAAGCTGCATCTGAACAAACCACAAGACTTCTGGAACAATGTCCTTTGGACAGACCAGACTAGGGTTGGTAATGAATAATCGATGATCGATTATTTGTTTGTAAGAATTTATTCGACTAAAACTCTAAGCCTAATAAATAATCGTTCTAGTCGCGCGCATTATGAGAACAGCTATAACTTCCGGTATCTTGCGCGACAACAGACGAGCAGTGATGAAGCGTGCTAGGAGAAATGCAGTGTGGGACCATTTCTCTAGAAAAGACGATAAAGTCCAATGTAATTATTGTGACGCCCTGTTTACCTACCATAGTGCAACGTCTCCACTAACATATCATCTGAAAAATGTACATCCGAACGTTTATTCCGGCGAAGCCAGCTCAAGCGGAGGGCAGCCAACCATTCAGGCTACACTAGCTAGGAGGATGTGTGATGACAAGCGAGCGAACGAAATCACAAGTTTTTTCAGCTGCCGGACTGACAGTAAATCGATTGCGCACACGCCTTACCCCAGAACATGTCAACATGTTGATTTTTATTAACAAAAACACATAGATGAGTCTGTGATAGATAATGTATGCAGGCAGTCCATGCAGGCAGTTGTTTATTAGCCTACTGTTGTTTGTTAGCCCATTTCTTACCTTACTGTAGCCTGTAAGGTAGCCTGCATCTCGCCAATACGTTGGCACGACAGTCAGTTATAACAGTTCAGTGATATAATATCTATTTCCTCACACACCAGAGTAAGTCATGGAGTTCCCCAGGGTTCTGTGCTTGGACCGATTCTTTTTACTTTATACATGCTTCCATTAGGTAACATTATTAGACAGCATGGCATAAATTTCCATTGCTATGCTGATGATACTCAGCTGTACTTATCTATAAAACCAGATGAAACCAATAGGTTGGTCAGACTACAAGCATGTCTTAAAGACATAAAGACCTGGATGACTCAGAACTGTCTGCTGCTAAATTCAGACAAAACTGAAGTCGTTATCTTTGGACCTGAGCGTTTCAGGGAGAAATTGTCTAGCTATATAGTTACTCTAGATGGTATTTCCTTGGCTTCTAGTTCTACAGTGAGGAACCTTGGAGTTATTTTTGACCAGAACTTATCATTTGACTCGCATATAAAACAGGTTTCTAGGACTGCCTTCTTTCACCTTCGTAATATTGTTAAAATCAGGAACATCCTGTCTCAGAGTGATGCAGAAAAACTAATTCATGCATTTGTTACTTCAAGATTGGACTACTGTAATTCTTTATTATTGGGCTGTCCCACATATTCTCTGAAAAGCCTTCAGTTGATCCAAAATGCTGCAGCCAGAGTTCTGATGAGAACTAACAGGAGAGATCATATTTCTCCAGTTTTAGCTTCTCTTCATTGGCTCCCTGTTAAATTCAGAATAGAATTTAAGATTCTTCTCCTTACATATAAAGCTCTTAATGACCGAGCTCCATCATATCTTAAAGATCTCATTGTAAGATATTTTCCTAACAGAGCACTTCGTTCCCAAACTGCAGGTTTACTTGAGGTTCCCAGAGTTTCTAAAAGTAGAATGGGAGGCAGAGCCTTCAGTTATCAGGCCCCTCTCTTGTGGAATAAGCTGCCAGTAAATGTCCGGGAAGCAGACACCCTTTCCACTTTTAAGACCAAGCTTAAAACTTTCCTTTTTGATAAAGCTTATAGTTAGGGATGGCTCAGGTGATCCTGAAACATCCCATAGTTAAGCTGCTATAGGCCTAGACTGCTGGGGGGCCTCATCTGACACACCTTTCCTCACTTTACTCTCTTTATGTATATGTGATATTATTGTGGTCATTAACTCGTGTTTCCCTGTTCCAACAGATATCCTTTGAATGGTGTTACAGTGCCGCCGCCGCTGCGGCCCTCCCCCCCTTTCTGTCTTCTCAAACCCCAGCTGGTCGAGGCGGATGGCCACCCTTCCTGAGTCTGGTTCTGCCAGAGGTTTCTTCCTGTTAAAAGGGAGTCGTTTCTCTCCACAGTCGCCTCAGGCACGCCGCTCAGGCCGGGAGATTGGACCGAAAAACAAAAAGTTTTCAGTGCAATCTGTTGGTTTTCTTAGCTAGGAAATTGTTTTTGAATTGGCTCTATATGAACGAATTGGATTATTTTATGAATTATGATTATTATTAATTAATTGAATTCCAATTGGCTTGAATTGGACTTACTATATAAGTGCCTTGAGATGACATTTGTTGTTTTTGGCGCTATATAAATAAAAATGAATTGAATTGAATTAATATGGCAATAAGCCAGGTTTTGATATCATTATTGTGTATTTATGTCCTGTTTGATGACCGTCAATTTCGTTCATAGCCTACGGTAACGTAATCTAAGTTAAAACTCAATTGTCAAATAGGCTAATTGCCGCCAGCGTTGAGCTGAAGTTTAACAGAATACAGTCATTAGACTGTGTTATTTCTTAATGTCATTATTTTCCAAAGGTCTAGTCTAGGCTGTAGCCTACTTTTTTTTTCAAAGTGATCAGGCAGTGATGCGTTTGCATAGCCTACTTGTTAAAAATCCGTCGGATGCCATAATGCACTGTGATAAACTAAAGTTGACTACTAAATGGCATAATTTCTTAATAAATCTATTTTTGATAAATCAGTCCTGTTGTGTGCGTGTTTTGACCTTAATTTGTGTCGGGGTGATGGTGAAGGCAAAACCATGTCGATGGCTCTGAGCGGGCACAAGTGACGTCATGCTTTAGCGAATAATCGATTAATTGTTTGATAACGTTATCAATATTCGAACATGAAAATTCCTGAAAAGTCCCAACCCTAGAGCAGACCAAAGTGGAGATGTTTGCTCATAATGCACAGCAGCACGTTTGGAGGAAACCAAACACAGCATATCAGCACAAACACCTCACACCAGCTGTCAAGCACGGTGGTGGAGGGCTGATGATCTGGGCTGGTTCTGCAGCCACAGGAAATAAGAGTGGGCCAAAATCTCATCAACAGGATGGATAATCACACATTTTAATGCGTCATGTGTTGTTATAGTTCCATCACTTTAAGATACGGTGAGGGCCAGATGACTTTTTTAATGTCTTGATAGATAAGACATTAGAAATGAATGACTGTACAGAACAAACCTCAAATGCACAAAGAACAAGAAGTCCTGGAACTGCACAGAGCTGGTCTGAACATCACTGTGTCAGTATGAGATAACAAAGAGAGACGGAGCACAGATACAGAACAACAGGAACAACCTGCCCGAACTTCTCTGAGTGGAACTGATCATTAGCACCAGCTGTAATGTACTCACAGAGAGAGGAGCAGCGAGCTCAACAGATGTTGATCCAGCTGCGGAAGCCGTCAGGTCTCCAGGGATGGTGATCGGGTCTGGAGACAAAGTCAGGTTCTTCAGCACGGCCGGAGCATCAGGCCGTCCGCAGTTCTTCCAGTCGAAGCCCAGAACCTGCAGCCAACAAAACGTTTCTGTTCAGAAGGTTCAGGCGGTGTCGGGTGAAAAACAAATCGACTTGTTCAGACCTGAAACCTGCGTGAGGCAATCACATGTCTGCTTTAACTTCCAGAGCAGCTGCCTGTTCAAGTTAGGCTGCGATTAGTGACATTTATCATGAGTTTCTTACGTTTGAGAATAATCCGACTGCTTTTATACTGTTAAAATAAAGCTATATACTTCAGAGGTGAGAAAGCAAAAGAAATATCAGAAGATCACTGGAAATAAAGTTTGAAGGAAGAAGTAAACTTCAGTAAACTCGAGCTTCGATCACACCATCTTCTTGTTTACACACATTTCTTTGCTTATCAAACCCTGAAACCTTCTTTAAAGCTTGCTGGAGGACTTTGGCCCAGAATCTGACAGATAACCGGCCTGAAAGGCGGCTGAAGCTGGATCCCAGCCTCCGCATCGAATCTGAAACCATATCTTTGTTTTGCAGCTAAAGGGTGCTTCTGCAAACACATTGAGCTCCAGTTTTCTTCTTGTTAACCAAAGAAAAATGTTCCCACATTTAAGTTGCTAAAGACAGCAACCAGGGCAGCTCAAAACATTACAAAGAAAGTCTGGTTCTGTGACGTGAAATGCAAAGAAATTAGTAACTGAGCTGCAACTTCTGCAGAACACTGCGAAACTGCATGAAAATTAGCAGAAGCCAGAAGTATCTCTTCCTGTGGAAGGACTTGTTTTTATAACTCACTGTAAGGTTTAAGCATTGTGTGGTAACAACAAAGCTGTAACTCAGATATTTTAGAAGGAAAATAGGAAAGAAGCAGGAGAATAAACGCATTTATATTTAGCTTCGGTGTATGTTGTTTTATTAATTTCTTTTGGATTTGCTTTTTTATATTTTCCCAAATGCCACCAGAGTTTGACAAGAAAAGCAAATACAATAAAAACAAAACACAACAACAAAATAGTTTGTTTCAACAGAAACTCTATTAAACATGTGCATGGATGAAAGTAAATGTAAATGTACTTTATTTCTACAGCCCTTAACAAACAATCCTTACGATGAACCAAAGTGCTTACAGTAGGTAATAAATAAAGAGAAGAAGAAGTAAAAACAATTAAAAACAATAAAAGAACAGCGAAAGCAATATAATACAACAAAATCGATTAAGATAAAATATAGAAAGGCAGAAACAAAGCACAATGAGGAAGTAAAGGGGCAGAAAACTGCGGAAGAAAACACACCAGACATTTTCACCAGACTTCAGTGCTTTTCATTTCCAAACCTGAAGTGTTTCCTGAGAGTCTTGCCACTAAAACATGTGTTTCCCAGCAGGACCGGACTCACCTTTGCTTTCCGGAGCTTCTTCAGACTGAAGGAGCAGTTGGCCTGCGGCAGAAGCTCAGCTGCCACCAGGCAGAGGATCGCGGTGAGAGCCACAGATCTGTACATCCTGCTGCTGCTGCACGGAGCCGTTACGGTCTCACTCTGCGGGATCCTGCAGCACTTCCGTGTTCAGGACCCCAGCCTGTCACGTGACCGCCAAGTCACGTGACGTTCGCTTCGCTTCGCCGGACAGTTACTTACTAAATAAATAAATAAATAAATAAAACTACATTTGACTGGAAGGTGTTTCTTAGTGTTAGAGCTATTTATTCCTTATTTTCATTACTTTGAATTTTGTTCAAATTTATTCTTGGGTTACTTTATATTTTTATAAATTATTTACAGAGTTTGGGCTATTTGTAGGTTAATAATTGTTTGTTTTTTGTTTCTTTGTTTTAAGTTACTTAAAACATTACTTCAACATTACTGAAGCAGTGTGGGATCATGTTGGCAGAGAACGGAACAAAATGTAAGTTACTTTACATGTGAGACATTTTAATTGATTAATTCCTAATCTGCAAAAAACAACTCCTGCAAGTGTGAATAGGTCTCCCACAAAGTTTGGAAGATTTTAAGAGACCTTTCAAACATGAGTTGACCCACAGGTTTCCAGAGGTTGCACCCGACAGAAACGTGCATAGTAAAACAATAGTACACTGGAGAAAATGCCCCTCAAAGTAAGTAAAAAATAAGATGTGATATTTAGGACTTTTGAGTTAAAAGTGATCTTGAAATTAGCTTAAAAACCTCTTCAAATGAAAAAAAAGCTTGTTTCATATTAAATCCGACTCAAAACAATGAAAAAGACTTTTTCATTTAACAACATATTCCAGATGTATTGTCTTCAAACAAGTCCCTATATCTGGCTGAAATGGTACTTGTTAGGCAGTTGTGTCTTATATTAAGTGTAATGAGATATTTTTACTAGAAATGAGACAAATATACTTGGTAAGACTTTGATTTTTTTCCAGTGTAGAATGGTTCCTGTTCTTATTTTTAAATCTATCAGTGAGCACTGGTCCCCATTCTGTGCAGAAATGCCTCAGTACTGTAGAAATACTTGTAGCTGCAGGGTACTGCCTGTAGATGTCGCTGTAGGGCAACTGTTTCCACACACAGTGCAGTGATGTTCCAGCAGAATCCAGTGGGAAAGGCTGACCTTTTATTACATCTCTGGATAAGGCAACCAGACTGTTTATGTAATGATTTAATAACCCTTTTGTAATTTAAAACAGTCTGGTGTATTTACTAATCAAACTGCGTTTGTGACCTAAAATCTAATTAAACCAATGATGACGACAGCATTAAATTAAGTTTAATAAAGAAAGAAAAGGACGCAAAGGATAATAAATGAGAATCTCTTGCATATAATCAGATCTCAGTACATGAAGCATCCTAGCTTTTAATACTATATATCTTAATGAGCCTTTAGGCTAATATTGGGCCTCAGGGAAACGCTTTAAATCTTATTGTTATTCTGAATCGGGTCCGTACGCATGCGCACATGGGCTGGCCTGACTGCCGCTGGCACGCAGATGAGGAGGAGGCGGGAGGAGGGGTTCAAGGGGGCCAGATGATGCTGTGAGTGAAAGGAGGAGGAGGAGGAGGATCCTATCCCCGGCACCGAGCTGCTCTCCATCCCATGTGTTGGGCAGAAAAACCGCACATGTGCTGCTGGACCTACAGCTGCGCGCAGATTCTTTTTCTTTTAAATCAGATCGTCTGCTCTTTCGAAGGATAACAAGTGGGGGGTGATTTTATTCTTGGAAATGCTTCAGATGGAGGGATGCGAGGAGGAGAGGGACGCACACATGCACACAGAGGTAAACCGATTAAAAAGACAAGCCATCTATCTCAGCATCTTTCCTGTCATATCGGTTTATCTGCTCGTGGAGCTTTTTAATGTGCTGTAAAGGTCCATTGTTGCCGCTCTATATGGTCCAAATGGGACATTTTGGCCGGTTTCCGCCGCTGTGATTCACCGGCCGGCTTCTGCTGGAGGTTGCAGACATCAAAGAGCCGGACCCCTCCCTGAATTAGTCGCCTTTTCGCCATTTAAACCGAGAGAAGAAGCGACTCTTTGTATTTATATCATGGCAGCGTCCACAGCTGCATACCACAAATTAGTTGAAATATTTATGGTTTCAGCTTGTAATGGGGAGAAATATGCTGAGTGTAAAAGAGGATGTCAGTCTTGTTCTGGGCTGTAATGTCTGACTGCTGCTTTTAATAGGCAAAAAAAAGAGCCCTGCCTCAGTGTTGTATTGATATTTAGCAGGAATAGATTATATATTCTAATGATACAGAGACAGATTTCATATATGCACTGAACAAGTCAACTGTGGACAAGTAGGAACAAGCTGACAGGGCTTTTCTTAAACCCTAAAATATAGGCCTAAGTATCTAAGAGACACAAAACAGCCTGTACAAGAATACAAGACGTTTTTGCTTGAAATAAGCAAAAAAATCTGCCAATGGAACTAGTGAAATTCAGCTTGTCAAGATTTCTTGAAATAAGATGTAATATTTTGGACTTTTGAGATAAAAGTGATCTTGAAATTAGCTTAAAAACCTCTTCAAATGTTAAAAAAAAAAGCTTGTTTCATATGATATGTGACTCAAAAAAATTTGTTTTCAAGACTTTTTCATTTAACAAGATATTCAAGATGTATTGTTTTCAAACAAGTCCCTATATCTGGCTGAAATAGTACTTGTTAGGCAGTTATGTCTCATATTAAGTGTAATGAGATATTTTGACTAGAAATGAGACAAATATACTTGGTAAGACTTTGATTTTTGACACAAAAGGAGGAAAAAAAGATCAAAATAACACACGAAACAACCATGGAGATTGTAAAATGGTGACAAATAATACAAATTGTATAAAATTTGGGTTCAGTTCAGCTTATTTAGGCCTATATAGAGCCAATTCACAACAAAAGTCACTTTAGAATATGTGCAAAACGCAGGTGAGGATACAACAACCACAGCGATATGCTGATATGATGTCTTCTGGTTTATAATTTGTCCATGATCGTGGATTCATTGGAGGTTTCTACGCTGAATGTGCTAAAATGAGACATCGATATAATGGAGGTGAATACATATTCAGGGAGTTTTTCCTGGGAATTGAACCGTCCCACTCTTTGACCTGCAGTCAGTCGTGCCCTACGAGTCAAAGACGGAACTGAACCCTCAGCTTTTTACCGTGTTTATTGTAATGAGAGGTGATACAACCTGCAGTCCTTAGCTGAAGTTAATTTAGCTCACTCACCTTTTTCCAGTTCTTAGGGTTGAGAAATCCTTTTTGGATAGAAAAAAAAGATACATCATGGATATTTCAGCGGCTAAATCCTAAATCTAACTGGAAATATCATAAGATGTGCCCCACTGAACGCTAACTAGGTTCGCTATCAGGGTCGTAACATACTTTTTAAATTAATTATTCCACTATATTAGCAGTTGTACTTACTGTGTTTATTAAGATTTTTATACTTCTATTAAGATTTTAGGGAAAAAGAGCATAAAAATTAATTGCCAAATAGTGGCAAAACCCAACTCTGCTCTTGAAGTTTAGCTAGCTGAAGAGTTAGCTTCAAAGCTAACTCACTTCTCCCTGTTTCTTGCAGCTGGAAAATATATATATATATTTTTTAAATCTTAGTAACTATGTCACATATTCAGTACTTTGTGTATTTTAATAACTAAATATTTAGTCTGTGTTGGATGGGGAAAGGAACATGCTTAGTTTTGTTAAAAATTAGCAGCTACTGGCTAACGCCAACTTTATCATTCATTTTGTCAGCATTTTACATGCCTTATGGTTGTTTTGTGCCTCATCTTTATGCATTTCTGTTTATTTTGCATCAAAATGTTTCTAATTTTGGCTGTTTGTGTCTCTTGGACACAAGTTGCATTTAAAGGTTTGTGTTTGGTTAAGCTCCATTTAAATCTTCTCTAAAATGTTTAGTTTAAATGTGTTTAATTCAAAATTAATTTGTTAAAGTACCCACAAGTTCCATGATACAAAAGAACTGAAGAAGACCTTTAAACTTTCCAAACTGCGCTTGTCATTTAATATTTCACCATCTCTCTTTCCTCAATCATGTTATTCTGTCTTTCAGCAGTAATAATAATATATATAGCTGGCCACAACAGTCTCTTCTTACCACATGATGTAAGGTCCATTCTTTGATTCATTGGTTGACATGATGATCCACCTGAGTCAGATTCATGAAGCAGGGTCAACACAAGGATTTGTGGTTTCAGAGTTTCAACACTGTTGATTTATTTTGGTTTGAGATGGCAAAGCTTGGGGTGTGAGTCACTGCAAAGGCCGCTGACCGTCTACTTTTTTCCTGGTTGATGGTTTGATTCTTGCCTTCTACTCCTAAAAGTCTTTGAGTTACCCTGCAGAGTCTTATTTTAAGGCTTTCTGCCATTAAGTTGGTGAGCGTGTGCATCAAGGACTGAAAAAGACTCAAATTAAAATTATTATGAGAGCACAGCCTGTTTACCAACATGTTTACTTTGTTAATAAATTGTATTTTTCTCCTAATAATTTATATATAATTGTCGATAGATTGCTCTGATGATTCGCACTTTTGTCCTAAAGAAAATAAATATAAAAAAACAGTTTTGACATGTTTTGATTGTGCAGCTTGGAAAGGATTTAGCATCAAATATCTACTTGCAGATTCATTTCAGATAAGTGGTCGGGGAGTTGTATGTTTGATGTATCAGAGAACAAAGTGAAGTGCTCGCTGGGCAGCCTCGGTGTCTTGCTGTGTGCAGATGAACCTGCCGCCCTCGCCGTGCTCTTCAGGATAATTCAAACTGACAGTGTGTGAGGCTGCAGGTAGAGCAGGGCAGAACTGGGCCAAGAGCTGCAAAAGCTGCAGCAGTGTTAGTGTTTGTGAGAAGGAAAAGCACTGCTGATTTGTGGCCACAGCGTCCAGATGATAGAGAACATGAGAGAGTAGTCTTAAAACATCTTAAACGCCGTTCTTTGTTGATGCGTCATCCACAGTCTTTCTGAAGACCAGAGTTTGGAGATGATTTTCAAGTTAAAATGTTTTTTTTAATTTAAATCTCAACAGTTTTCCCACAGATGTTACTCCAAGTGTTCATTTATGAGAAATAGATCAGTCTCACAACATTTTGGGTACAACATTACAAAAGCGTATCAAACAGACAGAATGTATACCTGTCAGACATATAATTAATGCTGTCTGTGTCCTCTGTTTCTCCTGCAGCGTTTCCACGTGTTTGTCAGCAACAAGCTGAACTGCACTTGCTTACAACTTCTTGACTTGATTTTGCTAAAAACAACAACTCTTACAACATATTACTTAAACTGTGACTAAAATTCACGGGCGAGTGTTGCCCTGACAACGTCTGTTTGCCTAACAAAGCTGCTGCTCTGTTAGCCAGGACTGCCTCGGGCTATACTTTTTCTGCTTCACTGGCAGTCACAATTTAAAGTAAATACTTGACTAACAGCGGTTTGCCTCATGTGTTACGCTAAACATTTGTCATGGTCTTCGACATAGTAGGTCCGCTAGAAAAAATCCAAGGCTAAAAAGCTGAAAGAATGCTAAATCATGACTTCTCATAGAGGCGAACATTCTTCCATCAGTAAATTAGTTCCCCTCCAGAGCTTGTAAACAGGGACATGGACAGCAGTACAATTAAGTAAGCTTATTCAGAACTCTGCTGCTCGAGTCCTCACTGAGACCAAAGAAGTGGAGCACATCAGTCCAGCTCTGAGGTCTTTACACCGGCTGCCTGTCCATCAGAGGATAGACTTTAAAGTTCTGATGCTGCTCCATAAAGCTCTGAATGGTCCATGACCAGAATGCATCAGTGACCTCCTGACCCAGTATGAACCTTCCAGACCCCTCAGCTCATCTGGATCCGGTCTTCTATCAGTTCCCAGAGTCAGAACCAGACATGGAGAAGCTGCATTCAGCTTCTATGCTCCACATGTCTGGAACAAACTCCCAGAAAGCCTCAGACAAGCTCGAGTTTCAAATCTTAATCACATTTTAACTCCTGATTTTATCTATTGTTCTTCTTTCTTTCTTTTTTGTCTAAAATTTAAATCATGCTTTTTATTTCTACTGTTTTAATGTCTCTGTAAAGCACTTTGAATCACCTTGTTGTTGAATTGTGCTGCACAGATAAACCTGCCTGGCCTGAAGTAGCCGAGTACAGTTATTACCACAGCTTGACAATATAAATGACAATCTTCGATCTATATTTGGATGCTCACTGTAACCTCATACAGTCAGGAGTTGGTTTATCACCTGGAAGCTGTGCAGCTGCTGTTTAATTGGTCACTTAGATATGATGTAGTTAATGCTGACCGATCACCACCTGACCAGAAGCCCCTAATAAATGCTCGATGGTCACAGTGGGATTCTGTCCCGAGGGCCTCACTGAATCACAGCACAGTCAACGGGCCTGTGGGTGAAGAGAAAGACCCTAAAAGCCACAAAGAAGACTTTGTCTTCCATTTCTCAGGTTCTCTCCTCTAGTTTCTATCCTTTTTCTGTCATTTGTTTTCTTGTCCTATGTTAGTTACTTAAAATAAGAGTGTTTAAACCTGCAATTTTTTGGACGAATCCTTTTAAATTTCACTGCAGTACCCTGGTGAAGAAGATAAGTTGTGAAAGTTTTGAACAGTTCTCTTTCTCTCTGATGAAGGTTGGTCGTTGTTGTCTGCTTCATCCATAATATTTGTTTTTTTTCCTCGCCACTTTGCTCCAGAAAACAAGCTTTCAGAGATACGAGCGTTCTCTAGAGGTTGTTCGAACCCCAAGGGACAATTTTCTTTGTCTGCACTGTTGTTTTACTGCACAGGAGGTCACTGAATTCTTTACGAGTTCCAATTACCATTTTAAATGAAGCGTGCGGAGAGCACAGCAGCATTGCAGATGCTCCGCTATCGACTGCGGTCACTCAGAGTTCCACTCTGCATCTGTCCTGCAAAGAAAAGGAAGCAGTAACTGGAATTCTGGTCACAAATAAGATGATGGCATTAGCTTGTTAAGATGGGACTGGATGAGTGATCACAGCCACGTTTTATACAAAAGGGAGTTTGGGCGTTAGCAGGAAAGATTGCTCCTATGAGAGATAAAGCCCAGTTTACTGTACCTACGTCCTTAAAAGCTCGTCCTGCTTCCTGCCCTTTAAAATCCTTAAACTCTGCAGATGTATTAATGCATTTGCATGGAAGCATGGAAGCTGGAATCATTCAGTGGGGTCACATGGCACTGAAAGGATCAGATTATTGGCTAAATTACAATAAGACTGAGTTATTAAGTGCATGTAGACACCTGAATCTGACAAGAAATTGGATCGAATCGAGTTACCCGCGATCGGATTAAGACCCCGAAAGCATGTGGTGAATCAGACTTTGCGTTCTGCGCATGCTCCAGATGTTTTCCCGGGGTCGTGACCCGGAAGTCAAAGGAGACGATATTCCTGTTGTTGTCGCCGTCAGAAAGAAACAAACAACGCGATGGAGAATGCTCCGTTGGACATTGAGTTTGTGCAACAAGCAGCTCATCACAGATCAAATGTAGAGGGACGTAGCTTCATCTGGCTCTGCGTTCTCCATCTTTCTCCAATGCCTGAGTTTGTTGTTGTTGTTGGTGGTGAAGAGGTCAACAGGAAGTGGCTCTATTAGCAACAGCTGGAATGGGTACAGCGCCACCTATCATACCGGGGTATGACACGCTTTGTGCCTCTGATCCCATTCATTCACCGCCATATATCCAAGGAGAATTACCCTCGCTCAGCTCATTCTTATTGTAATTTAGCCAATAATCTGATCCTTTCAGTGCCATGTGACCCCACTGATTGAGATTTCTTTGGTCCGATAATAGCTTTAAAGTGTCTCAAACATAGAAACAATGTAGTTTCAGTGATTTCAACCATGTCCCTTTGTTCCATGGAAAAGGTGTTGTTCTTTCTCCGGGAGCCCAAAAACAAACTGGACAAATCTCAAGTTAAACAAAGTATTTATTAATACTTAGAAGAAAGAGTTCTCGCAGGAAATCCGTCAGCCCGAGCGCCGATATCCGGAAACATTTCACATTTATCCCACAGAGGTTGAACTCACACGTGACCGAGTATGATTGGCCAGTTATTAGTGACGCTCGCAGGCCGACCGCCGTCCTCGTCATGTTCTTTGGACGTGATAAACAACGTGTGTGTGTGTTGTTTTAGGCCTGTATCTAATGTACCAGACCTATCTGACACGATAGAGAAGCTTTAGCTGACCCACTTATTTAGTCCCGTTATGCCATCTTAAAGTCTTGAACCATTTAAGGACAAAACATTGCACAGTATGAGCAGAGTGGAAAAGTACGAGATAGGAACATTGCTTATTAAGAAAAGTACAGAATATGATTACATGATGTCTAAGAACAAGAAGCCAATTATAAAATTACCTCAGAATACGACTGTAGCCCCAAAGCAAGCAGCTGCAAATGAAGATCCTATGATAGTTAATGGTTTTCCACAGATAAATTAGTTAATTTAAGAATGATCTTCACAAGTGTCTGCAGCATTTTATTCTTTTATTCATTTTTCTGCATCAGGACGCTAATGTTTGCTAATGTGTGAAGCAGCAAATCTTCTGGAGCGTTTACTGCGTGAGTGTGTGTGATGGCCCGAGTTACTGCTTCACACCTTTTTGTGGCCGTACCTTGTTCTCCACTAGTTGTTCCATTAGATGAACGCAACTCAAAAACAGAGATCAAGGATCATCAGCCAGCCTTCTCGATGAGTTGCAGAGAAAAAACAATCGTTCTCCCACCGTACTTTCAGCATCCCGATCCTCCGTTTCATGCGTTCATGTGTGAAATCAACCTTAGTGATACCTGACAGCTCTGGATGGACAGCGTGTCAGTGGATCTGCTGCTACTCGTGCACTACCAGGCTCCAGAATAGCCTTTTCCACTCGTTGCACCGGTGCTACCAACTGAGAATCTTAAGAGCCACAACACTTTCATGTGTTTGCCACCTTGACTGCATCACTCGTAAATTGATGATTTGGTTGTAAAGATTCAATTTGCATAAATGACTGTGAGAGATTTGGCTAAAGTTAAACTGTTTGGTGAATGAATGCCATAAATTGATCTCTCGATAGTTGTAATCTTAGTTGGATAGCCACAGAAAATAGAAATATGCAGCGAAACGCTTGAAGTTCGGAGTCCTGCACTACTGATTGTCATGACCTGAGACACAGTTCACGACTCAGAAGGCGAGGTAATCCAAAAAAGTATTTATTTTACAAAAAACCCAAGACGCTCTCAAAGAGGATGAGGTTAATAGTTCAAACTAGATTTGCACTCACGCTTGACATAAACTTAGTTTGGACTGAACAAGACGGACTGACAACCAGACAAAGGGAGACAAAGACTGTTTGAACATGAGGTAGGGGGACACAGGTGGAACCAATCAGGGGCGGGGTTGACAATGGCTGTGTCCGAAACCGCATACTTCTCCTACTTCTCCTACTACTCATACTAACTTTTTGAGTTAGTATGCAAGTTTGAGTAAGCGAGAAGTTCCAGGATGCATACTAGATTCTCCGAAATGTTGGGTATGCATCATGAGGTTACTACTCATACTCAAACTACCCAAGATGCAACATAACGTGATGTCGCTGATCGTCATTTCCTGTCAAAACGGCAGTTTCAAGCTAGCTACAACGAGGGTAGGTTCACTTCCTGTTTTCAAAACAAAAGCACCAATTGTATGGTAATGGCTTTCCCTATGATAAAAGGCAACGGGTATTTTATTTTGTGAAAATAACCGGAAGTGCGTTGCTCACTGCGGCTAGCTTTAGTAGCGCTGAATTCGTGGGAACAAAATTGTAAATAGCCGGTATTTTGTCAGGTTTTCAACATGTTGGGGATCTAAACGACTACTTTCTCACCTGAAAATGTTTCAAATGTTGCTAAAGTTTACAGAGTTTAGAGCTTAAGAGAAATCATCTTCAGACCGGCTGATTTCGGCTCGGGCAGGAGCGAAATGCATTGTGGGTACTGTCTGATCCATGAGTATGCAGTATGCAGTATGCAGTATGCAGTATGTTGTATGCAGTATGCAGTATGCAGTATGCAGTATGCAGTATGTTGTATGCAGTATGCAGTATGTTGTATGCGGTTTCGAACACAGCCAAAGACTATTTGAACATGAGGTAGGGGGAAACAGGTGGAACCAAAGGGAGGAAGTCAGGATCTGAAACGAGGGAAAAGGTGAGTACAAAATAAAACAGGAAGTGCATGACAGGACTGGACATGAGTGACTTGACTAAACTAAAACATACAGGACCCACACATGAAACTAAACAAGACATGACATAAACATGATTAACAAACTTGACGAGGCATAACGCTGATCACCTGCTGTATCTGATGATGACACCTTTGAGGTTTAACACCTTTAAAACTTGTATTTAGATAAACTCGTACACTTTGTTGATTTAACATATTTGTTTTCAAGCACATTTTATACTAAAAACAGTTTGCCAGCTGATAGAAGCAGAATGGGAGAAAGTGCTTCGGACACAGACTACAAGAATGTGTCTTTCAGTTATGAGATATTGTCATGACCTCATCCTCTGGAATGGCGCTGGGGTAAACAGCTGCTTATTAAAGCTGCTGTTTTAAAGTCTGGAATCATCCTCCAAGGCCACCTGTGATTGGCTGTTTCTGACTGAGAGATTATTATATCATTAGTAGATTGGGTTTCAGTTTTTAGATGACTAAAAACTGAAATAAATTGAAAGTGTGTCATTAGATTCTGACACGTTTTGACATCAGTTAAATTCAGTGTTTGCAGCTGTCGTTGCGCTCACTTTAAATCGTTTCTTTAATCTGTCACATGTCCAAACTTCTCCACAGCTGCTCATTCTAAACACGCGATGCAGCAGATCCTGGATGTGAAAACAAGCAGTCGCTGCCTGTGTTTTTGCCTTTCTGTCCATCGAGTCAGCAGAAGCAGACTGAGTCAGTGTGTTATCAGCTGTGATGGGCTGTCGGTTTTCTGACTGAGGCAGAAGGGCAGTGCAGACTTCAGCAGGGGGGGGGTGGAAATGAACAAATACTCATGTGAAGAAAGACAAAGCAAAACAAAGTGAAATATCCCATTAACACAAGTAATCGGAGCCTTCTCTTAGTATTTGGCTGAAGCTCTTTAGACAGCCTCAGGTTTTCTCAGGAATGATCCAACAAGCTTTATTGTCATTCAGGTCTTCTTAAGCATGAGAGTTACACTCTTGTTGGGTTTCTCAAACACATCCTTTGAGTTTTTGTTGAGTTTTGGAATCTGAGAGATTCTACTCTAAAGCACAAATAAGTTTGCATGCTTGGTTGGCAAAGATTAAAATGACCCGCCAGCTGCTTCTGGTCTGAGCCAGGAAACAATAACCAGCTCCTTCCCAGATATAATATCCCAGATATTGCCAGAAAATTAGAGCCCTGTCCATTTTTCCTGTTGTCCACCACAGCTGTTGTTGTTTTCCTCCAACTTCTGCCATTGTGCTGCCTTTTTTATTCACTTCATGTCTGATGTGAATTCTTTTTCTGCAGCTTTTCAAAGGATTGCTTCAGATTCGCTTCTCTAGTCATGTTGAATGTGAACATTTTCTTCAGGTCCTCAACACTCTGGAAAAGGTCTTAACTATGGAAACACGCACAGGTGCTGCTCCCATCGCAGTCTGACTGTCGAGATGGTGTTAATGAGGGGACATTCAGCGCCTGGTTTCATGGGATTCTGCCGTTAGGCTTTAAGTGAAGGATGGCTCCTGCCTGGCCTTCCTGTTAAAGATGGATTGGTGAAGGGCTGCTCAGATGGGACAACCATCACCCCCATAGAGGAGCTCTGGATCTCACTCATTGGACCATTGGCTTGTTGGTTAGCTGTCTGACGGAGGCCCCTCGTGTCCCGTCTCTCAGTGTTGCAGCCAGGTCTAAAAAGTGTTCTGGTGCATCTGAACTTCATCCGTTTTAAAATGATACCAGCTGCTGTGCTTTGAGGAAGTTTTAAAGCTGCAGATATTTTCTGGGGACAGATGAACTGCTCTCTTGACATCATGTAATAATAATAAATAATACATTTTATTTAGAAAGCACTTTACATCAACTTAATGATCTCAGAGTGCTACATTTTAAAACAAGCATTTTAAAAAAAACAAAAAAAAAACAAATAAACAATTTAATTTAAAGATTAATTTTAAGATTTTTTAATTAAACTAAAGGCTTTTCTAAAAAGGTGAGTTTTCAGGCCTTTTTTAAAATAATCCACAGTCTGTGGTGCCCTTAGATGGTCAGGGAGAGCATTTCACATCATAGTCACATAATAAAGTATCCATCATAAGCACTCAAAATGGGAATAAATTCGCAAATTTGTGTTACAGACTGCCTTGTTTTCTCTTTTGGTGTGCTTATGGTTGAGTTTATATTTTTCTTTTTCCCCTCTTCTTTGATCGCTTTTAACTGTGTTTTAATTTTTCTATTCTATTTTTTTATTCTCTTTAAATTTGTAAAGCACATTGAGTTGCCTGTGGTATGAAATGCGCTATATAAATAAAGACGCCTTGCCTTTACTTTCAGATTTCTCCAAATATTTGGATGCTATATGTTGTTGATAAAGTTCCCTTTTTAAGGTGGACTTTGGGGGTAAGCTGGCAGAGTTTTTGCTGCTCGGTGTGTGAGCGTCACTGTATCTGCCGGTATCAGTGACCTGTGTGCTCGGTCTGTTGTGGAACTGGATCTAATGGTTTGACCTGCCGTCTGCTCCCGCAGTGCAACAGACTGACGGAGGAGCGGGACGAAGCCCAGAGGCAGCTCAAGCACATCAAGAGAGGTGAGTCCCGCTTCCTTCTCCTTACTCCCCCATCAGTCTCAGACTCAGTGCGATCCATTAAAGGTGGAGCAGAAACTTTGGAAAAACAAACACAAAAAACTTGTCAAAACTTACCAGTAAACTGTGAGAACCACCAGTTTCCTTCCATTTCCATGTGCTGACGCAGCATCCCGCCCACAGCCTGACAGCCGACACCTTTATTTCCTCCCACCACCTCACACTTTGCACCTTTCCTCCTCGCCTCTGTTTGGTGACATCACTGACACCTGGTCCTCTGAACAGGTGTGTTAGAGAGAGGCGGGGGAGGGCAGGGTTTCTATGACAACTGCCAGGTTAGTTAGCTAACGGGCTGCAGAGTGTTTAGTGTGTTTGGGGGAGTTTGACGTCTGCTTCCTCACAACGCTGAGCTGAAACGAGGCCAACTGCACGGCGGCTCCGTCCACCATGACCATTCACACAGGTAGGACAGTGAACAGGTGTTCTCAGCTATCAGCAGGTTAACAGGTTAAAGAGATTAAAGACGCGTAGAGCTGCGGGATAAACAAGAAGACTGATAGATAATAGCTCATTAATAACTCTGAAACTAACAACCTTATTCCAAGCATTCAGCCTGTTTCTCTGCAGACAAGTTTGCTCATCATTTTTTTCTTCAGGTAACTTTAGCAATTCCAACAACTCAATATGAATATTACAAGAGCATGTAAACTATTTGCTTTCTGGAGAAATTATCTTTATTTTTATTACCTTTTGCTCTGCTGTGAAAGCTTTGTGTGGCGGTTCGGTCACCTGCCTGTGGCTGAGGGGGCCGTCATTGTTCAAAAAGTAACCAGAAACCAGGCGGTCTCCATTTGGAGCTCGACCTCCTTCTTTTTAAAATGTGTTTTAAAACCTCTACCAATACAACAACTCTTCCATAATCAAGTTAGATTTGATTAATTTCTCTTATTTGTTTTGATTACTCTTAGATCAAATTGCTTTCGTTGAATAATCTTTCCCAAAACCGGGTCGTATTACTACATCAGAGAACTACTATGAGACAATTATTCCAAATGGAAATATTAAGTTCCCTTGTTTTCTCTTTGTCTGACACACAAACAGGTGTCACACCTGGTAACCACATATCGGGGCAGAAAGGACCTCCCACTTTAAGGTGCCGCTTGTTCCCCTTTTGTAATCCATACAAAGAAAACAGATGCAGCTTAGAAACAGGACGGTGATGCACACTGAAGGCACATCTGTTCCGTCGTGAACATGCTGTTTGAAAAAGGCCACGATACGCAGAAATCTGGGAAATTTGTGGCAGAAAATGTGTTGAAATGATCTGCCAGAACAACAGAAACAACGCGAGGAGAAAGTAAAAGAGACTTTTTGAAGCCGTCTGATGATTACTTGGTTAGGTTTAGGAGTTTTTTTATTTTTTTGTTTTTGATTAATTAGATTAATCGCATTTGTACGCTAAATCCAAAAATGAATCCAAAAATAGTGTATAGCTTTTAGCATTGTTTTATTTTAAATGTGCTGCCATATGAATGAAAGTGCCATAACATTTGTTGTGCAAACACACTTTTAACATCAGCATCTTTCTGTAGTTTTTATGTAGAAGCCTCGCTCCACTGTCTGTTTCCTTGAATGACTTGCTGCTATCAGTTGTGTGTTTTGCCTTTAAGTGATATTTTAGACTGGAACTACTACGCTGAGAAGACAATTCAACTTGGCAGAGTTTACAGATGACTTTGGTTCTGTCGACTCCGCCGTCTGGAAGAACTTTAACATGAAAATGGCCGAGTAAAAGTTCCGTACCCTTCTCCATGTTTGGTGGATCCGCCGATTACTTTCTTTTCCTGTTCCGCAGCAGACAGCAGCAGACTTTTACAAAATAAAAGCCTGTGAGCAACAGACTTTACAAAATAAAAGCCTGTGAGCAACAGACTTTTACAAAATAAAAGCCTGTGAGCAACAGACTTTTACAATAATGAAATAAATAATAAAACAGGGGTGGTCCGTGGCGTAGTAGGTTGAGCAGGCGCCCCATGTACAGAGGCTATAGTCCTCACTGCAGCTGGCCCCGGTTCGAGTCCCGCATCGGACCCTTGTGCTGCATGTTGTTCCCCCTCTCTCGGCCCCCTGCTTCCTGTCTCTCTGAACTTTGGGCATTAAAGGCACAAAAGCCCCAAAAAATTATATATAAAAAAATAACTGCGTTAATGTGCGATAAAATATTTATCGGCGTTAAATAACTAACCAGTTAACGCGATAATAACGAGTTAACTCGCCCAGCCCTAGTAGAAATGATTACTTAGAAGTTGCTGCCAGTTTAATTTCCTTCTGTTTAATAATCAAACAGTGCTTTCAGTCATGAGATGCTGCTACGTGTCGCACAAGGCGGTTGTTGGTCCAGCTACGCCACAATGACAGTGGAGTGGCCATTCTGTTGAATCACCAGTTGAAAGTGTCACATAAGATATTTAAAGTATTTTTTGCAATGTTGTTGGTTGTTTTACTAACTATTATTATCTGTTTAACCAGTTATATTCATGTATTGTGACCAAGTGGATGGCGTGGCTCTGGAAATCGAGGTGTTGGTCAGAGAAGACTGAAATGTCTCGATATCAGTTAGACGGATCATCAGCGTTTCATTCTCGATCCTCTGAGGAGGGTTAGGCAAATTCTATTGATTTTGTTGATCTTCAGACTTTCTGTGCCGCCACAAAGACGATATTTGAAGGCTTTTAGTGAGATAACCTCCTTGATGTTGGATGGATTGGAGTGACATTTGATACAGTTGTTCTCCGTCCCCAGAGGATGAATTCTGATACTTTCCACAGCTAAGACTTTTACCCCAGCCAGGAACTTCCTTTTTCTTGTTTTTTTGGCCTCAAATAGTCAGGATCCAGGACACTAATTATTTCTTTTGATTGTATTTTTATTTACAACGTAATGCACAGGAAAAAATCAAAGTCTTACCAAGTATATTTGTCTCATTTCTAGTCAAAATATCTCATTACACTTAATATAAGACACAACTGCCTAACAAGTACCATTTCAGCCAGATATAGGGACTTGTTTGAAAACAATACATCTGGAATATCTTGTTAAATGAAAAAGTCTTGAAAACAAATTGTTTTGAGTCACATATCACATGAAACAAGCTTTTTTTGACATTTGAAGAGGTTTTTAAGCTTATTTCAAGATCACATTTAACTCAAAAGTCCTAAATATCACACCTTATTTCAAGAAATCTTGACAAGTCGATTTTCACTAGTTCCATTGGCAGATTTTTTGCTTATTTCAAGCAAAAACGTCTCGTATTTGTTGTTTTTTTAACTTATTTTTGGAGGGGCTTTTTTTCCAGTGTGGAACAACCTGGAAGTTGGATATAAACCCTTTAACTTCTGACTGAGATGGCAGACTACAGATACTTTGCTGAGAAACAATTCAAATCTGACTCAGACTCAGCAGCTGCAAAACTGGAGATAAGATCCTCCGTGTGGTCCGCAGAAAGGCCGATCCTCTTTTTCATCGCGAGTCTCGTCACTTCCTGCGCTCAGTCTCTCATTCACTCATTTATTCATTCACCGCCCTCCCCCCAGAGAGAACAGCGGCCGCTCTGTCATGTTATTCCCATGAATTATTAAAACCTCCTGACATGAATTATGCAGGAGCAGAAGATGGGGGAAGGACGGGTTAAATCACTCCTGCCCAACTGCGCTCCGTTAAAAAGCCTTTCGACCTGCTACTCCTTATCTGACGGACATATTTCATGGCTTTAATGAGTTAGGCCGGGCAGGCAGGCAGGCAGGCACTTGATTTCAGGGTCGTTTGAATCTCAAAGGCCAAAACTGAGCAGGTTCAGTAAATATTTAGTGGCTGTAAAACAGAGAAAACACAACCCGAGTTCATGTTTAAAGTCTTAAAATCACAAATCAATCAAAAGAATCAATCAAACCATAATTCATTCATTCATTCGGGGAAACCAACCTCTTTGTTTTTAAACGATTTTGAAGTTGATTCCATTTAAAGGAAGCAGCGTAATTAAATGTCCTTTTTTCCCAGTTTGGTTCAGGCTCTGGAAACAATCAGCTGGAATAAAAAGTAAGACGACAATAACTTTGCAACTTAGCTAACGCAATTTACAGCCAAAAAGGTGAATATATGTTGCACCTTTATTATACAAGTGTCATTTTAATGATCAGTAGAAGTTCTGCAACATCAGTAAATGAATGTATTTATTAAGATGAGCCCAACCAATTTAACCTGGAGGAGGATTGTACAAAGATTGAAAAAGTTTGTGTTTTTTTTTGTTTTCAGCAGCCTGTAACATCACTCAGCTTATGTGCATGTAGCTCCAACCCACGAACATAATTAAACTAATTAAATTAAGAAAGTTTATTTGTCTTAAAAAAAAACATGAATGAAAGAACTGGAAATTGTGAACAAATGAAAAGCGAACTTATTAAACGGGAAAATAGCACAGGAAGAAGAAGAGTGCAGACGAGAGTTTGAACACTAAAAGTAGGTTAAATACTAGAGAGGGGACCAAGTCACACACGTGCAAGTCTCAAGTCTTAGCTTTCAAGTCCCAAGTCATTTTTTCTTGGGCAAGTCAAAGTCAAGTCACCTTATTATTGCAGTTTTACCTGCAGAATCTGATCTTAATAAAGTGAAAACACAAAGATATAAGTAACTGTCAGTAAACATCATTGGCCAATGTGTCCAACCTGTTCACCCCGTATCATATCAAGCTAACGTTAGCTAACTACCGACTAGGCTAACAGGATAATATTTGCTAATTTGACAAGCACTTACTGGTCAGAATGGATCTTCAAATGACCAACAAAGTTGGAAGTTGTCGTCTGGCTGTCTGAGATGTTGATGCCGCATGTCTTGCACTGTGCTGTTCGTCTTTTGCCGTCAAAATGGTGATTACGAAAGCCGGAGACAACGACTCTCGGTCCCGCTGACATGTTGATGCATATCTGATATGAGTTTATTCTCTCCAATAAACACTAAGGTATGTAGAGAGGGCATGGCTGACTGACAGGGTAGGGATCCAATCATGTCACATTCTCAGCCTGCGCTCCTACAGGGTAATCCATGTTATTTTTTAGATTAATTTATTAATTTAAATTCAAACTGAAAAGATGAACTGAATAACACTCAAGTCATTCAAGTCATTGTGTCTCAAGTCAAGTTAAGTGCCGAGTCTTTTGCTTCCAAGTCTTTTATTTTTTGTCAAGTCACAAGTCATCAAAACAGCGACTCGAGTCTAAGTCACAGTGACTTGAGTCCCTATCTCTGTACAGTGAAATAAATGAAAAATAACTCAGGTTCACTCACAGTTTGGTACAGCTGCTGCTGTCCTATCATAACCGTATTGTTTCAGCTCGTTGGGGTCGTCCTGTCCCCTCTTAAAGTGATCCCGTCCTTTGGGTTTTCAGCTCGACGTGATGATTATATCCGTTTATTAACAGGAAGCCCGTGCAGGCCCGACAGCGCCGCCTCCTCCTGTGAATCTGAGCTAGTCCGCTGTCTGGGGTCAGCCCTAGGGTTAATGCAATTGAAAATAATGAATCATTTTTTTAGTCACTCATTACTCACAGAGTAATTATTGGAGTTTGGTTGAAAAAAACATATTTGGAGAACTAGATCGTCCTGTGCCTTAAAGTCATCCTGATCAGGCAGAGTAAAGGCTTTTTTATCCAGCTGGGAACACCTCAGGAAGAGCTGGGGAGAGGGACGTCTGGGTGTCCTTCCTGGATCTGTTACATCCACGACCCGACCTCTAAATCTAAATCTAAATCTTACCAAGTATATTTGTCTCATTGAGTATCTCACTACACTTGATATAAGACACAACTGCCTAACAAGTACCATTTCAGCAAGATATAGGGACTTGTTTTAATACAATACATCTTGAATATCTTGTTTTGAGTCACATTTCACATGAAACAAGCTTTTTTTTTTTTTATAAGAGGTTTTTAAGCTAATTTCAAGATCACTTTTAACTCAAAAGTCCTAAATATCACATTTTATTTCAAGAAATCTTGACAAGCCGATTTTCACTAGTTCCATTGGCAGATTTATTTGCTTATTTCAAGCAAAAACGTCTTTTATTTGTTGTTTTTTTACTTATTTTTGGAGGGGCTTTTTTTCCAGTGAGGATAACGGATGGAAGCTCAATGTGTGTCTTTACTTTGAGCTGAAGTTTTTGTATGTGCAAACTAAAATTAGCAGTGTTTAAACTCTGTGGTTGTTCTGTGGAAGCTGCCTTGTGCCACCTCAGCTTTGGCTGAACGACTCTGAGCCTGTCAGCCTGCAGGAAGCAGGAGGAGCTGACGTCTCACAGTCTGTAATTAAGTCGGTTTTAACGGCAGCTAAACGAGTTGGTGTCGAAAAAGCAGAGTAGAAACAGCATCCGAAATCTCAAGGGAGAAAAATAAATTAAGGTGAGTTATTTACATGCATCCATAATAAGAAAGTGGACAAAAACAAGTGAATTCATTAAAATGTGGGTTTACAGAAAGCTTTAAAATGATCCGTTCTCCGTGAAGTCTTCGTGTCTTTTATCGGTGCTGCAACTGGAGGTGAACTGTGGAGCTGCTCAGCTTCACAGTGATCCCCTGCAGCACTGCTTTATTTCACAGCTCAGTTATTCAGTCCACTGTAGTCTGATGAAAGCCTGTGGCTGCACTTTCCCCGAAATTCACATGCTGCTGAAGATACTATAATTACACGCTGAGAGCGCACAAAGCACCAACGAGCTGATGACATGGGACCGGGACAGTGTAATATTATCAAATCATTTATACTATGCGCTCCTCTGGATGTGGTGTTATCTGTGTAGACATATACTTTATTTACACAATGGCTGGAGCCACCCTGTCTGAAACCTTTAAATCCAATACCACCGATGACCACTAGGTGCTGGATCCAAAACATCTCCAGCCGGCTGTGACCTTTCTCATTAGATGCTGACTAATACAGTCAATATTTCCTACAAGTCATAAGTAATATGGACTCTTCTGATCAGTGTGGTTGTTTTGAAAGTAATTCTACACTCTTAACTCCTCCTTCTTGTCCAAATATGGTCATTGGCTCCAAAAAAGCAACAGTCAAAAGTCGAACTTGAGATTCTCATATAAACTTAGCACAGAAAGTAAGGAAATTTGTTTTTGGTCAGTTATTTCTTTGCTGTAACAATGCTTCTTGGCAATAAATCTTATACCGTTGGAAAGCCTGTTTATTTCCCTTTTAAATGGTGCCACATTTGTAAGGAAAAAACATTTAGGAGATGAGCAGCAGGGTTGAGTATGTGGGTCACACCCATGAAAAACTTGCCAAATCTTCTTCTACCAATGCCAAAACAGCTTTTTCTGCCAATGACTCCTGTTTTGAGTTTCTGGTACCACAGGTGCTGACAACCAGGCCAGATTCAGTTGGATCGTTGGGTCTAATTGTGGAGATGACGCAAAGAACGCTATGCTGATTGCTTCACCAAGGCTTGAAATCGTTAGAGACTATCTCAATGCAGAGAGATATCGAGATGAGACTCTGCAACCGATGGCAATCCCACATCTCTATGAGGATAGAACTCTATCCTCCAAGAAAACAACACTCGCCCCCACAGAGGGGGGTTTATTAGAGACTGCCTCCAGATTTTGGGAGTGCAGAGGCCAGAATGGTCTGCCTGCAATCCTGACATAAACCCTTTCGAACACTTATGGGATCAGCTTGGGCGTGCAGTTCGTGCCAGAGAGACCAACACAGCCACAAATGTTGAGGAACAGGTTGAAGAATGGGACGCCATCCCACAGCAGTGTGTGACCAAGCTGTTACCAGCATGAGGACGAGGTGCCAGGCTGCTGTGCGCCGCGTCTGGTTCTTCCACATGCTGTTTCTGAAATTAATAGATTGTTAATTTGCCAATGTGTCTCGTTTCAATCATCCAGTCCAATAAACAACACCAAACAAGGGTCAATAGCACAATATGCTGTTTGGCAGCAAAGATTTTTCATGGGCACAGCCCACACACTCAACTCTGCTGCTCATCCCACAAATTAATTTGCCTTACAAATGTGGCGCCATTTAAAAGGGAAATAAACAGGCTTTCCAATGTTTTTTTGCCAAGAAGCATTGGTAGAACAAAGAAATAATCAACAAATCAACCTTGTTTTCTGTGCTAAGTTTAGTTTGTTGTTTTATACTCGGGCGGTCCGTAACGTTAGAGCTGAAACTCTTTCATTAATAATTAAAGTGACGATTTCTCACTTGCTTCTTTACCCTGTAAAGTAAATAAAACTTTTACGAGTTTGAAGGATGATCTCCCACAGAAAGAGTTGGAAGTTTTACTCCCAACATCCTCAGAGCTGTGGTGTTTCTGCTCCTGTGGATGGACACCAGAACAAGGACAGCGGTGCAGGGAAAAGGCCTCGTCAAGCTTTTTTTATTTGAAAACACAATCATGAAAACAGAAGAATATAAACTGAAGTAATTCATCTCATCAAACCAACTTTAACAGAGGGTCCCGTCATCAGAAAAAGCTGCAGGACCTGTTATAAATAATCTTCTGCTTTGTGAATGTATCCTAATGAAGTTAAAGTTTAAAAGGTTTCTGTTCCTGCTCAGGTGTTCTCTTGTCCTGCTGTTCATCGCTCAGCTTGGTGTTGCAGCTTAAAGACCACTGCCGTCACTACTCGTTTATTTATCTTTTTGCTAGGGCTGGGCGAGTTAACTCGTTATTATCGCGTTAACTAGTTAATTATTTAAATATTTTATCGCTCATTAACGCAGGTTTTATTATTGTAAAAGTCTGTTGCTCACAGGCTTTTATTTTGTAAAAGTCTGTTGCTCACAGGCTTTTATTTTGTAAAAGTCTGTTGCTGTCTGCTGTGGAACAGGAAAAGAAAGTAATCGGCGGATCCACCAAACATGGAGAAGGGTACGGAACTTTTACTCGGCCATTTTCATTTTAAAGTTCTTCCAGGCGGCGGAGTCGACAGAACCAAAGTCATCTGTAAACTCTGCCAAGTTGAATTGTCTTCTCAGCGTAGTAGTTCCAGTCTAAAATATCACTTAAAGGCAAAACACACAACTGATAGCAGCAAGTCACACTGGAAAAAAATCAAAGTCTTACCAAGTATATTTGTCTCATTTCTAGTCAAAATATCTCATTACACTTAATATAAGACACAACTGCCTAACAAGTACTATTTCAGCCAGATATAGGGACTTGTTTGAAGACAATACATCTGGAATATCTTGTTAAATGAAAAAGTCTTGAACACATATCATATGAAACAAGCTTTTTTTTTTTACATTTGAAGAGGTTTTTAAGCTAATTCCAAGATCACTTTTAACTCAAAAGTCCTAAATATCACATCTTATTTCAAGAAATCTTGACAAGCTGATTTTCACTAGTTCCATTGGCCGATTTTTTTGCTTATTTCAAGCAAAAACGTCTTTTATTTGTTGTTTTTCTTACTTATTTTTGGAGGGGCTTTTTTTTCCAGTGCATTCAAGGAAACAGACAGTGGAGCGAGGCTTCTACATAAAAACTACAGAAAGATGCTGATGTTAAAAGTGTGTTTGCACAACAAATGTTATGGCACTTTCATTCAAATGGCAGCACATTTAAAATAAAGCTAAATGCTAAAAGCTATACACTACTTTTGGATTCATTTTTGGATTTTGCGTACAAATGCGATTAATCGTGATTAATCAGGGAAATCATGTGATTAATTAGATTAAAAATTTTAATCGTTGCCCAGCCCTACTTTTCACCGACACTTTCTGTCCACAGAGTCGCTCACCTTTTTCTTATTTTACATCCAAAACATCAGCCTTAGATGAGCTGTCAGCTCACTTGTTTTAATCCCCCGTCCATCTCTTTAACCCAACACTCTGCAGAGTTACTCGAGGATAAGTGTGTAAACCGTTGACTAATCCAACAAATCTGCTGTTAATGACAGGCTTCGCCACTAAAGAGGCTTTAGTCAGCGGGTGTGAAACAAAAGCAGCCTGACAGATTGTTGGGATTCAGGTTTATTGTTTGTTCATGCTTGTTGTTTTAATAGTGACATAATTTATTCAGAATACATTTTCATTAAATTATTTGATACAATGGAAGATACAGATGCAGACTTTCTCATTTCAAGTATCTCAAGTATATTTGAATGCAGGATTTCTGATTAAATGGTGGAACAAAGGTGGTATTTCACTTGCAAATTGTTATCTAATAGAGGACTGAGTGTTCCCTTGTGATTGACCAGCTGTTGTCTCCTGTAGTAAAACGAGCCGAATAATGAAAACAGAGCCATAAATAGCAGAGGATGACCTGCTTTCCACCGCGGCCGCCTCCCGTGTTGCATCTGACCCACAGAGCCGCCGCTGAGCAGCGGTGCAGCCGAGCAGAGGCCGATCTGCCGTGGCGTGTGGGAAGAAGTTTGCAGCGACTAAAGAGGAGATCACTTAGGGTTTAAATGAGTCTACACCACCGAGGAACATCGGCAAGCATTAAACGTTGAATGAGGATTAAAAATAGAACCAAGAAGCCTCTTCTTGTTTCGTATCATCCGCATTTTTCTCACTGCTGCCTCCTCACACAAACCCACAGTCTCAGATATCTGCTGAAATTGTGGCATCTGGTCTGTTTATTCAGAGCTAAAAAAAAAGAAAAGCCACCTCTTCCGGGTCATGTCACCCAGAGTCTGTGTGGTGATGGAGGCTGGAGGTGTGGAGTTAAGGTCCCGCTTCACCTGTACTCTTTAGCTTAACTATCAGTTATGACATCTTTTTTTTAATAATGAATCACTAACATACTGATTCCAAACACATATTCTGCCCTTTTTTCCATAAGATGACAACAGGTCCTAATGAGATGTCTGTCAGCGGGTCACATGGCACTGAAAGGATCGGATTATTGGCTAAATTACAATAAGAATGAGTTATTAAGTGCCTGTAGACACCTTAATCTGACTAAGAATCGGATCGGATTACTCGCGATCCGATTAAAGGGATAGTTCGCCTCTTTTGACATGAAGGTGTATGACATCCCATACTAGCAACATCATTTATGAACATCTTCTTACCCCCTGCTGCGTCCTGTGAGCCGAGTTCCAGCCTCGTTTTGGCGTTGACGAAGGTAGCGCCGCCTATCGTACAGGGGTATGACACGCTTTGTGCCTCTGATCCGATTCATTCACCGCCATATATCCAAGGAGAATTACCCTTGCTCAACTCATTCTTATTGTAATTTTGTCAGGTAGGGTGGGTGCGAGGAAGGATGCAGATTCTTTCAAAAAACAAAATTTGATTTATTTAACAAAAAGCGCGGCTGAGCCGGATACCAAAAACTAAACTGTGACAAAAACAAAACATGACTTTGGCTTGGAATACTAAATACGAGACCTGAACCTAAAACTTAACAAAACTAAGACATGATAAAACTAAGAACTTAAACAGAAACTAAAAACGTGGGAAAAAACCCACAGACATGACAAATTTAGCCAATAATCCGATCCTTTCATTCCTTTCCTTTCCTTTCCATGTGACCCCACTGAGTGTCACACTAACCCAAGCTCAAACTGCCACCAACCAAACTGATCCTCCCATTTCCCTCCTCTGCTAGTAAACCATTTGGTACTGATCGCTTTTTCAGGCAGCCGTTAATAAACCACTCATTCACGGTCAGGGTGGATGTAGCTCAGGAGACAGAGTGGTCAATTTTTAATTAGAAGCTTGTCAATTCAATCCCCACTGTTGCCTTTTGGCTCTGACTGTTGTTTCAATGTTTTCAAAACGCCAACAAAGAGTCAGTTTTCTTCATCAAGATATGAAACATTAGGATAAAGTCCCGGTGGATCATTATTATTTATGTTGTTGGGGACTTGAATGCTGATGTAACTGATGTCAATTCCTTGTTTGGTAATCATCTAAACCAGTTTTGTTCTGACAGTGGGTTGATTTTATCTAGTAAAATACTTTTACCAAAAAATAGCTATACATATATAAGTGAGGCCTGGCATTCCACTTCCTGGTTAGACCACTGCCTTTCTACTGTGGATGCTCACCACTCCATCAATGATATAAAAATAGATTATGATATGGCCACTGCAGATCACATACCCTTTCTTATAGTGTTGAACACAGGCAGTCTGCCTGTGTTGCTGCCTGTGGATAACAACACTGATGTTGGTAAAATAGAATGGTCAAAATTGTCTAGGGCTGACATTGATATGTATATCAGTCAGTCTGACGCTTTGCTGGGCAATATCAAAATCCCTAAAGATGTTCTATTATGTCAGAATATGAACTGTAATAATGTACAACATTGTAAGGAATTGTGTTCAATGTTTGAAGCTATTGTGGGGTCCCTTGATATGTCAAGCAAGCCTCTGTATAGACACAGACCAAAAGTATCAAATGTTAAACCAGGGTGGCATGACCATGTTGAAGCACTGCATGCTGAGGCCCGAAATGCCTTTAAAAAGTGGGCTGAGGATGGGAAGAGTAAACATGGCTCCTTGTTTGAAGATAAAAAATGCACTAATGCCCGGTTTAAGTGTGCACTTCGTTACATTAAAAGGAATGAAAATACTATGAGGGCTGATTCACTGGCAAGAAAGCTGCAAAATAATAATGTTAAAGACTTCCGGAAAGAAATAAAAACTGTTAATAACTGCAAGACCTCCCTCCCCTCTAATATAGATGGTGTGAGTGGACCTGAAGAGATCTCACAGTTGTGGTGTAAAAAATACTCTGAGCTGCTAAACTGTGTAAAGAGTGACTTATTTACTATGGATACTGTAGAGTTTAGTAATGATGTTATTGTAACTCCTGATGAAGTCAATGAAGCAATGATCAAGCTGAAAGACAATAAGGCCTGTGGTCTGGACAATATTACAGCTGAACATATTAAATTTGCCAGTAAGAAATTATGTCCTCTGGTGGCTATGTGCTGCACAGGTCTTCTAGTTCATGGCGTCTTACCTGATTCCATGCTTTCTGTTGTGCTAGTGCCAGTAATTAAAGATAAAGTGGGAAAGCTAAACAGCTCAGATAATTATAGGCCAATAGCCCTGGCCAGGGTAATGTCTAAAGTACTGGAAACTGTGCTATTGTGTAGATTACAAAGGTATGTTTCTATTACAGACAACCAATTTGGTTTTAAACAAAAGCTTGGTACTGATTTGTGCATCTATGCCTTAAAGGAAATTTTACATAGATATAATACACAAAATACGACAATATTCACGTGTTTCATAGATGCCTCTAAGGCTTTTGATCGCATCAGTCATGAGAAATTATTTTTAAAACTGTCCAACAGTGGGGTCCCTGGTTTTTTAATTAGAATCCTGGTTTATTGGTACTCACATCAGACAATGAGGGTGAAATGGGGTAATGTGACCTCTGCTCTCTTCCTTGTCACCAATGGTGTTCGACAGGGCGGAATTTTATCTCCTTTTCTTTTTAATATGTATATGAATGATTTGTCATTGTCTCTAAATATGTGTGGAACTGGCTGTAGGGTTGGTGACATAATAGTCAATCACATAATGTATGCAGATGACTTGGTCATCCTTAGTCCATGTACTGCTGGTTTGCAACAGTTACTAAGAATATGCTCACAGTATGGAGAGGAGTGTGACATAAAATATAATGCGGGTAAGAGTAAGATCATGATCATAAGAAGCAGAGAAGATAAACGATCACCGTTCCCTGCCTTCTATCTGGCTGGCACTGCACTCACTGAGTGCAGTGATATCAAATATCTTGGCCACATTATTGCTAATGACCTGTCAGATGATAGAGATATCTATAGGCAACGGCAGAAATTGTATGTGCAAGCAAACATGCTGTGCCGTAAATTTAGTATGTGCTCTGTGACAGTCAAGATCTCACTCTTCAAAGCGTACTGCACACTTGTGGTGCCACTACAAACAAGGCAGCCTTAGGAAACTTATGGTGGCTTACAATGACAGCATGAGGATGCTGCTGAGAATCCCAAGAAGGTCCAGCGCAAGTCACATGTTTGTCAGTGCTGGGGTACCTACTTGCGCAGCTGTGCTGCGTAAATTTATGTATGGATTTATGTGCAGGGTATCTGAGTCACATAACGATGTGATTGCTGTGTTGGCTAGCCCTGGACGTAGCTCTGTAAGACTGCAGTCACGTTTATGGAGTCACTGGCGAACATGCCTGTATGTGAGATAGTGAGCTATGCAATATCTGTGTTTTATTTTTTTTCTTTCTTATTGTTCTTCTGTTTTTAACTATTGTTGATGTTTTGTGATGTTTGATGTGATGTTTTTTATGTGTGATATGGATCCCCCTGGGTCTGAAATAAAGAATTGAATTGATATTAGCTCATTTCTTTGTAAGTTAAGTGAACTTTCTGACTGATGCTGGCGAAAGCAGATAGCAAAGAAGCAAAAGCTTCCACTTCCTGCTTCTGGGGCACAGTGGATGCAGCATGATGGGGAGCTGTGGGAGCAGGTGAGGACGGGAAGGCCGGATGACTCTGCTCTACATGGACGAGCACACAGCACATCTGAAAAGCTCCGTCAGGGAGATATTTTAAGACCTAAGAGTGGCATGCTTGGTTGTCTCTTCAGGCGCCAGAATGCATGCTCTTAAGCACAGAGAAGAAAAAAAACAGCCCATTTTACAGCTGAACGAACATTAAAGTGATAAGAAGTACTTAATAGTCTATGATGGACGCTATAACCTTCTATTATTTACCTCTTCTATTGAAACCACTACTTTAAACCACACAAGCTGCAGCCAGGCTGAAAAAAGTTCTGTTTAGCTGTGCATATGACAACAGAAAGTATTTTATCTGCACTCTTCACTTTTAAATTAATTAATTAATGATTATTTTTAATGTTTTTTTTTGTTTTTTTAATGATTTTATTGCCTTCTTGTGATTTCATATAGCTGTAAAGCACTTTGAATTGCCTTGTGTACGAATTGTGCTCTACAAATGAAATTGCCTTGCCTTGCATTCTTAGTCATGAAAGAAACTAAATAGAAAAACCCTCAAAATCTCTCGTACAATTAGAGTTCTGGACCTGTTATCTTACTGAGGAAGGAAAATAAAACCCTCCCCATCACTGAGATTAATGACATCAGAGTGCAAATATGTCAGCGGGTTGACTCACTGAGCCGAGATGACGTGTGAGTCAGCAACCTTTCTGGTTTTTGTGAAAGTAGCGCAGCGTTGAATGTGCTGCGTTCTGTTTCTTCAGCATTCTGCTCGCAGTGATTCACAAACTGCAACGCGTCACGTAGAATATATGGGATGCTGTGCTGTGAGACCTATAAGCTGAGCTGTAGTTCACCTTTACTGCAGGCCACAAAGTGAGCATGTGGGTGCTGCCGTAGAATCTCCAAATGAGAAGTTTTAGCACTGCGTGCTTTGTGAGAAACGAAAGAAAGGACAGTTTTCTCTAAAGCTTTCTTTGCTAACAGCTTTAAATGAAGTCGTCTGTCTGAGCGTTGGAAATCAGATCAAGATGCTCGCAGGCTGCTGATGCGGTGCTGCAGCTGCAGCGTGATGCTGCTCTGTCAAAGCTTCCCTGTTGGTGCATGTTTGTCTGAGAGTGTACACTACACTGTAAAGAATTGCTGTATATTTACAACAGTATCCGACTCTATTTTACAATAATTGTAAAATACTGTTGAATATTCATCCTTCACATGTAAATTAACGGTTAAATCAGTCATTTAACAATACCAGTAGATAACTCTAATTTAACAGCATAAAACAGTATTTGTAATGAATTGATGTCCAAATCCAAAATACGTTATTATACTGTTAAATAAATTATAATAGATGCGCTGTAAAATTACTAAAACACAGTCATCCTACCGTCATGTACTGTAATCCAAAAAACAGTATTATACTGTTTGATAAATAACAGTAGTTGCACTGTAAAATGACAGTAAAATACTGGCGTCCCAGTATTTTACCATTATTTTACAGATAATTATTTTTATAATATTTTTATAATTTTAAATTATTATTACAAAATAATTATATATTATTTTATTATGAATTATTTTACAGTGCAGCTACTGTTATTTATTTTAACAGTATATTACAGTTTTTTGGATTACAGTACATGACCAAAGAATAACGGTAGGTGTTGTAGTTATTTTACAGTGCAACTACTGTTATTTATCAAGCAGTAAAATACTGTTTTTTTAATTACAGTACATGACGGTAGGATAACTGTTTTAGTCATTTTACAGCGCATCTACCGTGATTTATTTAACAGTATAAAAACGTATTTTGGAATACAGTATATGGCAGTAGGAGAACTACAAATACTGTTTTATGCTGTTAAATTACAGTTATCTACTGTTAAATGACTGATTTAACTGTTAATTTACATGTGAGGGATAAATATTCAACAGTATTTTACAATAATTATAAAATACAGTAGGATACTGTTGTAAATCCACCGTAAAAATACAGCATTTCGTTACAGTGTAGCTGAAAGCCTCACCTGAGTAACATGTGACCTCAGGGCCTCACTGGCACAGATGCAGGTCTGTCAGAGGGATATTTCTGTTTTCTTTTTTTTCCTTCTCAGCATGAGAACGTAACAATAGGTCAGAGCAATGTAATCTGACGTCTGACATTTTCTTTCTAGAACAACAAACACCAAGTAGTTGTTTCGATTCTTTCATTTAACCAGGACACAAAGTTTCTTGAGAATTATAATCAGCTTTCCAAGAGCATCCTCTGCTCCGGTCAGCAGAAATACCACAATAACCTCAAACTGTACACAAAATCATTCATAGTTCACGTAAATGAACTATAAAACATTATGACCACAATCACTGAAGACCAAACAGGATCAGAATGGTCCACCAAAAGATTTATAACCAGATATTTCTGCTTCGGATATGTTTAAAACAGCAGCATTTCCCAGCAGTCAGCTTTGTTTTAGCCTAAAGAGAATTAATTTCTTCAGTTTAAAAGCCGACTGTGTGCTCAGCAGGCAGCAGGGTTTACTGATGGCAGCCTAACAACCGGTCTGGAAAATGAAGGCCCAACAGCTGGTTATTAACAGCTGAGCTGGTGTTTGTGATGCCTTGGCCTGCACAGAACCGGTGATCACAAAAGTTACTCATGGTGTGCTGTCACGTGGAAAAGAGAGAGCACCACCCCTTCCACTTCTCACATCTGACATAAAAACGTCTTCATTAGGGCTGGGCGAGTTAACTCGTTATCATCGCGTTAACTTGTTAATTATTTAACGCCGATCAATATTTTATCGCACATTAACGCAGGTTTTATTATTGTAAAAGTCTGTTGCGGATCCACCAAACATGGAGAAGTGTACGGAACTTTTTCATTTTAAAGTTGGACATCACTGTTACAGCTGTGTAGCTCACGGAGCTAACCGGCGCTACTTCCTGTTTTAGTTGTTTCAACATAAAAGCACGTATTTCAAAATAAGATTTAAAAAAAAAAACTCCTGCATTTACAGCCAAGTTGAATTTTCTTCTCAGCGTAGTAGTTCCAGTCTAAAATATCACTTAAAGGCAAAACACACAACTGATAGCAGCAAGTCATTCAAGGAAACAGACAGTGGAGCGAGGCTTCTACATAAAAACTACAGAAAGATGCTGATGTTAAAAGTGTGTTTGCACAACAAATGTTATGGCACTTTCATTCATATGGCAGCACATTTAAAATAAAACTAAATGCTAAAAGCTATACACTACTTTTGGATTCATTTTTGGATTTTGCGTACAAATGCGATTAATCATGATTAATCAGGGACATCATGTGATTAAGTAGATTTTAATTTTAATCGTTGCCCAGCCCTAGTCTTCATATGAGACAGATACAACCTCAGCATCATGCCATCCAAACTTCTGGAGAAGTCCACCCCATGATTCAGTGCTTGTAGAACCACCCCTTGGTTCACTTTGCTGTGCACATGCGTGTGCATGTGAGATGTTTGTCGTGATGCATGTCCCAACCCGAGCACATTAAAACAGCTCAGTTCAAAGCTACGACTGTGTCACTTCTCATCCTGTGACGGGAGCATCATTTTAAGGAATCGTCCTTTGAAGCAGCAGTGAGCTGAAGTAATGGTTTCCTGTGGGACGTTCTCAGTCTCTCTCATGGTTGAGGAGGAATCTTGTTCCCACTCTTCTCTCCAGTGCTGCTTCAGCTCATTGAGGTTTGCAGCTCTGGTTTCTGCACAGCTCTCTGAAGGTCCCACCACAGCATCTCAGTCAGGCTGAGGTCTGGACTCTGACTGGACCGTTGAACACCTTCATTCTTCTCTTCTTCACACATTCTGCTGTAGATCTGCTGCTGTGTTTGGGATCTTTGTCCTGTTGATGTCCCAGATCATCAGCCCTCCACCCCCGTGCTTAACAGTTGCTGTTGACACTTTGCACACTGCATTATGACCAAACATCTCCACTTTGGTCTGGTCTGTGCGTCAGCCACGTGGAACTTTGTCCATGGACTGCTGGCTGTAACACAATCCAGCTCAAAGAGTCGAGGACTTAAACAGATGGTGCTAATCCTCAGCTCTCAGAGTAAACAGCAGATGGATCAGCTGAAGGTCCAGATGCATCTCTCAGCTCCTGTGTCAGGTCTTTGCTGGATTTTTCCTCTTTCTTAAGGACATCACTTTCAGATCCTGTTCATCTGCTGTAGATAGTTCTTTAGGCCTGACACTTCTTCTTCTGTCCTCCACTTGTCCGGTTTCCTCAAATGTTTTAAGGACACACTGCACACCATGCTGAGATATGCCAAGTTTTCAGCTAACAGCTCTTTGGGAATCAGCTTGTTGCTGCAGAAATCCTGTTTTCTGTCTGTCACACTGTGTTATCTTTGCTGTTTTTCACACATGCAGCTAAAGAAATGGGAACAAATCTTAATTCCAGTCTAAAACCCACAAAGAGCTTCTAGATTATTCATTTCTGGTGGCATAAAACAGTTTAATCATTTCATTTATATGAATTGTTCCATAATTAGTCATTAGATTATATCTTATATTCCTTTTTTAAGCTTTAAATTTAATCTTATTTACTTTTTCTTGATGTTGAATAACATATAATTCTTATTATTGTCTGTTTTTTTCCTACTTTTCTACTTTTAGACGTGATAACATTCATTATTTTGGGTTTACGATTTTTTAAAAACTGAATTTCATATATTAATTTGACTCTTTTGGTAACTGAAAGCAGTTTTAACGTAAACGTACAAAAAAGTTGAAACTATGAAGCTGTTTTTCACAGATGCAGCTAAAGAAATGGGAACAAATGATGTGTCTCTGTGACAGGCTGCTGGGACCAAAGTGCCTAAAGATCCAGTTTAAAACGGCTTCTTTGCTAAGTTGTCTGTTCTGTGTGGACACAACACTGGTTCATCCCTTGAGTTAGGAGCCTTTTTCCTGCGAACTGACTGACTGTGACACTGAAACACTGATTCTTTACAATTATTTTATGCATCACCGAGATTTGATCGAATTAAAACTGCCTTCTGTTGTTTCTGTGTTCGACAGATTTCACTTATTATGATGATCTGCTGGAAATGTCACTAATGCTCTGAGAAAATGCAGCTGAAGAAAACAGCAGGAGGCTGAAGACGGAGAGTTGAAACAGAATTTAGTCCGTTTTTATTTTTAAATGGCAAAGCTCCTTCATCACACTGACAACAGTCAGTTTTTCCCAAAGTATCTGGGTCATTTTAAAATAACTGGGGAGCATCCGAGCTGCAAGTGTCTGACAGCCTTAGGATGACTCTTTCTTTCAGCTGCCACTGTTTAAGGAGCTTTTACACTGAATAGCTGTACATCAGTTGTTTTTTCAGCTCGGCAGGACTCTTCTCTGTGTTTTGCATTTTAAATCTGCTCAGGACCAAGTTATCTCGACATTCATTGGTGTGTCAGACATAAACCTCCTTTAATTTAAGGCACCTGCTCATCATTCAAATACGGAAATGAGGGAATGATCCAAAAAGAGATTTTTCTCGAGCTCTGACTTCTTCATTTGCATTTTTTTACATTTATTGCATTTTCATCCGTGCACCTCTTGAAAAATATTGTTAATTTGGTGGCATTTTACAAATTTACCAACAATTTTAAAATTGTTTCTCTTAGGAAAACTACTGCGAACGGCCCTCGTCACAAACAGATCTGATTGGTTGTCATTTGTAAATTCAGCTTTCACAGATCTTCTTGTAAATCCGAATCATTAAATAGTCTCTGGGTCACAAACTAATGAAAGATCCACAACCTTTTCCACAACTAAAAATTACTAAAAAAAATAGGGCTGGGCAGCGATTAAAGTTTTTAATCTAATTAATCACATGATTTCCCTGATTAATCACGATTAATCGCATTTGTTCTCAAAATCCAAAAATGAATCCAAAAGTAGTGTATAGCTTTTAGCATTTAGCTTTATTTTAAATGTGCTGCCATATGAATGAAAGTGCCATAACATTTGTTGTGCAAACACACTTTTAACATCAGCATCTTTCTGTAGTTTTTATGTAGAAGCCTCGCTCCACTGTCTGTTTCCTTGAATGACTTGCTGCTATCAGTTGTGTGTTTTGCCTTTAAGTGATATTTTAGACTGGAACTACTACGGTTCAAGTCCCACATCAGATGGCTCTGTGCTGCATGTCGTTCCCCCTCTTTCTGATTCCTTTCTCTCTGAACTTTGGGCATTAAAGGCACAAAAGCCCCAAAAAATTATATAAAAAGAAAAAACTGCGTTAATGTGCGATAAAATATTTATCGGCATTAAATAATTAACCAGTATAATAACGAGTTAACTCGCCCAGCCCTACTAAAAAAGACAAAAAAGATGAAAATCCTGCTTTGTTTGAAGTCGTTTTCTTCCCTTTTTTTAACATTCTGCATGTATATGACAAAAAGACAAATAATCAAGTGTCCGATAAATGAACGTAAGGTGACGTCATGTCCACTGAGGACACATAACTTACAAAGTGTGTGTGTGTGTGTGTGTTCTCTGTCAGTGTCTCAGATGGTGATCGAGGAGGTGAGCGTTCTGCAGACTCAGCTGGAGATTGAGAAGTCATGTCGGGAGAATGCAGAGGCCCTGGCCACCAAGGTCTGTCTCTCTCACACACACACACACACACACACACACATTAAATAACCGATGCTATAAGAGCAGCATTATCAGCTGGCATGAGCAGAACAATAGATGAACTGTTGAGTCAGGATGACTCTGCAGAGATGTTTGAATACATTATCTTTGTGCGTTACTGCCAACACAGCAGGAACTGCGCTCGTGTTTAAACTCTTATAATGTTCAGTGTTCAATGATACGACAGGTGCATGATGTAGTTTGGTTAAAGCACTGATACCACACTGTAAGGATGCTCCATTTAAGGTAAAAGTTTGGTATTAAAAGCACTGATACCACACTGTAAGGATGCTCCATTTAAGGTAAAAGTTTGGTATTAAAAGCACTGATACCACACTGTAAGGATGCTCCATTTAACCCTCCTGTTGTCTTGCAGGTCAAAAGTGAGCCACTACCATATTTAGCTGTAGAAAAAATACCTTAAACTATCTTTTTCCAACTTGAAATTTTATGACTTTTCCTAAAGGGACCCCATCATTAGAAAAAGTCATACTTTATTTTTGTTTATGTTTCCATGTGGGCTGTACACCACTAGGGTACAAAGATTGTCTTATGGGTCATTTTTGACCCGTGAATTATAAAAACATTTAAACACCAGAAAAAAAGTTCACTGTTTTTTTCCCCTTTCAATATAATTAATTCAGAAGTAATTACTTCACATTTATATAATAGCAATAATAAACCTTTATTATGTAAAAGAAAACTGAGAAAACAAGAAAACTGTTGGTCCAACTGACAGTTGGTTTGTGGTAAAAAAAAAAAAAGTGTAATCAAAAACTGGTGATTGTCTTTTTGTATTGTGTAACAAAAAATACATGATAAAAAATGTATTGAATTGAGTTGAATAGATAAACAACAGGTGGTTTCATCATACAAAATAGATTTTAGATTTAAAATTCAATTAAGTTGCTTTATTTTGGGGCTTTGGTAGGGCGAGTAAACACAATGTTAAGACCGCACGAAGGGTTAAGGTTAAAGTTTGGTATTAAAAGCACTAAAGGTACAGAATCCAGGATGAGATGAGCGTGGTATTCACACCAAAATGTGACTGTTGCTGCCGTTATCCTCCAGCTGAACTGTGAGAACAGGAAGCTGAAGTATCTGAGTCTGTCGTCACGGCCGTGTTTGGACGAGCTGCTTCCCAGCATCTCTGACTGCATCGCGCTGGAGGCCGACGTGGACGCTGCAGACGGTGTGGACAACAGCCCCGACACCTTCACACAGTGCCAGCAGCAGGTTAAAGGTACAACACAGAGAATTACTCTTATTTAACTCTCACCAGTCTCGTCTTAATTCACTTTTCCCTTCTCCTCATCCTCTGAACACACCTTCTCTCCTGAATTTATCCTGAACCTATTTCTTCTCCTTAACTTGTCCTGTCCTTCAGGTTTGTCCTGCATACTCTGTGTCCTGAACTTACTTTATTACGTCCTCTCTTCTGAACTTGCCTTGAATTTATCACATCTGAACTTGTCTTTCGCTCCTTCTTTTTGCCCTTACTGACTCCATTCTGAATCCATCCTGTCTGTCCTTCACCGATCCTGCAGAATCTCCAAAAGCTGTCCCATCTCGTGAGCTCATTCTGATCGCATTTGTTCTCCAAACTGTCCTAAACCTTGTCCTCTTTTCTTAGATTGTCCTGAGCCTGTCCTGTTTACCCTGCATCTGTTTCATACTCTGAAATCTCCTAAACTTTTCCTATTTCCTGAACTCATGCTGTCCATCTAGTTAACTTAGCACCATCAAAAAGTGAACTTTCTGCCTTGAAAGTAATGCCCTACTTAGGCCCTGTTTCTCCCTACTGAACCTCCCCCCCAACTGAACTCAACTTTATTTATATCCCATCTTAGAAACATGTCCTAAACTACTTATTACAACTGTCCTGAAAGCATCCAGATTTTGTTAATGGACATGATCATTTCCAGTCATTCAATTATTAACCTTGGGTACCTTTGGATTAGCTTTGTATCCATCATAACTCCAAACAGCTTCCTCATGGAGGGCCTGGCTAAAGTGTCTTCTGATTTGTTGAATTTCGGGCAAACAGGATGAGGGTGACTGACGAACACGCACTACTCCTGTTCCCAGCGGGGACGCCACGACAACACATAAACAAGCAAAACTTTGAGAAGCACGCAATGTTTTCAACCATGACGAGACATAAGATGTAGCTGTACACTGGAAAAAATGCCCCTCCAAATATAAGTGAGAAAACCAACAAATACAAGACGTTTTTGCTTGAAATAAGCAAAAAAATCTGCCAATGGAACTAGTGGAAATCGGCTTGTCAAGATTTCTTGAAATAAGATGTGATATTTGACACTTTTAGGATAAAAGTGATCTTGAAATTAGCTTAAAAACCTCTTCAAATGAAAAAAAAAAGCTGGTTTCATTTGAAATCCGACTCAAAACAATTTGTTTTCAAGACTTTTTCATTTAACAAGATTTTCCAGATGTATTGTCTTCAAACAAGTCCCTATATCTGGCTGAAATGGTACTTGTTAGGCAGTTGTGTCTTATATTAAGTGTAATGAGATATTTTGACTAGAAATGAGACAAATATACTTGGTAAGACTTAGATTTTTTCCAGTGTATGAGTTTGAGGCAGAATTGGATCCCCGGGATCGAAGTGAGCAGCACAATAAACTGTCACTAAACCATGTTTACAGCAGGATGTCTCATCACCTGCAACTGTACAGTGTTATGGATTGTGTTGTCTTTCAGTTCCTCGCCGTATTTATATTTTTCTGTATGCTCCCGTGTTAAGGAAGTGTGCTGAAATGCTCACCGCTCACTGTTTGGACTCGTGCCCTTTGAGCGCTGGAACAGCTTCAAATTTCCCCGTGAAACCAGTCAAACTGCGTCTTGTTCACAAAGTTCTCGTCCATGAAGTGACGCTAACGGATCCAAACATTTTTCTGACCGTGCTGCTGAGTTCCTGGTTCGATGGGGAAGCTAAGAAGGGTCAACTTGCCCTCACAACCAAAAACACATTGTACTGTGAAGACATCTCCGAAACAAAATCGAAGTAGCGTGCTTAGAAAAGTAATGATGGATCCTTCGTTATATGCAGTGCAACAACTTGCACCTGAAGAATTTCACCACACAAGAAAATCCAGGAACTAGGATGTGTTCAGGGGTGTTGAATAAATGTCCAGCAAGCACCAGTTGGAGACGACTGGATAAAAGTTCCTTCTGCATAAAAAATCCAAAACCTGCATATGCTTTTTGTTTTTTAGCTTTGGGTGACACTTAAAGGGATAGTTCGCCTCTTTTGACATGAAGCTGTATGACATCCCATACTAGCAACATCATTTATGAACATCTTCTTACCCCCTGCTGCGTCCTGTGAGCAGAGTTCCAGCCTCGTTTTGGTGTTGATGAAGGTAGTCCGGCTAGTTGGCTGGGGTTTAAAAAATAAAGCGTTTTGCTTCTCAAAACAATATGCGTTCAACAGAGTAATACATTTGCATCACAAAATCGTTCTCCAGGAAAAAGTCAGACCTCACAATCGCTTGGTACTATTTTCTCTCCCTTCGTATCACTGCCTGCTGCCGCCTGCCGACAGCTGCGCCTGTTACGGTGTTTGTTGCTCGGAAGCAGGGGACTGCCCGCTCTGCACTTCGGTCTGCACGGTCTACACTAGGGCTGAACGATATATCGTGATCGTATCTATATCGAGATATGAACATTCAAGAAAGTAATTTCGAAAAAGCAACGATATAAACGATATATTTCCTCCGCGCTCGCCCTGCTTATACAGCTCCGGCAGTCACCATAAACATTACTTTTAAGATTGCGCTTGAACGCACCCCACCGCCAGCCAACCACAAACCTTATTTCACGCTTGCTGTGGATCGACAGCTGAAGCCAACCAATGACAAACATAGGAGGGTGGGAGTGAGGGAGAAGTAGACTGAGACGCACAGAGCCACACACATTCACGGGGAATTCACGGCGAAATCAAAACGAAAGAAACGAAAGAAAAGTGACATGAGCGCAGAAGATAATTTGGCCGGTGGCAGTGCAGAATCTAATTTTGTGCCAAAACATAAATCATCCTCCATTATTTGGAGGTATTTTGGATTTAGAAAGGATGATGTCGACCAGAGCGAGGTGTTGTGCAGGTCGTGCTTGGCGAAAATTAATCAATAAAACTGCACTCTTTTGTTTTATGATGTTTTTATTTTTCTGAAAGATGCTTGGTTTTCACCGAACCCATAGTCATATCGTATCGTATCGATATCGAGATATCTGGCATGAATTTCGAGATATGAAATTTTGTCCATATCGTTCAGCCCTAGTCTACACAGCAGGCAGTGATATGAAGGGAGAGAAAATAGGGCCAAGCGATTGTGAGGTCTGACTTTTTCCTGGAGAACGGTTTTGTGATGCAAATGTATTACTCTGTTGAACGCATATTGTTTTGAGAAGCAAAACGCTTTATTTTTTAAACCCCAGCCAACTAGCCGGACTACCTTCATCAACACCAAAACAAGGCCGGAACTCTGCTCACAGGACGCAGCAGGGGGTAAGAAGATGTTCATAAATGATGTTGCTGATATGGGATGTTACACAGCTTCATGTCAAAAGAGGCGAACTATCCCTTTAAGGTGCTAGAAAACAAGGGAAAAGCATGCCATCGGCCCTTTAAGTTATCCTGAACCTTTCTCATCCTCTGAATTTGCTCTAACTCCTGAAATTGTGCCGTCTGTCCAATCCTAATGTTTCATATTCTGAAGACAACGTCCCCAACACCTCCTCAGAGTACCAGCATCGGGGTTGAAATTTTAGGCAGAGCACCGTGAACTTTTGCATCTGATTGTGTCCACTTAACCCACCTCATCTGTGAGCTCGTCCTGAACTTCTGCCTGACTTCGTCCTAATCTCATTCTGATGCTGCAGATGCTGTAGGCAAAAGATCCGACACCTTCACGCACAACCAGCAACAGGTTAAAGGTACAATGTGTAGAATTATTTTCCCTTTCCTCCACCAGCGGGTCAACACTTTGCAAAAAAAGTCATGAAATTTTGAAACCCAGTTGTCTGGTCTTCTCCCCCCAACTACTAAACTCCTCTTGTCGTGTGAATTTTTTGACCGAAACTCACTCCACGTCCCACGTTTGTCCGTGTACTGAAATCCTCCTGAACATGTCCCGTCTTTGTAATCTGGGTATTTCATGAGCTTCACAACACAGATTTTATCGACTGGTAAAGTGAGCGTACGGGAAGTTAAATCACGTGGTTTGCTTTGTTCATTCAGAGCTGAGGGAGACGGTGAACAGTTTGCTGGAGGAGAAGAAAAATTTCGTCTGTCAGATTCATGAACAGCAGCGGCGGATAGAGGAACTGACCACGCAGGTGAGGAGAGAACACGTCACGTGAAATCAGATCACAGCTTTGAATCAACGGATACGCGATTCTTCTTGTTTCTGATAACTGATGTTCTCACGTGTTCTTTCACTGTTTGGCAGTCAGAGAAAGACCAGGCGGAAATGAAGCAGCTCTGGGAAACAGTGGAGCAGCAAAGCAAAACCATCAAAAGATTTAACAGGGGTGAGTTTCAACACAATCAAATTTAAACAAAAGGGTGTCGCAGACAGTTTGTTAAGGAAGTCTGTAAGCTTGTGGAAAAAAAGGAAACATCTGTCCCTTTTAAAGTATTCAGAATATTAGGGCTGGGCGAGTTAACTCGTTATTATCGCGTTAACTTGTTAATTATTTAATACCGATAAATATTTTATCCCGCATTAACGCAGGTTTTATTATTGTAAAAGTCTGTTGCTTTCTGCTGCGGATCCACCAAACATGGAAAAGGGTACGGAACTTTTACTTTTACTTTCATTTTAAAGTTGGACATCACCACTTCAGGTGCTCCTCGGTCTCTGTGTGATGCAAACGGAGCTAATCGGCGCTACTTCCTGTTTTACCTATTTCAACATAAAAGCACGTATTTCAAAATAAATTTTTAAAAAAACTCCTGCATTTACAGCCAAGTTGAATTGTCTTCTCAGCGTAGTAGTTCCAGTCTAAAATATCACTTAAAGGCAAAACACACAACTGATAGCAGCAAGTCATTCAAGGAAACAGACAGTGGAGCGAGGCTTCTACATAAAAACTACAGAAAGATGCTGATGTTAAAAGTGTGTTTGCACAACAAATGTTACGGCACTTTCATTCATATGGCAGCACATTTAAAATAAAACTAAATGATAAAGGCTATACACTACTTTTGGATTCATTTTTGGGTTTTGCATACAAATGTGATTAATCGTGATTAATCAGGGAAATCATGTGATTAATTAGATTAAACATTTTAATCGTTGCCCAGCCCTACAGAATATATAAAACTTCTTCACTTTTTTAAGTAGATTTTTACCAGATGGTTAGAGCAAAGACACATCTGTAAAGTTGAAAGTATTTCTAATTTAACTCCATTTTCAGTTCCGCTAACATGGCGACAAACAGAAGTATCAGCCGGTTTGTGTTGGAACAGGATGTGAACATTTCTAACATTTTAACATGTAAATGTTAGCATGTAACAAGCTAACATGCACAGAGCTTCTTCTGTATTTCTTGTGTAATTGAACTTTTTGTCTTTTTGATAGCTTATACATTGGATGTTTTAAAGTTAAAAGTTGTAAAATAGTGTAAAATAAACTGAAAATATTTGCTTTCATTACCGCAGATGGATTAAGTTATATCTGAAGGCTCCAAAGTCGAGCCCCAGGTGACTGAGTAAACCAGAAGGGACAAAGCAGGCTCTGGCTCCAGAGAGTCACCCGGTATGGGGGTGTTGGGGATACTCAGTTAGCTGCAGTTAGCAATTTGTGTCACTAGGTGTCACTATTTCCCAAACACTGTACCTTCAAGAAAGCTTCATATTTCTCAGGTGCCATTAGTTCTATTTTTAGGTTTAATTTCTTATAAATTCTTATTTTTGTTTGATGTTTAAGAGGTTTTGCTTGATTTTAGTGGCACGGATCTTAATTCCATGCTTAGAATGGTTGTTAGACATTCTTGTAGGGGAAAAATGTCTCTTTTTAGCTCACGATCATTTCCAGTGCAGCTATATCTGTAAAAATGTTGACGGGACACCTTCAGCTGCAAGCACGGATGTTTTTTTCCTACATTTTTATTCAGGCCAAGGTTTTTCCTAACCAACATGGAACATACTTTAACGCTAGTGATTTTCATTCAAGTGATCAGACTCTAAATTCATCAACCGTTGTAACAAGCTGGCTGTCACTCTCTGGTCTGCATGGGATCGAATCCAGGCCAAATTAACGCTGAGTTGTTGGTTTTTTTTAAACTTTTACTCCCTGTTCTCTCTCCAGTCTCCGTGATGGCAACTCAGGAGTACGACGGGATGAAGGAGCAGCTGGACTTGGAGCAGAACCTCAGAGTCAAAGCTGAAACTTATGCACACGAGGTAAACTGAAAGTCACGAAAACGCGCTGCCATCAGGGCGATAACTTGGCTCTTCAATGTAGCCTGCTGCGTCACAGGGAACAAAAGTGCCGCATTGGAAATTGATGTTTGACTGAATAACCTTGTGGCTGATTAGTAAATGTCCTGAATCTGGTGTTTATTGACCTGAAAAATGAAAAGCCTGCAGGATTTAAACTAACTCTGGGTGTAACAGACAAACTATTTGTCCTCCACCCCTCCTTTCTCCTTCCTCCTCCTTCATCTCCTGCAGATGCTGGTGAAGCAGAAGGAGGCGAACAGGCAGAGCATGCTGCTGCTGCAGACTGCTGAGCCCAGCGTTCAGCTGCTCAAAGCTCTGGAAGATGTGGCTGCCATCACTAAAACCCTGGAGGAGGAGCGTCTGCAGCATCAGCAGAAGGTAAAACCCAGAAACACTTTTATTCTGAGGAGGGCGGCATTCGTAGCAGTTGAGCTGATGAGTTGGATTTCCACCCACTTCTATCCACTGAAAGTCTGATCTAAATGATGATCAGTACCATCAGTGAGCTTTGATCAATACTTACTTTCTAAAAAACATCTGACTTTGTCCATTTTCTTTTAAAAACTTTCTTTATTGACATGATCAAAATTGCATTTTATTTAGATTTTTTTATTAAGCTCTTAACGTTGATCAAAAATCAAAAATTTAAGGCGGGCGGCACAGCTCCCTTATCAAAACGCATCATCATTATTGTTCGAGTTAAAGGGATAGTTCGCCTCGTTTGACATGAAGCTGTATGACATCCCATATCAGCAACATCATTTATGAACATCTTCTTACCCCCTGCTGCGTCCTGTGAGCAGAGTTCCAGCCTCGTTTTGGTGCTGATGAAGGTAGTCCGGCTAGTTGGCTGGGGTTTAAAAAAATAAAGCGTCTTGCTTCTCAAAACAATATGCGTTCATAAGAGTAATACATTTGCATCACAAAATCGTTCTCCAGGAAAAAGTCGGACCTCACAATCGCTTGGCCCTATTTTCTCTCCCTTCGTATCACTACCTGCTGCGTAGACAGTGCAGACCGAGCAGTAAACACCGTAACAGGCGCGGCTGTCGGCAGGCGGCAGCAGGCAGAAGCAAAACGAAGCAAAACGCTTTATTTTTGTGGCCACAGCCAACTAGCCGGACTACCTTCATCAACACCAAAACGAGGCTGGAACTCTGCTCACAGGACGCAGCAGGGGGTAAGAAGATGTTCATAAATGATATTGCTAATATGGGATGTCATACAGCTTCATGTCAAATGAGGCGAACTATCCCTTTAACCATTTGAGTTATGCACGGTGCCCCAAGCTGACAATTTTTGTATTTCCACTCAAGTTTTAGAACCTGCGCTGCCTCTAACACTTGATTTAAAATGGTTGAACCCACATGTTTGCAACAATAGGACAAAGCAAACCAATTATCACAGTTTGGGAAATACGTAGAATCAGATCCAAACGTCACCGGTGTGTCGATACCGAATTAACTAAAGTTGTATCAGTTTGTGTTATTATGTGGTCGTCATGTGATCCTCAAACCTCAAACAATAATCCAATAATTAGTTATTAGTTAGTTAGAAATGGGATAAAGCCTCATTGCCAATAACAGACCTCCTTTAAATGTGACTCATTCACTACATCTGTGCGTGTGGGGGTGTAGGTGCAGAGTTTGGAGGCCAAGCTGGAGCAGAGCTGTGTGAAGAAGCAGCTGGAGGATCTTCAGATGCAGCTGGAGCTGCTGGAGGTGGAGAAGAAGGAGGTGGAGGGACGCCTGGAGCAGGCAGAGAAGAAGAACGATGAGCTGGAGAATAAAGGTGGGCGGTGGTGGTGCAGCCGGTGGGTGATCAAACAGCAAATACTTCTTTCTAATTGGCTGGCAGGTGTCCAACTAAAAATGGATTCTGTAGAAAGACACGAAGAAGAAAATGTACTGTTTGTCTCATCATTAGGAGCCAGACCTTTGCTGCAACCATATAATACAGGCAGAAACTGAAAATGTCAGTTATAAGGTGATAAATATGGTCTCTGTGGTGTTTTTGGGTATTGAACCAAACCAGCTGACACATGCAAACATGTTTTTTACATGTTTACTGCACTGATGTGCTAATTTAGTGCAGAAATGTACATTTAAAACTGTTGTGGCTCATGTTGATTGGCTCGGTTTGAACTCTCAGATCTGATGTTGGTTCTAGTTTTTAAACTTATCTCGAATGAATTCTCGTTTTTGTATTTTTGCTTCACAAAAACTCAAATGTTTTTAAAAAATCGGTTGTTTGTCTGACTTAAACTGGACTTTTCTCATAGTTTGTTAGTTTTAGTCTAACTGAACGTTGGACTAACATTTCCATAAAATGCAGTTAAGAGTTGAACGCATGAACACTTTAAATCAGACCCATGACCAGGGAACTTTCCACAAGCTCCACAGTTCATGTGACAGAAGACGCTTATAACAGGAGAGGATGATCAGGGATAAAGAGCATCTAATCAGTAAAACAAAGTCAAGCATAAAGCAGATACGAGAGGTAAAGCTGTCCAATTTGCCACCAGCTAAATCATTACTCGGTTGTTGTGGTCTGTGGCATTCCAGGTCAAACAGAAAATGCTTAATATTAACAACAAGAACAGGACCGTTATCGCCACCTATTGTAGAAACATTTTGAGAGATTAATGTCATACTTTAATGGAACAAGAAGGGCAGTCTAACCAAAGGGCCAAGTCAATCTATATCTGAATTAGGTCTGGGCAACGATTAAAATGTATAATCTAATTAATCACATGATTTCCCTGATTAATCACGATTAATCGCATTTGTACGCAAAATCCAAAAATGAATCCAAAAGTAGCGTATAGCTTTTAGCATTTAGTTTTATTTTAAATGTGCTGCCATATGAATGAAAGTGCCATAACATTTGTTGTGCAAACACACTTTTAACATCAGCATCTTTCTGTAGTTTTTATGTAGAAGCCTCGCTCCACTGTCTGTTTCCTTGAATGACTTGCTGCTATCAGTTGTGTGTTTTGCCTTTAAGTGATATTTTAGACTGGAACTACTACGCTGAGAAGACAATTCAACTTGGCAGTGTTTACAGATGACTTTGGTTCTGTCGACTCCGCCGTCTGGAAGAACTTTAAAATGAAAATGGCCGAGTAAAAGTTCCGTACCCTTCTCCATGTTTGGTGGATCCGCCGATTACTTTCTTTTCCAGTTCCACAGCAGACAGCAACAGACTTTTACAAAATAAAAGCTTGTGAGCAACAGACTTTTACAAAATAAAATAAATTTAAAAAATTAAAAAACTGCGATAATGCGCGATAAAATATTTATCTGCGTTAAATAATTAACGAGTTAACACGATAATAACAAGTTAACTTGCCCAGCCCTCATCTGAATATCTGCTCATTTAAACATAAACTCCTTGTTCTCTGGAAAGTTTGATGATTTCACTCTGAGAGGAGCACTACCTCTATAATCCTCTATCATTTTTAGTCACAGAGACGGGTGAACCTGCGCCCGTCTTCCTCCAAAGCGTGGTTAGTTTCCGACAGTGAACTGGAAAACTGAGGTTTTCATCCATGGAGATCTGATTGTTTTTGCCTACAGTTTATCCAAATCCAGTGTGTCTAAATGTGTGTAGTGGTGGCGCTCCTGTTTGATTCATTCTTTAAACAGAAGTCAACACATGGGAAGCTTTCCAAGTCTGGCATCAGCTCATCCCATTCTTATCAGCAGCAGAGCAGTGTTTTGTTCCCAGTATCTACTGGTTTGAGCCGCTTTTCCTATTTATAGAAACGCCACGAAGCAAAGCTAGCAGGACACAATGAGCCAGAGTAGCCAAGTCAAAGAGAAATACACCAGGATGAATTAACCAGAGCATCCACTGATGTGAGGTTCCCAAGATTTGTGGAAAAAGCGAGTCTAAAAGGTATTCACCAGCTGGACATTTAATTAAATTAGATTAGATTCAACTTTATTGTCAAAGAGCAAGTACAGGTACAAGCCAATGAAATGCAGTTAGCATCCAACCAGAAGTGCAAAGGTGTGCTTTTATATATACAGAATTAATAATATGTACATAATATACACAGAATATATACAGACTAAATATATACACGATATATACTATGTAAATAAGTAACTGAAGATTAATTAATTAGATAATTAAATATAAATAGTGCATAGACAGTGCAAAACAGAGTGAAATGAGAAAGAACAGTGCTAAGAAAAATAAGAAAAGCTGAGACTTCACCCCCTTCTGTGGCCTCTAACATCAGCTTATTTCACTGATGTCGACACTAATCATTAAGCAAAAATGAATTTCTTCATGCTTCAACTCGGCATCTGTCAACAATCTTTAATCAGGTCACATGATTTCAGGGCCAGAACCCGACAGATGCCTCTTTCAGCCGTATTAAGATGAAGTAGAAGCAGGTGTTTTTAGTATTGACTGTTTTTTTTTGTTTTGCTCTCCACAGTCCACGAGCTCCAGGAGACCCAGAAAGAGATCTCCATGACGACCAGTGCCGGCACTCCTCCTCCGGCACCGGGGGTCGCCCCGCCTCCCGCCCCTCCCCCACAACCCCCGCCTCCCCCTCCTCCTCCCCCACCGCCTCCTCCTCCTCCACCTCCCCCCTCCAGATGCAACCCCCTCAGGTGAGGACAACACACCAGCCACTCAGTTAGAGTCAGGGCATAGAGCTCATCATCGCTCATCATCGCTCATCATAAGAAAATCAAACTTGATTGATCCATGTCGGAGCTATTTGTAAAGTTAGTTTTTGTTTTTTGGTTCTAGTTGTAAATTTAATTAGCTAATTATGAGTAACTTTATTTGATTAATATCAGGTCTTTATTTAGATCTTAGTTAGTTATTTGTTTAGGATATTTTGGTAATTGGCTCACACTGGGCACCTGGAGTACCAGCATGCACCTGGGTGGGCCAATGTTTTTTTACTTGTTGTAGTGGCCATTTGTCCATAAAAAAACAAATGAAGCTTAAACCAAAAAAAAATCAAAAGGCCACCAATGGTTTTTTTTACCAGGGAAAAGGAGAGAGCAGCACGTTTTCTTTGTTCTTTTGTTTGTTTTATTATTTTGAAATAAATCATCAGAAAACGCAAAAATTCCTCTTGGACATTCATCTTCTTTTGCCTGCGTTAAACCACATCCCCTATGGTGCATCAGTGGCCTTTTGATTTTGTTTGGTTTAAGTTTCATTTGTTTTTTTATGGACAAATGGCCAGTACAATCGATACGTTCCTGCCAGTGATGTCTGATCTAGCTGTTCTGTGCCTCAGCTCTCTGATCGCTATCATGAGGAAAGGCTCCAAAGGCTCCAAAGCTGTGAAGGTGGAGCAGTCGCCAGGTGAGGACCTATGTACGTTGTATAAAGTCAAAGTCAAATTTATTTGTATAGCACATTTCATGTACAAAACAATTCAAAGTGCTTCACATAAAATAAAAGCATTGCAGCATGAAGTGGAAGAAGCATTAAAAATACATAAAAGATAAAGAGAAACAAATAAAATATATTAAAATGAATTTAAAAACAAGCAACAGTCCAGATAAGTTCAAAGATTTCATGCATAGGGTATGTGTCACTATGTGTGTGGGCATCTCAGCCCATCCAGAACCTGAACCTTTGGCTGGGATCAGCTAAACTGTAATTATGAGCTTGGCTCGTCTCGTTCTGCAGCTGCTGAGGGAGTGGACGACGTGAAGGTGAAGGCTGTGAACGAGATGATGGAGCGGATCAAACATGGCGTCGTCCTGCGACCCGTCAAGAGTCAGGAAAGCAAGGTGACGACGGGCAGTCGCTCTTTATTAGTTCTAATGTTTACAGCAAGAGGTTTATCACTGAGCTAAACTGTTTGTCCAAAAGGATCCAAAAGGAACATTTAATGCGGTTTTATGTCAACACTCTCCAAAAATAAGTTAAAAAACAACAAATACAAGACGTTTTTGCTTGAAATAAGCAAAAAAAATCTGCCAATAGAACTAGTGAAAATCAGCTTGTCAAGATTTCTTGAAATAAGATGTGATATTTGGGACTTTTGAGTTAAAAGTGATCTTGAAATTAGCTCAAAAACCTCTTCAAATGAAAAAAAAGCTTGTTTCATGTGAAATATGACTCAAAACAAGATGTTTTCAAGACTTTTTCACTTAACAAGATATTCCAGATGTATTGTCTTCAAACAAGTCCCTATATCTGGCTGAAATGGTGCTTGTTAGGCAGTTGTGTCTTATATCAAGTGTAATGAGATACTCAATGAGACAAATATACTTGGTAAGATTTAGATTTTTTCCAGTGAAAGTGCTGAAATTTAACAAAAAATTTTCAGAAAGGACACAGAACACAGCTTCATTGTATTTAGAGTTTTGAATTGAATGCAGCAACACTCAGAACTGCTGTTGGAGCCATTGTGTTGCATCAGCTTCAGTTTTTAATGACACATTTAATGGTTTCTGAACTCCTGCATCGATGGTAGCTTCACACGTGAGAAGTCGGCCATATACCAGGAACTCTTAGCTGTTGTTTTATGTCTTCTTCTGGGGCTTTTTTTTTGTCTCTTTGCAGTAATTAAGTGTCTTTTTGTGGTCATTTTCTGCCTCTACATGTTCATCCTGTGTGTCTCTGTGGTTATTTTGTGTTTCTTTGTAGTTATTCTGTGGCTCTTCATGGTTGGTTTATCGAACTTGCATCTCTTTGTGTCAGTAACCTGTCTCTGTGTTGTCATTGTGTGTCTGGGGTCGTTGGGCTTCAGGAAAGCATCCATTTTATCTTACAGCAGATGAACTGTGTTAGCGTGTCAGTTGTTCTCAAGATATCACAAATCAATATTGATGCAAGGCTACAAAATGTAACTAAAACATTCACAGCAAGTCATTTTACTGAAATACATCAAGTTGTTTTGTCCATCAAGCTTTTAAAATGATCACAAAAAGAGTTGTTTGAGCCTATATTACCAGTAGTCAGAGGTTAAATGTCAGAAGTCTCTCAGAGATTAAAATGATACTAAAAGGATCAGAAGAATCAATCGTCTCTTTGAGGCAGAATCAGGTCAGGAGAAACAATATTTCTGCTTCATCATGGCTCTCCTCCTCCTGTGAAGACCAGGATGTCTGGTAATTCTTCTGGTGATCCATATGTCATGCAGTCTGAATGCACTCTGCCTGATTGCTCTCTTTTCTTTCCACCTTTCTCCTTTGTGCTGCTGCAGAGAGTCGCAGTAAAAGTGAGTATATTGATGTCTGCGTCAATTTGAAAAGAAAGAGCTTTCCCTCCCTCTGACCCCACTAAACCAGCGCACTGCAGAAACCAAAGCTAATCAGTTAAACAAGTCTCCTGAAGGTCCGTTTCAGCCAGCACCATCAGCTGGATTCTGTGTGTCAGCTAAGTTTGAGGCTGTGTTCCAAACCGCATACTTCTCCCACTACTCATACTAACTGTTTGAGTTAGTATGCCAGTTTGAGTAAGTGAGAAGTTCCCGGATGCATACTAGATTCTCTGAAATGTTGGGTATACATCATGAGGTTACTACTCATACTCAAACTACCCAAGATGCAACGTAACGTGACGTCGCCGATCGTCATTTCCTGTCAAAACGGCAGTTTCAAGCTAGCTACAACGAGGTTAGGTTCACTTCCTGTTTTCAAAACAAAAGCACCAATTGTATGGTAATAGCTTTCCCTATGATAAAAGGCAACGGGTATTTTATTTTGTGAAAATAACAGGAAGTGCGTTGCTCACTGCGGCTAGCTTTAGTAGCGCCGCATTCGTGGGAACAAAATTGTAAACAGCCGGTATTTTGGCAGGTTTTCAACACGTTGGGGATCTAAACGACTACTTTCTCACCTGAAAATGTTTTTAATGTTGCTAAAGTTTACAGAGTTTAGAGCTTAAGCGAAATCAGCTTCAGGCCGGCTGATTTCGGCTCGGGCAGGAGCGAAATGCATTGTGGGTAAACGCTCTGCATACTGTCTGATCGATGAGTATGCAGTATGCGGTTTCGAACACAGCCCTCATTCCTCAGCTGTGGAAACGAGTCATTAGGCTGTAAAGTAGCAGTAAAGCCAAAGGCAGGCAGAGTTGGTGTTTTCCAGAAATCCTGCTCTAAAGAAAGTTGTAGCCACATTAGAACGTCCTACCAAATCACGAGGCTTAATCGTTGTGTCTTGTGTTTCCAGCAGCCTCCACCCTGTGAGGAGAAACCGCAGGAGAGCGCCATGGAGGAACTGAAAGGCATTCTGGTAAAAATGGGTTTTTAGCTGCTTTTCTGTTGTTGTGAGTTTTGTAAATGTAAATATATTTTATTTATACAGCCCTTTACAGACAATCCTTACAGTGTACCAAAGTGCTTTACAGCAGGCAATAAATGAAAAGAAGAATAAGTAAAAACAAACAGCATTCGTATGATCCATCGTTTGATACCTGGCGCTGTTGTTTTCTTCCAGAAGAGTGCAATCAGTCTTTTAGCTCGCAGTCGACACATGTCAATCAGTAACTGCTCACACTTGGTAAACAAAGTCTTTTTAGGGATACAGACCGAGTATAAAAAAAACCTGGATCCAGAGGAATGTCCTTCGAGACAAGATGTTCTATAGTTTGCTTAATTGTTTTCCAAAATGTTTTAATTTTCCTGCATTCCCAGATGCAGTGAAATAAAGTCCCTTTTTCTTCTGAACATTTTGTGTCTGGAATATTAGGATAATACCTATTTACAGTGACTGGTGTCATATAGATTCGCATTAACCATTTGTACTGTAATAACCTTAAGCGTGAGTTAGTTTGTTTGTGAGCCTTTGTACAGACTGACTGAGGAAGGAGAGGAATGGCCTCTCGTGACAGATTTACCCCGAGGTCTTTGTTAGAAGCTTTTCTGACACAGAGTTCCACAGTCGCCTCGCAGAAAAAAATCTGATTGACTTGATTAATTATGACACTATAAATCGATGATCAGTGTTGCCAGGAAGCTCCGTCATTCACATATCATTGGTGATATATCCGTCAGATTGTGTGATTCATGGACCCTTTCGGTGACATTTGCATTCTCCAGGAGACGGTGAAGAGGAGCCCGAGCCGAGGCTCTCAGGAGTCGTCGGGGCCGTCGCTGCCAGGAAAGAAGGACAGCGAGCTGGAGGTCATCCTCAGACGCCGACGCAACAAGGCCGGGGAGGCTGGCTCTGGAGGTGAACCCCCCTGAACAGCCTTCTGTGGTTAAATCATTCAGAACTAGGGCTAGGCAGCGATTAAATGTTTAATCTAATTAATCACATGATTTCCCTGATTAATCACGATTAATCGCATTTGTACGCAAAATCCAAAAATGAATCCAAAAGTAGTGTATAGCTTTTAGCATTTAGCTTTATTTTAAATGTGCTGCCATATGAATGAAAGTGCCATAACATTTGTTGTGCAAACACACTTTTAACATCAGCATCTTTCTGTAGTTTTTATGTAGAAGCCTCGCTCCACTGTCTGTTTCCTTGAATGACTTGCTGCTATCAGTTGTGTGTTTTGCCTTTAAGTGATATTTTAGACTGGAACTACTACGCTGAGAAGACAATTCAACTTGGCAGAGTTTACAGATGACTTTGGTTCTGTCGACTCCGCCGTCTGGAAGAACTTTAAAATGAAAATGGCCGAGTAAAAGTTCCGTACCCTTCTCCATGTTTGGTGGATCCGCCGATTACTTTCTTTTCCTGTTCCACAGCAGACAGCAGCAGACTTTTACAAAATAAAAGCCTGTGAGCAACAGACTTTTACAAAATAAAATAAATAATAAAACAGGGGTGGTCCGTGGCGTAGTGGGTTGAGCAATATATAAAATCTGCCTTAATGTGCAATAAATATTTTATTTTAAATAATTACCGAGTTAAAGTGATAATAATGAGTTAACTCCCCCAGCCCTATTAAAAACAAAAGTAAAGGAGCTGGAATTATGTGATATTTGACACTCAACTCTCAGAATAGTTGCAGGTTAGTTTTCCAAATAACCCTCCTGAGCTGTGGATGGAAGCGTCATTCAGCATCAACCATATTCATAGAGTTACAGCTTCATAAAGGTTCATAAAAGAGAAAACACCTCGGCTCAGTTGATCATTGTTTTCCAGTACGTGCTGACTGATGAATCATGTGATCACAGGCGTATTTATCTCAACAACAGCCTCATTACATCAAATGCTAAAAATAACTTTTCACTTGTGTGTTTCAAAGACAGCTTGTGTGTCAGAAAGTCAACTTGTAGTTGTAGTAATGTAGACGTTAAATAAAAAAAACAAGGTTCCAGATCATTAAACAGGCGGATGGAACAAAGAAAACATAAACTCTGTATCAGAGGAGCCACGGGGGCTCCTGCTCTTTATTCGTGTTGCTGCAGAGTCGGTCGATTTTCAGAACATGTGGCGTGAACACTGTAGAGGTCAGAGTTTTCGACTCCAACTGAGGCTGCAGTCAAAACAATTTCCTGCTTTCGGCTGAACCCATCTGAGCCGCTCTGACTGCTTATGTCCAGCAGAGGGCGCACCGCACCGCTCATCCAGCACCGCAGAATGAGGTCAGGCTGCTGCAGCTGAGGATTTATCTGCTCTTCTGATTGATTACCCTCCTCTGGCAGAATGAACAAACACTTTAGCTGTGCAGAGTATCTGAACTAGATTCATGTTTAAGCAGAAAAAAAAGAAATCTGAACATGGATGCATGGAAGATGAGCTTTGAAGTCAGTCAGAGACAATAAACATGCAGAAAATGAAAGTATGTGGTAAAAACAGTGATTTTTCATGCAGTGTTCAATTTTTAGATTTTCAATATGTGTTATTTCAAAACATAAATTAAAATGTTTATTTCATCACATTTCGTTTTGTACGTTTCGCCCAAATTTACCAAAATTAATTCCCCTATTTAAATCTTCAAATGCCGTTTTCTCAAAATCAGTTTTTTGTGTTTTTCCAGTATCAATATCTCAGACTATGGAGCACCTACTAACATCAAACTTTCCAATTATACACTTAGCAGTATTCTGAAGATGTTTACAGAAGGATTTGTTGATAAATCATTCCTGGCCTGATTTATGTGACATTATAATCAAAAAAATATGGCGAAAATTGATGTTTTTTAGGCTACGGGCAGTATATTTTGATTTCCTAGGAAATGAAAGCAGATATCCTGAAATCCCCCTGTAATTTTCTTTTAATTTTGTGTGTAAACAAAATGAAAAAAGAATTTTGCACCTGGCTTTATCATATGTTCAGATGTAGCTTCTGGAAATATATGCAAATGTGCGCATATTTAATGAGATAATGCCTCATTTGCATAATTAAACATACAAATTTCTAAAACTTGTAATACATTTTTTTTTTCATACCTGTATAAGTAATCAACTGAGGAAGTTTCATGGTGATATCTATTATTTTAAAATATTACCCTATTTGCCTTAAGATAAAAATAAATGAATCCGGATTTTTTTCTTCGATCTCCAGATGAGCGTGAGGGTCAGATGAGCCACGTCTCATCCTCTGACAGCCTGAATGGAAGGCGAACCAGCAGCGACTCGGGGAAGGATCCAGACGGCCCCTGGGGGCTGAGTGCTCCCGCCGCTTCGTCGGGGCCCCGAGTCAGCCCGGAGAGGCGGGGGTCGGGCCCGGGGCCGGTGGTGGCCCGGAGGAAGAGCTCCGACACGGGCAGGGAGAGGCGGTCCTGCAGCTCTCTGTCAGGGAAGGAAACACCGGAGTCTCCCATCAACGGCTGCATCAACAGGTGAGGCGTCCCCACATAAACATCCAGCTCTGAAGTTGGCATCTGATTTGCGAATTAAATGGATGGGCATAAAGGGCCATTTCACTGCATTTTGATCGCCCTAAACTAGGTCCTGTATGGAAGCTACAATAGTTACACTGCTCAAATCTGGATAGAATTATTCTAAAGAGGCTATAGATTCATTAAAACCTTGTTTGGGATTTATGAAACCTTTTTCTGATTTGTGAAAGTGCAGAACAGGGCCGTTTTACTGCTTTTTTTTGTATTCTCATCACCCTAAACTAGAACCTGTATGGAAACTACAATAGTTAGACTGCTCAAATCTGGATAGAATTATTCTAAAGAGGCTATAGAGTCTTTAAAACACATTTCATGATTTGTGAAAACTTTATTTGGTCATTTGGCCACCGACAGAGAGATGGTGTTGATTTTAGGGGTCGTAGAGCCGGATTCCTCTGCATTCAGTCAGTGCCGGATGCCGCCTCACATGTTCTTCCTCATTTCTGATCCACAGTGCGGGGGAGGAGGATCAGATCAAGTCAAACGGAGTCGACCATGCAAAGCCCAGCGAGGACGCGGCCGTCTGTGCCGACCCGCTCAACGGAAGCGTTGACGCCGAGTGCTGAGCGGGATCCCGGGCTTTGGTCCTGCTGTCTGATCCGTGCATCTATTGATGTGAGACGGATCAGATCACATGATTTAGGGAGTGATAACACATTTGCCTTTTATGCTTATTGGATCAAAACCAGAAAGTTTTTATGTTTCTCAGATTCACACTAATCATGTAAAAAAATCCACCACAGTACAGCCTGCAACCAAAGCAGACAGGTTACAGAGTAAATGTCGCTAATTTACCGGTCTGAGATGTTTCTGAGGCTCACAAGAGCTCACGGTGAATTCAGAGTTTAAATGTTCTGATGTGGAGCTCGAGACAAATAGTTCAGAAGCTGCTGCAGAAACCCACCTGACAAACAGAAGCATCCGTATTTAACCCATCAACTATGATTCTTACAGCCGCTGGAGGATGAAAACGTTAGTCATTAATATCTAAATACGCTCCTTTTTAAGGGATTTCTCTGCTTTTTAGTTTTCATTTCAACTCGTGTGCCTCACGTTGAACTTTAAGGCAATAAGTCAAATCTGTGACGGTTCTTCTGAAGGAAACATTTTAAATAATCCGTCCGATATAAAGCGAAATTGCAGGTTAAAGTGAATACAACACACAAGCTCACTGATCCAGTGTTATAAACTAAAACTAAACTCAATGCGTTTGCCTCGATCCAGGACAATAAAAAACAAGTGAAATACAGAGCAAACAAATCAGCAAAGAGGTTTAATATTTCCTAAAGATGAGTTGATTATCCTGAAACTAAAAGACAAAAGCAATGTTTTTATTTGAAAAAGATCAAATCTAATGTGTGTTTCCACCCATTAAAAACATTAGAATAAACTAAAGAGCTATAAAGCTTTATATATACGGCCTGTTGGTTATCTGAAACCCTTAAAAATGATAGATATATTTTTTAAACAGAAAACATTTGATCATCTGTGTCTTCACAATAGTAATTAAAGCTGTTTGTCCCTTGAAAGAAATAAGAATCCTAAATGAAAAGGGAAAACAGAGCAGGTTGTATTTATTGATCTGAATCACACAGTTCAGTAACACTCAAACATCCTAAGTGAACCCTAAATGTCTCCCTCTATAATAGAAATGTTTTTTACACTGAACAGAGTATGAAATCCTCCCTTAAGGCTGTATTTTAGAAAATATCTGGATGAACTATGTGTCTGTTATTATCTATCTTAGGCACATTTCCACCAGTTAGGTCAAACCAAACCAACATGTTTTTACTGCTGAGTCACCATCTATTTGAACTGTTGTTTTCTCCTCTTTAGGTTAAACGCCGCCCTGTTTTACTAATGCAGGCCTCTGAACGTTGAGATTAATGCTGCACAAACTGCTCATATTCTCCTTAAAGTTAACTCGTAGCCGTGAGCAGTTTTCTTGTCTGCCGGTTATCTCTCAGATCAGGTTTTAAAACCTCCAGTGATAAATTCTCTCTTATGAATCCGGTGTTTTGATGAGAAAACATCAGAGAAACGGGGAGCGATGCTTTTGCAGTGTGGGCCTTTCTCCAGCGGCTGACTCTCGCTTCATGGTGTCATCAGGTGTGTTTGTGAAGGTTTCTGAAGGCGAACCTGTGGATCCAGGAGGGCAGATTGAATTAACTGAACCTCACTTTTCTTCTGACAGTTTGACTTGTTTTCTTTTTTCTGTTTGACGCACAAAGCCTTCGCTCGGTGTCACTTTTCTGTTTTAGTATCTTAACTTCTTCTGCTTCTCCACATCCTCTTCTTCAGTCCCAGTGACGGTTGCACAGTTGATCCATATTTACTGTAACTGTGCTGCAGCTGCATCCTCAGTGGCAGCAATGAAATTTATTTACTATGTTTGCAAAGGGATTAAAAAGCAGTTAACTGAGAAGCTAACTGAGATATGGGCTGTGTTCCAAACCGCATACTTCTCCTACTACTCATACTAACTTTTTATTAGTATGCGAGTTTGAGTAAGCGAGAAGTTCCCGGATGCATACTAAATTCTCCGAAATGTTGGGTATGCATCATGAGGTTACTACTCATACTCAAACTACCCAAGATGCAACGTAACGTGATGTCGCCGATCGTCATTTCCTGTCAAAACGGCAGTTTCAAGCTAGCTACAACGAGGGTAGGTTCACTTCCTGTTTTCAAAACAAAAGCACCAATTGTATGGTAATGGCTTTCCCTATGATAAAAGGCAACGGGTATTTTATTTTGTGAAAATAACCAGAAGTGCGTTGCTCACTGCAGCTAGCTTTCAAATCAAATCAAATTGATTTGTAGCACATTTCATGTACAAAACAATTCAAAGTGCTTTACATGAAATAAAAGCATTGCAGCAGGGAGTGTAAGAAGCATTAAATTAAAAATACATAAAAGAATATAAAGAGAAACAAATAAAATAATTTAAATTAATTTAAAAACAAGTAACAGTCCAGATAAATTAAAAGATATCGTGCAGATTTCATCCATAGACACATGAGAAAAGAAATGTTTTTAACCTGGATTTAAAAATGTCTCCATTTGGTGAAAGTTTTATCTCCACTGGCAGTTTGTTCCACTTGTTTGCAGCATAACAGCTAAATGCTGCTTCTCTGTGTTTAGTCGCTTTAGTAGTGCCGAATTCGTGGGAACAAAATTGTAAACAGCCGGTATTTTGTCAGGTTTTCAACACGTTGGGGATCTAAACGACTACTTTCTCACCTGAAAATGTTTCAAATGTTGCTAAAGTTTACAGAGTTTAGAGCTTAAGAGAAATCAGCTTCAGGCCGGCTGATTTCGGCTCGGGCAGGAGCGAAATGCATTGTGGGTAAACGCTCTGCATACTGTCTGATCGATGAGTATGCCGTATGTAGTATGCAGTATGCAGTTTCGATCACAGCCATGATTAACGTATTGAAACATGGTTAACCTGCAGCCACAGGGGGTGCACATACTTTTTATTGGTTTTATTTTTAAATAGCTGGTGTGATCTGAGCAAGGAGAATATGCTAATGCACTAAGAGCATGCTGAAATGGTCTCCAACTATAGCCAAGTGGGGCCCCTAAAGGAGAGCTCACGGGATCATTTAGTGTCAATAAAAGCTGTAGCTTTCAGAAAGTGTCAGATAACTTTTTAAAGCATTTCTGTAAGGATGCCTTCAGTTGAACGATAGTGGAGTTTTCGCGGCCCTCTGTTGTATAAATCATGAATTTGCTCTGTTAAAATGAAACTTAAAATGAGTCCAAATGGAGGGAGTCGTGTGAAAACATCTGGGGAACTGCTTCTGCAGCGCGGCGACTATCAGCGTGTATAAGGGCTTCTGAGGTGGGGAACACGGAATCAGAACACGGCCAATTTTTCAGGTTTTTGAAGAACGTGCCGGTTGTAGCACATCCAAAGGTTCTCAGGGTCCACGGAACAAACCTTCAGCGCGTCAGGGGGCCTCGGTGAGCGAACAGAAAGCCTCTCTTTCAGTGGAGTGGAAGTGCTTTGGAGAAATGAGGTGCTTTGTGTATTTACTACCTCTCCACAGACACCTGCCTCTGCACCTAAACGTTCTGAGTACGGTTTTGTGGCGTGAAATCTCATGAGATATTGTCATAGTCCCTCCACCAGAGTTAAGATGTCTTCCTGCACTGAATCAGCACTGAGCCCAGAGACCTGTATGCACTCGCGCCATCATTGTTTCTCACCGTCACGACTCACCGTGCATTCCTCGGCTTTCTTTTGTAGGACCTCCTGTCCACAGTATATATATATATGTATACATATATACATATATATATATATATATATATATATATATATATATATATATATATATATACAGTAGCTTTTCTGACATGTGATGCAACATTGAAAACAGCAACATTGAAGAGTATGCAATTCCATGAGGCACATTTGTATGATGCTTTCACACCTTGTAGTTCCTTCTCAAAAACACAGACTCACGTTTAAAAGTGCATTTTCTTCCGTCCTTTAGGTGTATTTAACTCTCATTGCAAAGGACAAAACAGTCGCGTTGCACATAGAAAGCTGCCACAGGCCTGAATATTATGCATATCGAGGCCTTGCACAAACCTCCAGAACAGCAGAACAGCTCTGCAGTCGGGTGAGGTTTGGGTCCTCTTATTAATTGCAAAATCTGTCAACCAAGTGGCTACTTTAAAGGATTTCCTATGTCTGACTGAGTAGTTATTGTGTGTTTTTTGGATATAAATGGAGTGTTAAAGGTTTTCTAAAAATATGGATTTTCATTTTAGCAACACTTGAAATAAACTGCAATTATAAAAAGTGAAACAAGTTGTGTTTGTCTTTCTTTTTTGTTTTTATAGTGATGAACTGGCATCTGTCCAGGCTGCACAATACCTTTCACCCTATGACAGCTTGGATTGGCTCCAGCCCTGAAGATGGTGAAGGAAATGGATGGATTATACATGTCCCACAGATAAAATGTGGTTTAAAGCTGCATTATTGGATTTTTGCACGATGCAAACTGTAAAAGCAGAGTTTCCACCTTTCACATTGATATTTACCAACGATAAATATTTTACTTTCACACAAGATATCCATTCTGTCTGTTGTTTGCTGCTGGGCCACAAACCATTTTTAGCTTTTCACACATTTTAAGGCAAAAGGGGGTTCAACGTTTTACTGCCAAGGTGTAACTAATAAAGTGGCCGATGAGTGTATACATATATAGGCTATTTATATATACATATTGTCTCAACTAAAGAACTGAATTGCTTGTGATAATTGCATGAACTGTATATTTTAAGTTGACAAGAATCCATGTGTTTACACATTTAATGCATTAAAAAGCAGTGAAACCTGAAACATTATTTGTTATAGTACATCAGTAAGGATGTGTAAATGTAAATGTAAATGTGAATGTACTTTATTTGTACAGCCCTTTACAGACAATCCTTTCGGTGTACCAAAGTACTTTAGAGAGGCTAATAAATAAACAGAATAAGTAAAAACAAATAACAAATAAAAACAATAAAAGAACAGTGAAAGCAATAAAATACAACAAAATCAAATAAGAAAAAATAAGATAAAAGTGTCATCATACTGCTGGGTGTTAATAGACGTCCTAAATAAGTAGGTTTTTAGCCTAGATTTGAAGAGGCCCAGGTCAGAAATAAGACGCAACTCGACGGGGAGCTTATTCCAGAGATGCGTGTCCACCCCGAGACACAAGGGGGCGGTAAGGCGCTCCGTGCACTGCGCAGATTTCAAAGATGGCGTCGCAGTACTACCAAGAGATGCAAGAGAGCTTTAAAAATAACAACAAAAGTCGTGAATTCCCTGCTCATACAGCCAAAGTCCACTCGGTGGCGTGGAGTTGCGATGGCAGGAGACTCGCTTCTGGGTCTTTTGACAAAACAGCGAGCGTTTTTGTCCTGGAAAAGGACCGTTTGGTGAGTCGCGGTGCGGTAACCTGCTAGCATGCTAGCGTTAGCCTCTTTTCATTGAATGAATGGTGTGGTTTGGTCCTGCTAACGTTGACAAGCTAACTTTAAAGAAAAAAGTGATTTTTTTTTTTGGTGGCTTTAATGGTTTACCATCTATATTTAAGCTTTATGACACCATGAACACTCCAGCTTCTACAAATACAACCGTGTAGATATTTGGTTACTTTGAATACAGGATGTAAATAACGTATACTGAATTATATTCAGACATATCTAAATATTCTTTATTTTTTTTAGTCCCTGAGGAAGGCTAGTGGGCTGACTTTTGCAAGTCACTTTGAATACACTAAATACTAATATACTAGCTAAGTATTTAACTTTAAATGCCCCAGTCCCGCTGGTTAATAACACATAAAAGTAGTAAGTAGCCCATAAAAAATGCTACTTATTGTAGTAATCAGTTCTACAGCTGCTTCTTTTATACACTGTAATCAGTCAAATTAAGTTTTTATTTTATTTGAATACATATATGAAGTAAACAAGTCTTGAAAACGATTGAATATTTTGTCAGTTTATTAGCAGCACAATAGACTAAAGAGGCTGTACCCTTGTTTAGATCTATAGCTTAAACCATTGTTTTATTCACTTCCTGTATTTTTATTCTTAATTGTCCATTTTCTTTCTTTTTATTTTTTGCCAGTTATACATATGACTGATCTGCTAGAAGGATTGTATAACTCTGTTAAATTTGTTATAGTTAGATAAAGTAAAATGTAGTGCAACACTTCTTAGACTGCTGAGAAGTGACTACATCATAATCTTGTGTTTTTCTTTGCAAATACACTTTCTAAGGTTTTTTTTTTTTTTTTTAATAGCACAGACCCCATTCAAAAATCCTTACAGAACATCTTAGAGCCAAGCCCAGTTCCTCTCCTTTGCCCTGCCTCTGTTTTCTAGAGATTATTATTTTGAGATCGATGATTAGTGGTCGTCTAGCTTGAGCGAGTGGGGCCATCTGGACAGCTAGATGACTACTACACCTTCATAGTTCTTACAAAGAACTTTGGTCTTTCAGCATCTACAGAGCAGAAAATTGTGAAAACATTCAGGGAGTCTGGGGAAACCTCAGCGTGGAAAGGCCGAGGACAGAAAGCCCTGCTGGATGAGCTCAGAGCCCTGAGAAACAGTCATCACGCCACCATGATCCATACGGCCACATTGGCTCAGGAGGAGCTGGGAGAACCATTTCCACTCAACACGGTCCACAGCCGCATCCAGAAATAGCCGCATTGGAACCTTCTACAGTTCCTAGAACCTTTTCAGGAACAGGGCCGTTTTCTCTCATTCGGACATACAGGAACTCGGGACCAAGGCCCTCAGCTCCTGGAACCATTTCAGCTCCTTCTCCTCTGCTGGGTCTGTTCTGGTTTCCATAGGAACACATCTGACGGAGGTGTTTGGTGGTTGGTAGCTCCGGCCCTTGTCATGTTGTCAGGCTGAAATGTTTCCTCATACGACACGGACACAACCTGCGCGTGTTTAATAAGTTAAACTTACACGTTGTCTCCTTTGTCTGCTTCATGAAACCAAGAAGTATGGCCTGCGCTCCATCCTGCGTCTCCTGACTCTCTGTGAGCTCTTCCAGCCTCCATGTTAGACGCCCGATGTGATCGTCCATGATTAATATCACCATCATGCAGACCATGAACACGGTGGCCTCCCCGCTCTCCATGTTAGCTTCTTGGTGTTTTTTATTTATTTTTTCTTCTCTCCTTACTTTTGTTTTGTTGTTGAATGTGGCGCTAAAGTAACACGTTGCTGTGGCATCAGTCCCTATCAGGTCCGACTCATGAAGGAATGCAGACTGAAACAGTTCCTGGAGAAGAGCAGATATTAGAACGACATTCAAGGAGAACCATTCTTAGAACTGTGTTCTTAGAAACATTAAACGTTTTTTAATGTTTCTCTGCTGTTTGTTTTGCTCGTTATAACTAACCACGGTTTCGGTTTCTTGGCTGATTACACATGACTTTCCTTCTGTCCCCAGGTGAAGGAGAACAACTACAGAGGCCACAGCGACAGTGTGGATCAGCTCTGCTGGCATCCCACCAACCCAGACCTGTTCGTCACAGCGTCCGGAGACAAAACCATTCGCATATGGGACGTTCGCACCACCAAGTGCATCGCCACTGTCAACACCAAGGGTACGGTCATACGTATGGGTGCTGGAATCTGATCCAAGAGCATGTAAACATAAAATATATGTTTTTTAAATATGCAAACATGATCTGGAAGCTGACCTCCACGACCCAAGACTCAAACAGCTTGAACTACACCTGAAACAGCTCTGTATCACGCTGTTCCAATGAAAAACTGCTTTACTTAAATCTCAAACTGATTAACTTAAACTCCATAAAACTAGTAACAGACAACATTTCATTCCTCTTTGCCTGTGAAACGTAGGTATGCAGCGTATCTGTGGGGTCTTAAAAAGTCTAAAATCTAATCATTTGATTTTAAGGCAAGGCATCTTTATTTATATAGCGCATTTCATACTACAGGCAACTCAATGTGCTTTACATAAAGACAAGGCATTTAAAAGAACAGCATAAAGCAGCATAAAACAAGCAATTTAAAGATAAAAAATAATAGAATAAAAATTAAAACACAGTTAAAAGCAATCAAAAAAGAGGGGAAAAAGAAAAATATAAACTCAACCATAAGCACACCTAAAATTCTCTTGAAATCTCATAAAAATGTCTTAAATACGATTTTGAAAGGTCTTAAAAATGTATTGACTAGACTTTTATTTAAAACAATTTACCTCATGGTTGGAGCCGGTTGATGGAAATATTCATGAAGCACACTGCGCCTTGTGCAAGAAAAGTGAAACTTGGCTCATTGGGCATCATTTGGAGTCCCAAGCCAAATCGGAAAGGCATCAAGGGGTCTTAAAATGCCAGCAGCAAACAAAAAAGCTAATTTCATCAAGAGAGACCGTATCTCTAAAGTAAATGGCCCGTTCGTGCTGATGTTCGACGAATAAATTCATATATTTTGCAAGTAATTCCAAGCCTCCTTTTTGACAGTATGGATGTGAAATGGGTCTTAAATTGTATTAATTATGGTCTTTAAAAGGTCTGCAGAGACCCCTGGCGTGGCTGTGAAATCTGAGAGGCAGAGGAGAAGAACAGAATATACATTTGTGTATTTATTAGAGCTTCCAATCCCAGTAAAAACATTCTCCGTGTGGAAGCCACTTTAATAAAAGCCTTACATGTCGTTTCAGGTGAGAACATCAACATCTGCTGGAGCCCCGACGGTCAGACCATCGCTGTTGGCAACAAAGATGACGTGGTGACCTTCATCGATGCCAAGACGCATCGCTCGAAGGCGGAGGAGCAGTTCAAGTTCGAGGTGAACGAGATCTCCTGGAACAACGACAACGACATGTTCTTCCTCACAAACGGCAACGGCTGCATCAATATCCTGAGGTGGGAGCAAAGAAAGCAAAACGCTTTGTTTGTAGTTTCCTACATATTCATGAAAAGGATGTTAAACATTCTGTAACAGCAAACGTGTTCAGCACCACTGAGAAAAGTCAATATTCTTTTCATTTAGTTTCCAAAATTACAACTCTGAGTACTGTCAATAAGACAGAACAGTGAGAGACAGTCTGACAGGCTGAACGCCTCCTCCTTTCTCTCTGTGTACCTCAGCACACTCCATTAGATGCCTTTTAATAAATGTGTTTCCTTACACTATAAAATCCTCAGTTCTGCTCCGCCGTGTCCGCCTGAATAAAACGTTTTAGTATAATTCGGGGCTGGAGTGAACAATGTGTTTGTCCGCAGTTACCCGGAGCTGAAGCCCGTCCAGTCCATCAACGCTCACCCGTCCAACTGCATCTGCATCAAGTTCGACCCCACGGGGAAGTACTTCGCCACGGGAAGTGCCGACGCCCTGGTCAGCCTGTGGGACGTGGAGGAGCTGGTGTGCGTCCGCTGCTTCTCCAGGTCGGCCAGTGTTTCCGTTTTCATGCTTCAGCATCGGTGTAGCATCTTTTACAAAGATAACTTACTAAAGATAACTTACTAAAGATAAGTCTTGCTCCCGTCTCTGCAGGCTGGACTGGCCGGTGAGGACGCTGAGCTTCAGCCATGATGGAAAGATGTTGGCCTCGGCCTCTGAGGATCATTTCATAGACATCGCAGAGGTGGAAACAGGTCAGCATGTGCTGTAGGATCAGTTTGTTGAGCTCTCAGGGCCACTGTTCATTTCACTCAAAGTGCTGAATGCTTCTCATCCTGTGAGCTGAACAGTCTTGACACGAGAGCTTCTATTCTGGCCTCTAACGCCAATTTAACCGAATCAGAGAGGAAAGTTTATTGAATTTATTATCATTTTAGAAACTGAACTCGTTCTCCTCTTCTGTGTGTGTTGTAGGGGAGAAGCTGTGGGAGGTGCAGTGTGACTCTCCCACCTTTACAGTCGCCTGGCACCCGAAGAGGCCGCTGCTGGCCTACGCCTGCGACGACAAGGACGGAAAGTACGAAAACAACCGAGAGGCGGGCACAGTCAAACTGTTCGGCCTCCCCAACGACTCCTGAGCGGGATCGGCTGGTTTTCCTGGACAGCGAGTCGGCACAAGTGTTCACATACTCCCACAGCTGCAGTAACCGCCTGTCACCAGCAGGTGGTGCAGCGCTCCTTCCCTTCCTCTCAAACGCCTGACGTCATTCCCTGATTCTCTACACGGACTTCCCAGTGCTGTAAAATAATGATTTTTATGTAAAATTAAACGTTTTTTGATAATAAAAACTTATTTCTTATAAACGTTTTTATTTTATTTTTTATCTTGACCCCTGATTTCTACAGAAGATCGAACTCTTACCTGAGGAAAAGTCTTTGTAAGTTTGCTAAAGACTTTGAAGCAGAGCCGTAGAAGGACGTCTGATCTGGTAAACACTTGAGCATTTAATTATTTAATTCCTCTGGACCTTGAACCATCAGTGTGTGTTTGACAAATAAAGGAAGTTTAAGGGAGATCATCTAAAAATGTACAATAACCCATAAAACAGGCTTTTATCAGTTAAAGGAGGGATTTGTGAAATCATTTCTTTTTTTCTTTTTGAGCTGATGACAGAAAAGATGCCTGCAGAAAATTGGATTGAATATTGTTAGTTGTGTATGTAAAACTCTTTATTCTCCATTTATAGGGAGGTGAGTTTAGGTCAACATGAGGTAAATATCCTGCATTTCCATCTTTCCATCCCCTTGAAGTCTGTTCATAAATTTTTAGACCGTCAGTGACTGAGCCTAAAACAGACATCTTCCTCCTCCGCCTCGGCATACGTACACAGCATGAACCCAGAATTAGGGAGTTCAGTCTGGGCCAGTGGCAGCTGGTCGCTCCCCGTCCTGAGAACCAGGACCAGCAGGCTGCAGGATGTTTTCACCTCGCAGCTTCCTGTCATCCAGCTCCCTGCTGTTCCCCTTTAATTTATTTTGATTTGGTCCAACCCCACGGGGTAAAATGTGTCATCTGTGAAACTAAAGAGCCAACATCTACCCTGTGGAGGGAAGGCCTTCAGCTGAAATTCACCACAACTCAAATAGCTGTTTGTATTTATAGGCAAAACGTTGGCTGTTCCAGGGGCGACTTCAACCTAAAAAAACAATCTCACAGTCTCCTTCTATAACTTTGATTTTTGTGCCAAACTTTAACCAAACAATCAAGCCACATGCATGATTATTATTAAGAGGTGTCCACGTTCAGCCATTACGGAAGCCCAGAGGGGACGTGGTACGTATAAACTTTTTTTTGATGGTTTTCTCGAGATAACGAATTAATTTACAGATGGTTTTCGAGGCCACTTTTTCTCCCCAGTCCGCCCCTGTTTATATGTGTTTATATGTATTTCTGGCAAAGGTGTAGCCATGTTTACCCCCCTTTCATTGAAAACTGAATAAAGTAGCCTATGAATCAAACATGGAATGTGGAGCGTTTGTGAAAATGCACAAAGCAAATCCCGCTGGTGTGACGAGCATTTCGTTTTAAACGATAACTCGTGCATCATTGGGTAACCATGGAGACGGCCTGGTCCCCTCAGCTGGTCACTGATGAAGTCGACTCTATCAGCAGGATCACTGAGGTGTAAACGCCTGCTGAGCTGCAGTGGAGCCGGCCGTCTCCTTAAAGGACGCGGGCTGATATGAAAGTTATCTCTACAAGACAAACAAACTGCGAACACATATAAACACATATAAACAGCGGCGGACTGGGGAGAAAAAGTGGCCTCGAAAACCATCGGTAAATTAACTCGTTATCTCGAGAAAACCATCAAAAAAAAGTTTATACGTACCACGGCCGCTCTGGGCTTCCATAAGCCAAAGCTTTTTGTTACTTTAATTTCTTTATGTATTGCTGGAAACAGCATATTCAAGGCTCCAGAGTCATGAGCTGTGCTGCAGCAGCGCGCATCGATGACATCATCCCAGTAGACGCGTGTCTAAAGCCCCCCGATAGCCCCCAATAACAACAACACGGCAGCTCTGAGCTAACAGTGCAATAGTACGCGTTCATTCATTCATTCCCCTTAAAGATGTGCGCGAAATTGGTGACATAAAGACAGATAATGCCTTATTGAGAGGCTGTATTGTCTCTGCCCTGTTCTCTCCCGTTATATACGCGGATCTCCGGTGATCTAAATATCTTCCCGAAGGACGCCGACTTTCACCAAACTTTTATCGGTGAGTAGATGAACGTATTTTATGCCAGAAATAAGGTCCAGGTTTAAAAAAAAAAAACTTCTCTAAAGGTGAAACTGTCCCTGTTACGTCCATGGGGTTTTCCCTATGTTTTTAATTTTATGTTTTATCATGTTTTAGGTTGTTTCATGCCTTGGTTTTTGAGTTCATGTTAAGTTTTAGTTTTGCCATTGTTTGTCCCTCACTTCCCATGTTAAGTTCATTAGTTTCACTCACGTCACCTGCATACATTGTCCCCAGCTGCACTCATTTATCTATCACTCCCAGTTTAGTATTTAAAGGCTTCCAGGCTCTCCTTTCACTTTGTGATTTCCTTTTGTTTTGTTTTTCTTGTCACACTTAAATCCATGTTTTTGATCCCACAGTTAAGTTTTTGTCAGCCGGCCCAGGCGCTCCTTTTGTTAACCTTGTTTTGTGAATAAACACAGTTTGTTTTCTACCTTTGGAGTCCGCATCCGTGTCCTGCCAACCTGCACCCTGACAGTCCCAGACTCAAATCTCAGGAAGACTGAAGCAGGTTTTCCTCGAGAATGTCCCTGTATCCATCCATCATTTCCCTGCTGAGGACAAACAGCATGATGATCAGCCCCCTTGAATCAGATTGCAGAGAAACGTGAAAAGCACGAGTCAGTTTGCACATTCAGGTCGAACACAGGATCAAACGTGTTGTTATCTGAGAGTCTTAATGAGATTTTAATGATTATTATCATTATTTAAAGCCAGGCGAAGCTTTTAGCTGCCACAGAGCAAAAAAAAAAAACACAAAAGGAAATTCAGATTAGTATTTATTCAAGGATCATCATTTCAAAGCCAGTGTGTAAATGAGCTGAGTCAAGCACCTGGGAGTGAATTTAGCTTTGTGGCCCGGTGCAGCTGGATGGCCCTTGAGCGTGCCATCCCATCAGCCTCCCTGTGATCCCAGCTGTTATTTGTTGTAGCTGAGACATTGTGAGGAGGTCAGTCAATATTCATGGCCGTGATTGCCAGCGAGCGTCATGGAACGATGAATGAAACACAGCAGCCTGCAGGGTCTCCTTCATCTGTGTGAGCAGGAAGGTCTAAATGATTAGATTTTTAATGGTCTGATTTACATCTACAGCTCTCCCTTAGCCTCCCTTTCTGTGTAAAAGAAAAGTACCACAGCCCTAAGTCTGTTTGGATGCCTCCTTGCTGCCTTCCTTTGGAGGTTTTTGGGGCATGTCCAACTGGTTGGAGGCCCCAGACCCGAAAATTGTATATCCCATCTGGTCTCCACACCTCAAGACCCCCCAGGAGGAGCTGGAGAGGGATGTCTGGGTTACCCTCCCGTTGCCTCCGCGACCCGACCTCGCAGAAGAAGAAGAGAGTGGATGGATGGAAAATGACAAAAAAAAAAGGCTTTATAACATTTTAGATTATCGTACAATCTTTGCTGTTAAAGGGACAGTTCGCCTCTTTTGACATGAAGCTGTATGACATCCCATATCAGCAGCATCATTTATGAACATCTTCTTACCCCCTGCTGCGTCCTGTGAGCAGAGTTCCAGCCTCGTTTTGGTTTTGATGAAGATAGTCCGGCTAGTTGGCTGGGGTTTAAAAAATAAAGCGTTTGTGGGAGAAGGATGTCATGACATGTTCATGACTTCTGGCCTAGTTACATCCTGGGCCTTGTTGACTGGTTCAGAATATTGTTGATAGTTAGAAGGAGCGTGTTTATGATAAACTGCGAAAGCTAGGCGCCTCCGGAGAGGGCCACGTACACTTGTTATGATAAAACGGTATAAAAGGGTGTCACTAGATGAGCTCGTCGGACATTTTGTACATTCTGTATGCACATTTGCTGTGACGGTTTGTTCAATAAACTCCCCAATGGACGGCTGACCAACGCGGGATTCGACTCTAATTTCTCCACAACATAATGGTGACCCCGATGAATAAATAAGTAAAATTAAAATACAACAAGTATGATCTTCTTTTGGGAGGATGATGCAATAAAATGCGCTTCCTCTGGAAGGAATCATGAAAAATCCAAAGATCAAAGGTTGAAAGCACAACTTTGAAAATTTGAAACGAAATTAGCAAAAGTCATCCAAAACGGGCAACATTAGTCTATGAGAAGCCATTTTTCTTATATGTCTCCAATAAAAATCATAAGATTTCAGAACTAATAGATCAGAGTAGGTATGTTGTGACTCGGACAGGATGTTTGCAGGTTGTGCATCTTTTGACACGTCCAGATGTGAGAATACAGAAGTGTACTACATCGGGATCTGCAGATGTCATTCCACGTGAGTTTGAAGGAGAACCACATGAGCGTGGGGCAGAAGCTGTGAGATACATTAAACTGAGACCTGACTTAGGAGCAACTCCACTTGTTCAGGCTGACGTCACTTATGTTGTGCATGGTTCATGTTGTGAGATCATTTGGGTGATCATGCAGGTTTTGCAGTTGTGAAACAGGAAGGTGGAGAACTTTGTGACGGTGAAAGCTGAGAAGTGTGAACGGCCATGTGCGGCACAGTTGGCTGAACTGAAGGCACTAACGGAAGCATGTTGACTGGTGAAAGGTAAGGTTACGAATGTGTACACAGTTTCTGCATATGCTCATGATATTTTCTCTTCATTTGGAGCAGTTGTGAAGCAGAGAGGGGTCAGGAGGTCAGACGGAAGTCCAGCGCGACAGGAGGTCCAAATGAAGGAGCGGATTGCGGTCATGAAAAGTGTAAATTGGCAGTGATACAGTGTCAAATAATCGTAAAGGTAACAAAATGGTTGGTAAAGGTAATATCGTGGCTGATGAAGCAGCGAAAGTAGCATCAAAGTGCCAGCTTGCTGTTTTGGCACCAATGGTGTTGCTGGAGCCAGATGTCACGCCATCACAAGGATATTGGTCATACATATTGGATAAATAGTCGTAAATTTTTTTTTGGTAAGAGAATTGATTCATCTGTTTGTCTTTCCATCAGAGGTTAGCTCAAATAATGGTTAAGTGTTTGTTTATAAAGGTGCAAGAGGCATTCTGCAGCAGCTGCGAATCAAGCAGCGCTGTGGGGCCGTTTATCATTCACAGAGTCAAGGGATGCATGAGAGGATCAATGGAACCTGGAAAGTGAAATTGAATTGAATCTGTGCTTCAACTAAACTAACTAGATGCTTTGCCACTTGCACTAATGAGCTTTCGTATGCAGACTCATAGAGTCAGGCACTAACACCGCATAAAATGCTAACGGGTCGACCCATGCCAGCACCTCAGTTCCCACTTGAGCAGGTGCAAACAGAGTGGACAGCTTACATGAAGCAACTAACTGCAGTCCACAGAACAATCTATCTACAGGAGGAGTTCAGAGACTTGAGTCTCAAACAGCTGGTTGAGAGGCCAGTGGTGCCAGGTGACCAGATGCACATCGAAGTGTTCCGGAGGAAGTGGCTTGTGCCAAGACAGAAAGGACCGTACACAATGGTGCGAGCAACATCAACAGCAGTTCAAGTGGAAGGTAGCAACACATGGTACCATTTGAATCACTGCACTAAGGTTCGGACTAAAGACGCAGACGGAGTTGAGTCCGAGGGAAAGGATGAACAAAAGGGAGAGGTTAAGATTTCTGACACTGTGAGCATCCAGGTGTGGGTGTTGGCCGACAGCATGGGCTCAGGAGAACGAAGCCTGGAGATGTGGGACGGGATCCCGCGGACAGGAGAGGCTGGAAGGGTCCCGTGATGAAGCCACCCCGCAGGGAAGTAACCAGCCTGGGTCGGATGAGTATGATGCAACAATACACACCCACTCAGACCATGCCACGCCACAAACTTTGCCAGCAATACACACTAGAGCTAGTCGTGAAGAGGTATCTGCTAAGCTTGAATTTAAGTTCATGGAAGAAACGATTTGAGGAAGTGTGGATCATGGGTCCGGAGGAGGAGATGACCGAATCACCGCCTCTGGACGCCACGAAAAAGGGGCAATCTGGTAAGATCATGTCAGATTGGGTCAGAAGGAGTTGTTCACAATGGTTGTAAGAACAAAAAGATTTCACGGGAGAATCTAGGGGGACTTGATACCATTAGCACTACAGGACAGAATAATCATGTTAATCCAAGAACAGACGGAGTGTACATGCACAGGTGGAGTCGGGAAAACAGTGTAACTGTGGAAAATGGGTTGAGGCAGCACAGGATATGTGGTATAGATGGGCATGGTACACTACGAGAGAACTGACAGCGACGGAGTGTCTCATATGCGCAGACGCTCCAGGAGCATTGCCTGTTGTTGTTCCAGAGCCACACACCTTCAGGGACTGTGCGGTGGTCCAGCAACGGGAATGCAGAGAAGGTAGGTTCACATCGGAAGAGGATAAATGGTTATTGTTTCCTATGTGTGGTATTAAGTGCAGATGGATGTTTGGGCCAAATAAATTACATAGTTATTTTCAAAATAAGGGAGGGCCACAAATTTGAGTCTTCTTGTGCGGAATTTAATCACAGTACATCACAGGAGGGGCCTCCCACTGATTATAGAGTAGATTACGATGGTGAGTTTGGATGCTTTTGGAACTCGCGTAGGTAGTACTAATGTTAAATGAAAACAAGATTTATTGGGATTTATTTATTTGGATCAATAATGTGAAAATATAGAAATGATCATTTTAACTCTATATCTTTTTGGGGATCAGACACACCCAGTGGCTGAGAGTTACGGGATGTGTGGAGATCATGTTTTGTTAAATGTGCTACCCAACAGGGAGATAGGTTTTTGGGCACTGGTGAGGAGGAACACATCAGTTGTGTTAGTGTATGACAAGGTAAACGAGATGCTAGGATTGGATGTGGAAGAAGGGAGAGTTAAAAGATCGAGTGATGGCTACATCAGGGATAAGCACGTTTACTTGGATGCAATAGGGCAGCCGAGAGGGATTCCTTTGAGCTCAAAGCACGCAGGGAGATTGCAGCTGGATTTGAGGCTGGTTTGCAGGGAATCATATTTAACAAAATGGGGAGTGGACTAATTACATATAATACAACCAACAGGGAATTCGTAGCTACACGAGTGAAGGGCTTGCAGGCTTTGGAGAACAACGACATGAGACGAGTAGGATGGCTTGGTAGAACAGACAAGTTTTAGAAGGTATATTAGAAGGGAAAATGGTGTTGGCCAGATGGTTGGGGAAAATGTTGTACATTTGCACCCGGGAACACTGCAGCTGATGGAACGTTTACAACGGCCGTGAAGGAGTTCAGAGAACGGAGAGAGGAGCTGACGTGTGATGCTGGTGGAGGTGAACGGTGGTGGACTGGTCTGTTTGGGATTTTGGGAGAAGGGGGAGCGATGACAGTTGAGGATGGTTTCCCTATTGGGGTGTTGCATTATACCCATTCTGAGAAGGTGTTTGCTGCAAGTGATGTTCGAACAAACAGCGGAAGGAATCTGGAGGCAGATGACCATGCGAGACCAGGCCTGAGGACCAACGCATGGAAGAGCGGGTCAACGAATGAAGGTTATCAACGGACGGTTCACAAGTTTCTTTCTTCGAGGGTGGAACCAAGTTTAGTCTGACAGGGAGAAGAGATGCTGAAGATCTCTTTGATTGGGAGTGACGTACTGGCGACCTCTCCTCCCAGAGTTAGCTTAGCAGTTCCAGACCCAGCCGGACGGATGTTCGGCCAGAAGCAGACGACACCAGAGCACAGGAGATGGGACGGGACTGGAGGAGCTGCATTACATTGCATTTTATTACTATTGTTGTGTGAGAATCCATAATTTTATGTATTGTACTTGATACAAAACGGTGATTAACTGATTTGAAGGTGGTGTATTCAGTTTATGTGTATTATCAATCAAAACTTATCAATCAAAACTGATCACTGATATGTCCATTGCCAATTGTGTCAGTCAACTGTTCGGAGTGCGACCTTTGGTAAAGTGGTCGGTCGCCAGTGGGGGGGGCCGTAGGTGAATTTTCCCAAGATAAGAACATGAGTTACGAAAGTAGCAGCCGGTGGGTTTTTCGCACCTATGCACTGCGAACAGTGGACAAGTGTGATGGCAATGTAAAACTTGTAGTGTTGTTGAAATCAATATCGTGTAATTTAAGTTTATCATTTAATATGATTCGAGTAGACACATATATATATTCCTTTTCATGTATTCAAAATGGTCCCGTTGATTGATATTGTAGAATTATTAGAATAATTTAGTGTTGATTATGTTAATTAATTCTTAATTAACTATGTGGGATGATTTTCTTTTATTTTAGATTATTTCTTTATTAAATCACTGATAAGTGATTTCAGGGGGGACTATGTGGGAGAAGGATGTCATGACATGTTCATGACTTCTGGCCTAGTTACATCCTGGGCCTTGTTGACTGGTTCAGAATATTGTTGATAGTTAGAAGGAGCGTGTTTATGATAAACTGCGAAAGCTAGGCGCCTCCGGAGAGGGCCACGTACACTTGTTATGATAAAACGGTATAAAAGGGTGTCACTAGATGAGCTCGTCGGACATTTTGTACATTCTGTATGCACATTTGCTGTGACGGTTTGTTCAATAAACTCCCCAATGGACGGCTGACCAACGCGGGATTCGACTCTAATTTCTCCACAACACGTTTTGCTTCTCAAAACAATATGCGTTCAAAAGAGTAATACATTTGCATCACAAAATGGTTCTCCAGGAAAAAGTCAGACCTCACAATCGCTTGTCCCTATTTTCTCTCCCTTCATATCACTGCCTGCTGTGTAGACCGTGCAGAACGAAGTGCAGACCGAGCAGCAAACACCGTAACAGGCGCGGCTGTCGGCAGCAGGCAGTGATACGAAGGGAGAGAAAATAGGGCCAAGCGATTGTAAGATCTGACTTTTTCCTGGAGAACGATTTTGTGATGCAAATGTATTACTCTGTTGAACGCATATTGTTTTGAGAAGCAAAACTCTTTATTTTTTAAACCCCAGCCAACTAGCCGGACTACCTTCATCAACACCAAAACGAGGCTGGAACTCTGCTCACAGGACGCAGCAGGGGGTAAGAAGATGTTCAGAAATGATGTTGCTGATATGGGATGACATACAGCTTGATGTCAAAAGAGGCGAACTATCCCTTTAACCTCTCTGCTCTTGAGTCTGATTGATGCAGATGGTTGTTGGGATTTTGCCTGCAGCCATGGGTGTAGCTCTTAAAAATAAAATAGTAATCTCTGCCCTCACGAGGCCCGTCCATCAGCCTTTTAACATTTCTTCTTCACGGTTTGTGTGTGTGGAGCGGTGTCAGGAGTGGGCTCACAGATATCAGGTTTCACTCTGATCAATATTCTCATTCATTGAACAGCAGCTTTCCCCAAGGTGATCCTCCTCTGTTTAATCAGGAGGAGCACTGATATGTGCTCCAGCATGCTGATCAATCCATTCAGATTCTAATGCCTCCAGACTAGGTGTGTGTGTGTGTGTGTGTGTGTGTGTGTGTGTGTGTGTGTGTGTGTGTGCGTGCGTGCGTGTGTGTGTGTGTGTGTGTGTGCACGTGTATCAGTGATCAGTGGTTCCAGTGCGTTTGTGTGTCGAGGAAGGGCAGCTGCATACAGAGAGATAATCAGACACACCCCTCCATTTGTTTCAGTCGAAACGAATTAGTCTCCAGATCCATTAAAGGGCACTTCCGCTGTTGTGGATAATTGCTGCGCTGCATTGACCGGAGACTTCCCGAATGATTTGTGGAGTTTGGGTAAAATGTGACTCTTCCAAATGTGGTCGTCATCAGCTTGTCAAATACTTTAAACAGAAAGCTTTATAATTTTGTCAAACTGCCCTTTCTCACCGATCCCGTTTGTGATTTATTTTTTTTATGAATTCAAGGCGTAATCGTGTAACCTCAGGGTCACACTCTGAAAAGTGTGTTATAAATAAAATGTGTTATTATTATTATTATTATTATTATTATTAGCCATGGGGGCGAGGGGAGGGGTCTTCCTACACCCCTGTTGCCTGGTTGCTGCCTGGGTTGGGAGGGGCTGGGAGGAGGAGTCGGTCTGCTGGTTCGGGGTCTGTGGTGGCTGGGATGCTGCTGGCCCTGGATGTGCCCGCCGTGCTACACCTCAGAGGAAATGGGGGGAGGAGGATGGGAGTGGAACCATGAGCGGATGCGCATGCGTGTGTTGTATGTGTTTATGTATTCATTTTTTTTTCTTTGATCTGTGTGGGAGTACTTGGTTGGCTGTGGTTGGGTCTGGGGCTGTCTCTCTTTTGCCTGCTTGTGCTGTTCCTGGCAGGGGGGCATCGCCCAGACAGGCCTCTCCCTGCTGCTTGCAGCTGTACCCACCTCTGGATGCGTTTTGACTCCCGGAGCACTTGGCCGGGGGCATTGGGGCTTGCGCTGGGCCACTATGTTCGGCTGTCTGGGGTGCTTGGCCCTCTCGGATACTGGAGACGGCCTCTGCCGGTGGATTTGGTGGCGCTCAGGTTCATGGTGCCCGGGACCGACACTCGACTCGTGTCTGGCATTATGTTTGCTGCCATGATGTTGGACAGGACCAGGGAAATAAAAATAAATACATAAAAATTAAAGACAAAGTAAATACAATGATGAAATTATATAAATTCTTTAATGTTGCAATTTTGCCAATCTGTATTTGAACTGGAATGTAGATTTTTTTTCAAGACGTCTTCTTCATCCTCTTCCTCTTCTGTGAGAAATACAACAAAGGAAAGCAAAATTAGCACGTTCACACGTGATGACATAACATTGTGTAAACTTTAGGGCTGGGCGAGTTAACTCGTTATTATCGCGTTAACTCATTAATTATTTAACGCCGACAAATATTTTAATTGCGCATTAGCGCAGGTTTTATTATTTATTTTATCATTGTAAAAGTCTGTTGCTGTCTGATGCGGAACCGGAAAAGAAAGTAATCGGCGGATCCACCAAACATGGAGAAGGGTGGCAATGAGCTTTAATTTTGTATTTGCTTTGATAACATTGTTTAAGTTGAGATTTACACTAAATATTTTATTTAACTGCTAATTACAGAAAGATGCTGATGTTAAAAGTGTGTTTGCACAACAAATGTTATGGCACTTTCATTCACATGGCAGCACATTTAAAATAAAACTAAATGCTAGAAGCTATACACTACTTTTGGATTCATTTTTGGATTTTGCGTACAAATGCGATTAATCGTGATTAATCAGGGAAATCATGTGATTAATTAGATAAAAAAATTTAATCGTTGCCCAGCCCTAGTAAATTTTAAATGTATGGCCACACCACGAGGGGATTCATTGTGTTACTCGGTGCACTTCTTTTGGACAAACTTCATTTGTTTTACATTTAAGTCAATATGTAGAAATCATCAGATTTTTTTTACTGGAGGATAAATAATACATCAACAAAAGTACAAAGTGGTATTGCTGGTTGTTGGTCAAGATGAATCATTTAAAACTGTGGTAAGTGTTTATCTTTAAGTTTTTCGACTCAAAACCTTTATCTTTCTTTACCTTCTAGTCCACCTCCATTGGGGTTTCAACATCATTGCTGGACGATGCAGGTGGTGTCACATTTCTGCATGGAAAATATAGATTCAGCCTTCAGTAAGTCATGCACACACTCTTCTGTTTAATACCTGAAGGATTTATTTGATTTACTTTATCATATTTCCAGTAACTGTTCATCTGTGAAACTGTTAAGTGCAATAGCAGCAGCTCTGAAATGTGACAGCACTGGTAAAATATGTGGCTTCATACCTTTGTTTTCACAGATAGAAAGGGAAGATAGTGTATTGTATAGGGAAGAATTAAGGGTTGAGCAGATGCTGCCGACTTCTAAAAAACTGGGAATTAAAAGTGCTTTTAAATTCATTATTTCAATCTTTATGAAAGGAAGGTAATTGAAGCTTGTGCACACATGAAACTAAAATTGACTTTTTAGCTAATTGACTAAAAAGTCAATTATTAATATAGTGGGCAATATTATGGCTTCCTTAGATATAGAGCTTATGTTTGGTTTCATATTTACCTGGGAGGGCCTTGTTGATCTCCAGAAGCAGTCCACTCCATTTCTTCCTGTTCATACAAGAAAAAAAGAAACATACAGTACAGACCACATAAAAATGGAACATTTGGTATCTTATGCTTAAATTAGCTTTGATTGTACACTTAGAAATGTTTGTACTGCATAAACCTTACTTCTTGAGAGGAAGTTCCCTCCTGCAATGCAGGACTTGCATTCAGAATTTCGATGGAAATCTGCAAAATCATTAAAATTGTGTTACTGAAAAAACTAATATATATATGATATATCATTACAGATTTTACTTTAATAACCATAACATGTACTCACCACAAAAGCTACAACCTAACATTTGTGTTAATTTTTAATTAAATTATTTTTTAAATACCACAATTATGACACATTTGATTGAAATTCAATCAGTTTAAGTCAAGCCATTGGACATAAACGTAGCAAAGGTAAGTGCTGTACTGTCATGTAGTCCATAATTTCAATGAATCCCTTTAATTCAGCCCAAAAACACATGGGTTGAATGATAGCTTCCCTCCACAGACTGAAGTAATGAGGCCTTGAAAGTTCATGCAGACAATTCAGAGAAGTGCCTCGACTTTTCTTCCTTTGCTTTCACCGTTTGCATCAAGTTAATCATAGCCGAGCTCAGACACGATAGCGATCTGTCATTATTTGAAGCCAGATGTCTAGTTCTTGTAACATACTGCATTATCCTAAGGATGAACTTCTGATCATACAGTCTGCCGTCCTTTGTTATCTTCCTATTTGCTCCCATTCTGGTAAAGGTACCGAAGTCTACTTCTGGGTCATCCCTGTTGTTAACAAGGACAGGCAACACGGTGGTGTGGTGGTTAGCACTGTTGCCTCACAGCAAGAAGGTTCCAGGTTCAACACCCAGCTGGGGCCTTTCTGTGTGGAGTTTGCATGTTCTCCCCGTGTATGCGTGGGTTCTCTCCGGGTACTCCGGCTTCCTCCCACTGTCCAAAAAATCATGCATGTTAGGTTGACCACCTGCTGGTGGTGGTGGTCGGATGGCGCCGGTGCTTGGCAGCCTCGCCTCCGTCAGTGTGCCCCAGGGCAGCTGTGGCTACAATACAGTAGTCTGCCACCAGCACTTTGAGATTCCGTATGAAATGAAAAGTGCTTTACAAATGTAATTGATTATTATTATTGTCTTAATAATGCATTATAACAGTTCTTCTGACAGTGATTAACAATGGTTAAAGATTACCAAAAGTATAAACAAGCCCCCTTCTCATCATTTTCCAAACAAAATGAAACTGAACTGTGGTCACGATGCTAAACGAGCACGTTGACCGTCAAAAAATAAAAAAATGAGGAATTGACTTCAATCAACATGCGTTAAGATGAAGTCAAAGTATTAAAGCAGATTTTACCTTAAATTTCTCTTCTTATATTAATTTCAGTGAAAAGTTTAACTTACATAGTTCTTTGTCTTCACAAGCGTTGACACATTTCCGGACATTCTGAATGCACGTCTCTCACGGTTGTTCAATAAAATGACACATGCAATATGCGACCTGACCGACGCACCAAAACTACGTCACAGTCAGCGTCGCACACATTTTTGTCAAAACTAATTTAATTGATATGTTTTTACTCTGACACAATTTATTTACGTTATCTGCCCATATAAAAAATAAAAAAATAATTAAATTATATTTCTGTAAAGTTGTATCCTTAAATCCATAAAAATGCTCATAGTCGATCTTTGTCAATCGGTGAACCAATCAGCTTCCGCCTCAGCTGAGAGGCAGCTGAGAGAGGGGAAGAAGTGGTCATAAACTTGGAGGCGATTAAAAGTGTGGGAGAGAAATGTCATGACATGGCATAATTACACCGTGTGCCTTGTTGTTCGGTCCATATGAATATTGTTTAAGGTTAGAATGAGCTTATTTACGATAATGGCGAAAGCCAGGCGCCTTAGAGAGATTGGGCTTGAGCCACGTACGCATTGTATGAAGCAGGGCAGTATAAAGGGTTGGCACAAACTGAGGTCAAAGGGAATTTCCGGACATTCTGAATGCACATGTCTCTGTCACGGTTGTTCAATAAAATTCCCCATGAGAGGCTGACTGCGCGTTCCAACTCCTTTTTCTCCACAACACAACGTGACACTTACAAAAAACCCAAGCTCCATTTTTCAAATTTTAGATTTGTATATTTGTTTAAAATGAATTGAACTGAATAATGCCGTCTATTTTATTCCAAATAATTAAATTTTTTTTTTTACTTCAATGGACAGGTCTGTGGAGGGAGTTGGTAAAGAGAGTAGAAAGACTGGGGGAAGACGCACAGCAAAGATCGGTATGCTTAGGACTCAAACCAGCGATTATTACAAATGGGCTTTGCTAACATGGTACGATGTTACCATGGTACTTATCATTCAAAAACTGAGCTCCCCAGATCTGATTTTATGTAATCCCCATTACCGCCCAACCCTGTCAAAAACCATAAAAATCTTACATTTCTGATGAAACATCTTTTAAATCCAGTGTTTTAAATAACACAATGAAAAGTAAATAGCTATTACTAATTCATCTAACTAACTTTCAACGATATGTCACAATAAACTAATTCCAACAAGCTGATAAAACAATATTTAACATTTGAGGAACAGAAAAAAAAAAAAAACATACCTGTTTTGTTCACGTTTTCCTCAAACCCCTGTGCTGGACATTTAATTATTCCTATTGATTTCCCAATATGTTGGTCCAACATCTCAAGTGAGAAATATTTGAGAGTATGTGAGATGTCTGGGATTTAAAACTGCTACTCCTTTCGTGGTTTTCAATAAATCGTTGCACAAGGCTCTAGTTCCTTCTCATTGAAAAAGACATTTCCTCTGCCATCCTCTGCTTCCCTATTCCTACTTTCCAGATAAGGAAAATGCAGTACAATGGCAGCATTACATTGGGACATCAACAATTAGTATCTATACTTTTTTCACAAATAGTTTGATTAAGCCTCATGGTAGAAGTATCAAAATAAGAAAAAGTAGTGGCATGACATATAGCATCATTTACCTAATCAGAGGGGTAGAGATCAGAGACAAACTGTTAGGGCCCTCAAGGCTCTCAGAAAGGAGGAAGCATTCTCGAAAGTATTTAAAAAATTCTTCCCTTTTTTTTTGGTTTTTATTGATTTTTCTGGAAATTTTACTCCCACAAGAATACAGCATATGTACATGTTACATCATAGCACAGAAACTGCACTGGTGAAAGTTCCCAATGATCTCCTCTTAGCCTCTGATAGCGGACTTGTGTCTTTTTTTTTTATGGCCCCCAAACAGGAGTTCAAGTATCTCGGGGTCTTGTTCACGAGTGAGGGACGAATGGAGCAGGAGATTGACAGGCGGATCGGTGCGGCGTCTGCAGTGATGCGGGCTCTGCACCGGCCCGTCGTGGTGAAGAAGGAGCTGAGCCAGAAGGCGAAGCTCTCGATTTATCGGTCAATCTATGTTCCTACCCTCACCTATGGTCACGAGCTGTGGGCAGTGACCGAAAGAACGAGATCGCCAATACAAGCGGCCAAAATGAGTTTCCTCCGCAGGGTGTCTGGGCTCTCCCTTAGAGATAGGGTGAGAAGCTCGGTCATCCGGGAGGGGCTCGGAGTAGAACCGCTGCTCCTCCGCATCCAGAGGAGTCAGATGAGGTGGCTCGGGCTTCTGGTTAGGATGCCTCCTGGACGCCTCCTGGTGAGGTGTTCCGGGCCCGTCCCACTGGGAGGAGGCCCCGGGGAAGACCCAGGACACGTTGGAGAGACTATGTTTCTCGGCTGGCCTGGGAACGCCTCGGGGTCCCCACAGAAGAGCTGGAGGAAGTGGCCGGGGACAGGGATGTCTGGGTCTCTCTGCTCAAGCTGCTGCCCTCGCGACCCGATCCCCGGACCAGCGGAAGATAATGGATGGATGGATGGATGGATGGGCCCCCAGACATTTTGAAAATGCTCCCACTTTTGGGACTGTGGGGGCCAAAATTGCCCGCAAAATATTTTCTTAATTTCATACCCTGCTCACCAAACAATCCATCAAGGTCGCGGTAGAAAGGAATAACGTCCCTGTCATCATGGTTGTTGAGGGGACTCACCCAGCTGGTTGTCGCTCATCCAGAAATGCGGCGGTTTCAGCAGGGGTGTTGAACTTGTATCGGGACCCCTCGGCGACTACGCAGAGCTTTGCGGGGAAGCGCAGGCTGAACTGGTATCCCGCTTTCCTTAGCTCGGCCTTAATTGGGGTGAAGGCGGCTCTCTTCTTGGACACCTCAGCGCTGTAATCTGCATATATGTGAATCTCCGTGCCCCTGTAGGTCAATGAGGCTTTCTCTCGGGCAAGCTGCATAATTCGCTGCTTCACCTGAAAATGGTGGCTGCAGGCTATGAAGGGTCGGGGCGCGCCGTCCTGTCTCCTTTGGATGGCCAGCCTGTGTGCTCTATCCACGGTTGGAGGGCGAGGGAAAGCATCGGGGCCGAAGAACTCTCCCAGGAGGGATTCAATGAAGGAGGTTGGTTTGTTGCCTTCCATTCTCTGTGGTATGCCTGTTATACGAATGTTGCACCTTCTTGATCTATTTTCAAGGTTGTTCACCTTTGATTGCAGTTGCTCGTTCACCTTAACAAGTTTGCCGACTGTGGACTCCATCGTGGTTAGTCTCCCCTGGAAGTCGTTCATGGAGGTTTCAATAGCTTGGATTGTCTGATCATCTAGAAAAAGTATTTAAAACATTACAACAATATATTACAACAATATTGTTGTAATGTTTTAAATACTGAACGCAGTTTTTCTAGAGAAGATAATTGCTTTGTATATGGGAGTATCGTCCATTGACTCTTTTGGGCTTTCACATGTGCGCGCCTACCAACAAGAGTTAAGTGACATGCTGTTTATAAAGTTGTTTTGTAACGTTCCCATGCCAGGAATGTGAGAACCATGCATATGGTTTTGATGGTAAGGCTTGTGACTTTATTGTCGGATGGTTTATAAAGTGGTGTGACGTTTCTGCAGTGTGCAAGTTGTTGTTTTACGTGGAAGGTTTAGCGCTTGCCCCTTGGCCACCACGTATTTGGCTAGCATGACAGGCTGCGCAAACAGCGCAATCGCCGCACAGGGAGCGCCGATTTGCACCAGCCTGTGTCCTACTATCAGTATTTGACAACCTCTAGCAATGGGATTGCGCTTCAAATGCCCCGGAGTTCCCCTTTAAATAACACAATGAAAAGTAAATAGCTATTACTAATTACTTTCAACAATATGTCACAATAAGCTAATTCCAACAAGCTGATGAAACAATATTTAACATTTTCTCATTTGAGGGGCAGAAGAAAAAAAAAACAAAACTCAAACCCCTGTGTGTCACGCCCATGGACTCATGTTTTAAGTTTCATCTTTGTGGTCACGTTTTTGGTTCTTAGTCCATGTTTAGTTTTGCCATGTTTTAGTTTCCCTTCACTTACCAGTTCATTAGTTTCACTCACTTCACCTGTGTTTTTCCCCTCAGCTGCACTCACTCTCCAATCGCTCTCACTCCCTATTTAGTTTCCAGTCTCCCCTCTCAGGGTGTCGGATCTTTCTGTCAAGTTTAGGGGTTGAGGGTGAGGTGAAGGTGGGGATGTAGGACACGGATGCGGACTTAAAAAGCAAAACTGGGTTTATTTACAAAAAAATAACAAAGTACAAACAAAAGGCGCGGCCGAACCGGATATCAAAAAACTTAACTGGGGATAAATACTTGGAAACAAAACAAAGGACTTAACATGACATGGCATGGATAAATAAATACTTAACTTAACTTAACAATGACGTGGAACATGGGTAAAAAGGGTAGCATGAGTACGTAGACATAGAGGGCACAAAACGAAGGCAAAGATCCGACACCCTGAGAGGGTAGACTGGAAACTAAATAGGGAGTGAGAGTGATTGGGGAGTGAGTGCAGCTGAGGGGAAAAACACAGGTGAAGTGAGGGAAACTAATGAACTGATAAGTGAAGGGAAACTAAAACATGGCAAAACTAAACATGGACTAAGAACCAAAAATGTGACCTTCAACATGAAACTTAAAACATGAGTCCATGGGCGTAACACTGTGCTGGACATTTAATTATTCCTTTTGATTTACCAATATGTTGGTCCAACATCTCAAGTGAGAAATATTTGAGAGTATCTGAGTTGGCTGCAATTTAAAGCTGCTACTCCTTTTGCTGTTTTCAGTAAATGGTTGCTTAAGGCTCTTGTTCCTTCTCATCATGCAAATTGGCAAGCATAGGATGCAAAACTGTCTTATCTACTTTGCAGATAAGCAAATTGCAGTACAATGGCAGCATTACATTGGGACATCAACTATTAGTATCTATACTTTTTTCACAAATAGTTTGATTAAACCTCATGGTAGAAGTATCAAAATAAGTAAAAGTAGTGGCATGACGTATAGCATCATTTACCTAATCAGAGGAGTAGAAATCAGAGACAAACTGTTAGGGCCCTCAAGCCTCTCAGAAAGGAAGAAGCATTCTCGAAAGTATTTCTAAAATTCTTCATTTGTAATATTTTCTTAATTTTAATGAGACCAAATTTTCTTTTTCTTAAGAAATGCAGCTCTTGAATCGATTCATTCTGTTTGTGCTGGAAATGTGAAGGATTAATTGAAACAGGTTTGTCTTCCTATCAGAATTTGCCACCTCTGTGTTGCTAGGAAGAATGTGAAGGTGTTTGGCTTTGGGACTGAGGTGCCCTCAGTAGAATTACAGAGACCAACTCGATAGTAATGCAATGAGGAATCTGTTTGAAATGACAGTTGAATTGACCAATCCTATGTTTTCCTTTAATGGGTGAGGTGTATAATCACAAAGGTTCTTTCAGATGAATCTTCAGCTGCCTGCGGCTTATTTAATGTGCTGACAAGAACTGCCAGTGAGGGAAGAGTTGGAAAGTAAAGCAGGTGGTTTGAGTCGTCAAATAACTGGAAGGTTGGCGGTCCGATTCCCACTCTCACCACTCAAAAAAAAAAGATTGGTGGAACTGACAGCTGGAGGGGTGTCAGTCCACATTCTTGTCGAGGTGCCCTTGAGCAAGGCACCGTACCCCCATGCTCCCCGGGCGCTGTGAACAGCTGCCCACCGCTCCAGGTTGGCATCTGTCTCTGAGTGTGAGACAACAGGTGCCAACCTGGATGGGTTAAAAGCAGAGGACAAATATCATGTGTGTGCATGACAATAAATCTGATCTTAATCTTAAAGGGGAACTGCGGTATTTTCAACATTAAGCCTCTTTTCTGAGTCGTCTGCAATGTTTTAGAACCCCCCTCACCACTTTTTTGATGTTTACTGCTGTCTCCGGTATTTGCCTAATTTTGATTCTTCTCAACCTGCTTCAGAATGGCAAGCATGGTGCATGTCCAAAAAGGTCCGTAAAAGCACCATAAACGTCCGTTTTCAAAATAATCAACTCACCAGAGTGGTTACTGGTGTACACTGGTAATCCATATCAAATTTCGTTGCGAAAAGTTGCTTCTGTCGTGTTTTATTTGACATTTTGTACTGGATGTTCGTTGATATTACTCCGCCACCGCTAAGAAAATAGTGCAAGCATGAACGAGCTGCCAAATAAAACACGACAGAAGCAACTTTTCGCAACGAAATTTGATATGGATTACCAGTGCACACCAGTAACCACTCCGGTGAGTTGATGATTTTGAAAACGGACGTTTATTGTGCTTTTACGGACCTTTTAGGACATGCGCATGACTTGCCGTTCTGAAGCAGGTTGAGAAGAATCAAAATTAGGCAAATACCGGAGACAGCAGTAAACATCAAAAAAGCGGTGAGGGGGGTTCTAAAACATTGCAGACGACTCAGAAAAGAGGCTTAATGTTGAAAATACCGCAGTGCCCCTTTAATCAAGTCAAATGCAACATCAAATGTGAGTAATCTCTAAATCAGTGGCTGAACGTGTGGTAATTCAGGGTAGAGCATCACTTGAATGAGATTACTTTCTGTTGGTAAGACTTCTTATCCAGCAACAGCAGCCTGAATGAGGGCTAAATATAGATTTGAAAATAGACTCAAGCTGTTTTAGAACTCACATTTCATTTCACTACTTTCTCAAAACTTCCCAACTATTTAGGTAGGTAAAAAAAAAACGTGTCTGAAATGTATTAACCTCTATCTGTGAATAAATTGTTGGCTGAGATGGTATGAAAAATGCTAATCAAAGAAGGAAGAAACAGAACACTGAGATTCTCACGTTTACTTTGACTTTTTTAATTTGAAACAGTACAAAGAAAGTACAAGGGGACAGGGGTCTTCCTACACCCCTGTCCCCTGGGTGCTTCCTGGGGTGGGAGGGGCCGGGAGGAGGAGTCGGTCTGCTGGTTCGAGGTCTGTAGTGGCTGGGATGCTGCTGGCCCTGGACGTGCCCGGATGCGCATGTGTGTGTTGGTATGTGGGTGCGTGTTTATTCATTTGTTTTTTTCTTTTTTCAATCTTTTTTTCTTTGATCTGTGTGGGGGTACTTGCAGCGGCGTCAAACAGGGGGGAAAAGTCAGACTGATTCACAGGGTCCAGCCTACAGGGGGGGCCCTAAGGGAAATTTTCTTCTTCTTTCGTTTTTTAAAAATCATTTTTTAAATAAAATCAATATATGTTGGTAATTTATAAAAACCCAATGTTCTCTGGAAATACATCTGTTGAAATGTATATCCCAGCCTGCAAATAGGCTATAATCTATATCAGACACCCCCATTATCAGTGCGCATTGGTTTAGTCCGCCCTCTGGCGGACTTTTGATTGTACATGCGCCATAAATTTCACTCACTTCATTATTAGGCATTAAACGCAGCAGCCGGCACATGAAAGATGTCATCCAAAAAAAAAAAAAAAAAATCAGGCTTTCAGAAAAGAAAAGAAAGGCAAGAGAGACAAAATGAAGGAAAGCAACTGCTGACTGATTTCTTTCCCAAGAAAAGTGAGCCCAAATGTCAAAATTACAGCCTACAGATTATCCCCTTCACATTCCGTTGCATACCACTGTGATACCAGCCATAGCCATAGCCAGCTATGAGGAAAGTGAGGTCTGGACCTCGGTAATTTCCAGGGATTTTTTTTATTTTTTTATTTTTTTTATCTCGGTTTTCGCATACACGTTTCAATTGACGTTTGTGTTGACATCACTTTCGTGAATGTGTGACTGCGTGGTACCATTTGAAAGGTCTGTTTCTGCCCTTTCCAACAGTGTGTATAACACGTGTGTGCGCTCCGTAGTTGGTGAGAAAAGTATCGTCAACATAGTAGCTGCATACCAGTAATCAGTAATAGAAAAATTAGACGAATTTGACGAACGATTTCCTCGGCCACTCTGCAGTGCAGCGGCGATTGCTATATACTGACGGAAAGCTCAGCTCGAGCTCTTTAGAATGATAGGATTGTTATATCAATGTTGTGTATGGTTCTTGAATAAAGAAGACAGCACCTTGTTATAGCAATGCACATTTATGTAGGCTGGAGACAATTTTTCACATCTAATTTAGTAATGAATTCAACATAGCCCATAAATCTTTATAGGTTGTTTAGCAACAGCTATAGCCTACAATATGCATCTATCCATCTATATTTAACTCTATTTTTTATATTGGTTACTTAGCCTTACTCTATGCCTGGCCAAATGGCCTTTGCTTGTACCAAACATTTGTATAGGCTTGTATTGGGAAATAATCAGGTTCTTTTTAGCTATGGGTTCTTGTTACATTATAATGGTTTATTTTGCTACCAGCCTCAATGTGCAACACTGCTATATATTAAAAACTATATAATTAAAAAAAATATATATATATATATATATTGTAAAAATTTCGGCGCGCGATATGCGCGCGCACCATGGACCTCGCCTATTCCGAAATCCTGGCTACGGCCCTGATAGCAGCTGAAGTCAAATAATTAAAAAATAATCTCTCATTTTGTTGGCTACCACATAATTGTGAAATAGAAGCCATATTTGTCTTAAATGTATTTATTTTCATAATAACTATTAGCCTATACAAGTGTCCCAAAATCCTAACATAGGGTCAATGTTGGTTCAAATATGCATGGTAGTGGTTGTTCCTGGGGCCCCAAATTTGGTGCTACGCCCCTGGGTACTTGAGTGGCTGTGGTTGGGTCTGGGGCTTGCTGTCCTTTGTCCCTGTCAACAAAAGCACGAAGAGGTATTGCTGGTTGTTGGTCAAGATAAATCATTTAAAATGGTGGTAAGTAGTATGGCTTCCGTGTTTGTCTTTAAGTTTTTCGACTCAAAACCTTTATCTTTCTTTACCTTCTAGTCCACCTCCATTGGGGTTTCAACATCATTGCTGGACGATCCAGGTGGTGTCCCAGTTCTGCATGGAAAATATAGATTCAGCCTTCAGTAAGTCATGCACACACTCTTCTGTTTAATACCTGAAGGATTTATTTGATTTACTTTATCATATTTCCAGTAACTGTTCATCTGTGAAACTGTTAAGTGCAATAGCAGCAGCTCTGAAATGTGACAGCACTGGTAAAATATGTGGCTTCATACCTTTGTTTTCACAGATAGAAAGGGAAGATAGTGTATTGTATAGGGAAGAATTAAGGGTTGAGCAGATGCTGCCGACTTCTAAAAAACTGGGAGTTAAAGGTACTTTTAAATTCATTATTTCAATCTTTATGAAAGGAAGGTAATTGAAGCTTGTGCACACATGAAACTAAAATTGACATTTTAGCTAATTGACTAAAAAGTCAATTATTAATATAGTGGGCAATATTACGGCTTCCTTAGATATAGAGCTTATGTTTGGTTTTATATTTACCTGGGAGGGCCTTGTTGATCTCCAGAAGCAGTCCACTCCATTTCTTCCTGTTCATACAAGAAAAAAAGAAACATACAGTACAGAACACATAAAAATGGAACATTTGGGATCTTATGCTTAAATTAGCTTTGATTGTGCTCTTGTTTGTAATATAACTATAAACCTTACTTCTTGAGAGGAAGTTCCAACCAGCAATGCAGGACTTGCATTCCTAATTTTGATGGAAATCTGCAAAATCATCAAAATTGTGTTACTGACATTTGAGATCTTATGCTTAAATTAGCTTTGATTGTGCACTTAGAAATATTTGTACTGCATAAACCTTACTTCTTGAGAGGAAGTTCCAACCAGCAATGCAGGACTTGCATTCCTAATTTCTATGGAAATCTGCAAAATCATCAAAATTGTGTTACTGAAAAAACTAATATATCAGATACTGGTTATATATCATTACAGATCTTTACTTTACTTACTTTACTACTAACCACAACATGTACTCACCACAAAAGCTACAACCTAACATTTATGTTCATTTTTCATTCAATTTTTTTTTAAATACCACAATTATGACACATTTGATTGAAATTTAATCAGTTTAAGTCAAGTCATTAAATCAAATCAAATCAAATTTATTTATATAGCACATTGCATGTACAAACAGTTCAAAGTGCTTTACATAAAATAAAAGCATTGCAGCAGGGAGTGCAAGAAGCATTAAAATACATAAAAGAATATAAAGAGAAACAAAAGACATAAACGTAGCAAAGGTAAGTGGTGTACTGTCATGTAGTCCATAATTTCAATGAATCCCTTTAATTCAGCCCAAAAAGACATGGGTTGAATGATAGCTTCCCTCCACAGACTGAAGTAATGAGGCCTTGAAAGTTCATGCAGACAATTCAGAGAGGTGCCTCGACTTTTCTTCCTTTGCTTTCACCGTTTGCATCAAATTAATCATAACCCAGCTCAGACACGGTAGCGATCCGTCATTATTTGAAGCCAGATGTTTAGTTCTCGTAACATACTGCATCATCCTAAGGATGAACTTCTGATCATACAGTCTGCCGTCCTTTGTTATCTTCCTATTTGCTCCCATACTGGTAAAGGTACCGAAGTCTACTTCTGGGTCATCCCTGTTGTCTTAATAATGCATTATAACAGTTCTTCTAACAGTGATTAACAATAGTTAAAGATTACCAAAAGTATAAACAAGCCCCCTTCTCATCATTTCCCAAACAAAATGCAACTGAACTGTTTGTCGGAGCTAACTGTACCAACCACATGCCAGCATGTGGTCACGATGCTAAACGAGCACTTTGACGGTCAAAAAATAAAAAAATTAGGACATTGACTTCAATCAACATGCGTTAAGGTCAAGTCAAAGTATTAAAGCAGATTTTACCATACATTTCTCTTCTTATATTAATTTCAGTGAAAAGTTTAACTTACATCGTTCTTTATTTTCGCAAACATCGCCATGACACAGGTTGGAAGATACTTCTTGACTGTCCAAAACTAATCAGCCAGTCAGCGCAACCAGTGACCGTCACGTGGGCGTCTCACACATTTTTGTCAAAAGTAATTTAATTCATATGTTTTTATACTGACACAATTGATTTACGTTGTCTGCCCATTTACAAAATAAAAAAAAATAATGAAATTATATTTCTGTAAAGTTTTATCCTTAAATCCATAAAAATGCTCAGAGTCTATTTTTGTCAATCGGTGAACCAATCAGCTTCCGCCTCTCTATCAGTGGCAGCTGAGAGAGGGGAAGAGGCGGTCATAAACTTGGAGGCGATTAAAAGCTGTCCTACAATGTGAGACTTACAAAAAAAAACAAGCTCCATTTTTCAAATTTCAGATTTGTTTAAAATTAATTGAATTGAATAATGCCGTCTATTTTATTCCAAATAATTTATTTTTTTTACTTCAATGGACAGGTCAGTGGAGGGAGTTGGTAAAGAGAGTAGAAAGACTGGGGGAAGACGCACAGCAAAGATCGGTATGCTTAGGACTCAAACCAGCGATTATTACAAATGGGCTTTGCTAACATGGTACGATGTTACCATGGTACTTATCACTCAACCACTGAGCTCCCCAGATCTGATTTTATGTAATCCCCATTACCGCCCAACCCTGTCAAAAACAATAAAAATCTTAAATTTCTGATGAAACATCTTTTAAATCCAGTGTTTTAAATAACACAATGAAAAGTAAATAGCTATTACTAATTCATCTAACTAACTTTCAACAATATGTCACAATAAACTACTTCCAACAAGCTGATAAAACAATATTTAACATTTGAGGGACAGAAGAAAAAGAAAAAACATACCTGTTTTGTTCACGTTTTCCTCAAACCCCTGTGCTGGACATTTAATTATTCCTATTGATTTCCCAATATGTTGGTCCAACATCTCAAGTGAGAATCACAGCTAATGCTCAAATGACACTATCTGAGTTGGCTGTGATGTAAAGCGCTACTCCCTTTGGTGGTTTCAATAAATGGTTGCGCGAGGCTCTAGTTCCTTCTCATTTTGCATGTGCCATCCTTCCTTATTCAACTGCCAGTGAGGGAAGAGTTGGAAAGTAAAGCAGGTGCAATCAAGTCAAATGCAACATCAGATGTGAGTCATCTCTAAATCAGTGGCTGAACGTGTGGTAATTCAGGGTAGAGCATCACTTGAATGAGATTACTTTCTGTTGGCAAGACTTCTTATCCAGCAACAGCAGCCCGAATGAGGGCTAAATATAGATTTAGATTTCACTACTTTCTCAAAACTTCCCAACTATTTAGGTAGGTAAAAAAAAAAAAAACGTGTCTGAAATGTATTAACCTATATCTGTGAATAAATTGTTGGTAGATGGTATGAAAAATGCTAATTTGTCGTCACATATCCATCCATCCATCCATCCATGATCTATACCGCTGAATCCGTCGGTCGGGTCGTAGGGGGGCTGGAGCCTATCCCAGCAGTCAATGGGCGAGAGGCGGGGTACACCCTGGACAGGCCGCCAGTCCATCGCAGGGCCACATAGAGACAAACGAGACAAACAACCATGCACGCTCACACTCACTCCTAAGGACAATTTAGAGATGCCAATCAACCTAACATGCATGATTTTTTGGACAGTGGGAGGAAGCCGGAGTACCCGGAGAGAACCCACGCATACACGGGGAGAACATGCAAACTCCACACAGAAAGGCCCCAGCTGGGTGTTGAACCTGGAACCTTCTTGCTGTGAGGCGACGGGGCTAACCACCACACCACCGTGCAGCCCGTCGTCACATATTTTCTCTCAAAATTAATCATTCTCTGTTGGGGACAGGTCAGGGCTGCAGGCAGGCCAGTACCTGTACCCTCTTCTTCCTCAGCCATGCCTTTGTAATGTGTGCAAAATGTGGTTTTATGTGTTGTTGAACAATGCATGAACGTCCCTGGAAAAGATGTGGTCTTGAAGGCAGCACATGTTGCTGTAAAATCTCAGTGAACTTTTCTGTACTAATGCTGCCATCACAGAAGCTTTATCAGTGTGGGCACCGATACAACCCCATACCATCACAGAGCCTGGCTGCAGGGACTGGTTTGGTCTCCTTACTGTCCCAACCTTTTCTGATTTGGGTTTGTACACATTAAGATTAGGGCTGGGCGAGTTAACTCGTTATTATCGCGTTACCTTGTTAAAGGGACAGTTCGCCTCTTTTGACATGAAGCTGCGTGACATCCCATATCAGCAGCATCATTTATGAACATCTTCTTACCCCCTGCTGCGTCCTGTGAGCAGAGTTCCAGCCTCGTTTTGGTGTTGATGAAGGTAGTCCGGCTAGTTGGCTGGGGTCACAAAAATAAAGCGTTTTGCTTCTCAAAACAATATGCGTTCAAAAGAGTAATACATTTGCATCACAAAATCGTCTCTCCAGAAAAAGTCAGACTTCCCAATCGCTTGACGCTATTTCTCTCTACCTTCATATCACTACGGACTGTGTAAACTGTGCAGACCGAAGTGCAGTCTGAGCAGTCCTCTACTTCCAAGCAGTAAACACCGTAACAGGTGCGGCTATCGCTAGGTGGCTGTACGCATTGATATAAAGGGAGAGAAAATAGCGCCAAGCGAATGTGAGGTCTGACTTTTTCTGGAGGGACGATTTTGTGTTGCAAACGTATTACTCTTTTGGACGCATATTGTTTTCATCAACGCCAAAACGAGGCTGGAGCTCGGCTAACAGGACGCAGCAGGGTGTAGGTCAATGTTCATAAATGATGTTGCTAATACAGGGCTCTCAAGTCTCACGCAATGAGCGTGAAACACACGCATTTCAACAAGTTCAGACGCTCACACGCCACACATGCCATTTCTCATGCTGAGAAATTATCAACTTCGTTGGCCTATACTATAAACGAGTCAATGGCAGGTTAC